>NW_028289026.1:360316-665632 GCF_059628265.1 Tinamus guttatus
CTTAACTGATGAAAATGCAGTGATTACACTGTTTGAGCAGGATTAAGCAGCAGCTGACAAGGAAATTGGAGGTTCTACCTTTGGGAACCAAGCAGAGCAGCAAGGGGTCTGGATGATTTTGTGGTTCTAGCCCTTGAGGCCTGTCTAAAGTTGCTGTTCTATTAATTATGCAGTTCTCTTTCTACAGGTATACAGAAGATGAGAGAGTTTGGCATTTTCTTGCCTGCCCTGCCAGCATTTATTCTTTGACAAGACCAGCCTTGTGTAAACAGTCTGAGCCCAATGGTATTTGCTTAGCATTTTAATTGGGAAATATTTTAAAGGGAGGGAGCTCGAGGTGTCCTTTGTTTTCTGCCTGGTGGTTTCCCATGTTTCTCATGAAAGGGAACAGACTCAGCTCTTTTGTCTATTCTCTGTTTTCTTCTTGTTCTAGCATATTAATAGACATCAGAAGGCACTTAGCTATTTGTAGCAATCCACTGTGCAGCCATGTTTGTGGTGAGAGCAGGCCTGCTGCCTCTTGCTCTAATCACGCCGTCGCTGTGAGAGGCATTGCTAGCACAGACTGTTATGTTACCTGCAAATCTGTCATTTTGGTAACAGCTGGGAGTTATTTGGGTAGATTTATCTTCCAGTTTTCAGGAAAACATTAAGAATCACATGCTGCCCCTCCAGAAAACCAGGTGTAATGCCAGGCTTTCTTCTGACATATGATTTCCATCTTGCTTTGGAGGTTTAAATTCTTTGTGAGGGGCAACCTGAGGTGGATGGGAATTCCATTTTCCAGGAAGAGATGGGAGGGTTGTTGCTGAGGCAGCTGGGTCCAGAGGCACCTCGGGGAGATCCTTGGCATGTCTCCCAGCTGCGACTCCAATGTCCAGCTATGCCCCACGTCTGCCGCTGGGCCGCAGGAGAAGCTTTCGCTGGGCACACCTTATACGAGCTGTTGGCTACAGACAGCAGAGAGCACAGTGCAGTGCAGCCAGCGCACCGCTAATTGGGCCAGGCCACCGGAGCTGCCAGCTGGCCAGCGGACACCTCCTGTGCTAGTGCTGCTGGGAGGTTAGCTCCCCAGGCACCAAGCAGGTGTTTTGTAGGAGACTCAGCTGGGATTTCATAAGAACTTGGCAGATCTGTGCTTGAGGCAAGCGTTGCACTCGTTGACAGCGCTGCTCTGCAGCACCCGAACTGCTCCCTCTTCCTCACATACAACCATCCTTGAAGGGGCTGCAAAACCATCAGGCAGAGCCCGCACGGTCTGAGCCAGCGCTCAAGAGTGGCAAAGACGTGGCCTCCCGCTACTCATATGTTTGCAAATGGATTCTTTCTTTATCTTAAATAGAACAATTATATTCTTTGGATATCTTTATTGCTTCTGATAAGAAAGATTATGTTTTCATGTACAGCATGTTGCAAGTGTTTTATGATACACAGGGTTTTACAAAACACTCAGAACTAAAACCTGTGGGAAAAACTCCTCAGCAGATATGGTTGCGCTAAAATCAGCTGGGAATCCACCCCTCTTTATCTTTATAGCTTGGTCTCTCAGTACCTTTATAGCTCACTGAGCCTGACTAAAGGTCAAACACTCTGAGCTAAGGTGAAGCTTTGACTACCAAAAGATAACCAATATCTGTCAGAAGAAATTCTCTAAGAGCAAAAATTTAAACTGAATCAAATCAGTACAAATGGAATTTTAAGATTTATAGTTACTTTGCTGCAGATACTTTTCTTTAATAATTAGGATCAGAAGTCTCTAGAATAATGTTCTTTGAAGAAAAGAAACACAGATTCTGAAATGACTTTATAGATACATTTTTATAAAATTCTTTATTTTGATTTGTGATGGAAAATTTAGGACTAGCTCATGGTAACTGTTTTGCAGCTCTGTAGAGAGCATCAGAAGTTTATTTTACCTGTGTATCATCTTGCATGTTAAGGAGTGGTGAACTTGCTAAAAGCAAAGATACTTTTTATGTGAGAATTCATTATGAAAGAATCATACACATTTGCATGCGATGCTCTTTGCCCCACTAAATTTCATAATTCCAAATCCTGATCCTCCAGTGTCTTGCAGTTTGAATGTTAAATTTTAGTGAAGTATATGCAAAAAACAGTATGTAAGTTACTCCTGCTAGTGTAAAGAGAAGAATATATTTAATATCTTTAGCAGTCATAAGTGCTCAGAAATGTGGAAGATGTGTGACAACAAAGAATCAGGACTCTTACTTCCGATATTCACCTACCTCCATCTTAATTGTAACTTTGAGCTTTGAAATCTCAAAGGGAAACCAAGCTTCCTAACTCAGCAACAGAAACTATATGAAGGCCCTATTTAAAGTCAAAGGGTTTTAAGCTGAACATGTTTTTAAATGTTGTATTTAAAGGCAAATACATTCTTGAAGGCATCTTTGACTCCATAGTCAGGAAATAATGAGATTCAATTATTAAAATATAACTCTCTCTTTATATTTTAAATAATTGTGTCTCATCATTTCATGAGTATGGCTTCAATGACGCACTTGAAAAGTTGTTAGTTTTTGAACGGTCTACTGGAAAGGCATATGGAAACTCCCAATTCTTTTTTCTTACATGTTTAAATACCAATTGTCATTCCATTTAATACTAAAACTTTTAATTCTGTTGAAAACTGAATAAATGAAGTGTTTGGATGTTCTTTGTGGATTTTCTTCTCTAATTTAGAGGCATACTAGTTCACCAGTACCTTTTCCTATTAAATGCCCTAAATTATCCCTCTTACTACAGCATTCAGCTCCTGCAGAGCTTTATGTATTTTCTACTTAAAAAGTGAAGGTCATCATATTAAACTGACTCTTGCATATCACTTTCTGGGAAGGTAGTTTGAGCAATACATGAGTTTATCCTGAGAGTGGAAAGATCCTCCCCACAGAACACTCAATTGTGGTATCCAGGTGCTTTGACATGTAAATGGAACACCACAGGCATTAAATAATTGGGTCAGATATCTTTAAGATCTTTATTCTTCTGTCAAACACAATTTAGATCAGATAATTTCCAAAGTTAAAAGAACTTGCTCCTGCTCCCATTAAAATCAAGAGCAAAATTCCCCATTGGTAGCACACTGGGCAGACTGAGGCCTAAAGACATTTTTTCTGTTTCATTATTTCATCTTCTCTCAAACTTCTTTGAATGGATAATAGTTTAAAATTTGCTGATTGATTCTTGAATTTAGTACTATCTGATTCCTTTAATCTCCTCTTTCCCTTCACTGCCACATTTTGCTGCAGACCCTGCAAATTCCAACGTGAGCAATTGATCCACTCCATTCTATGGCTTATTGGTCAAAATTAGCAAGACTTGTGGATAAATCAAAGACAAGATCATAGTGTCCTACATGCTCATAAAGATCACTGCCCTGCAAGCACATGATAATGACTTTGTGCGTACAGCAATTTCACTGAGTTCGGAGCTTTGATGCTACAATTTACTTCATGTACTTGGAGCCACTTGGAATATATTGGGTTTCCTCACAAGTCCATGAATAATAAGGATTGGGGCATAAGATGACTTCTTAAGGAGTAATAAATCAGTGGCATTAAGTATGAGAAGTTTCTCTTTGCAAAGCTCCTTTGAAGTGTAAATGTTTGGGCATCGTTTTCTTACTAGCCTGTTTTGTTCTCTCAGTCTCAGCTGCCGTGATAACATTAAGTTTTAATAGAATGACTGAAAATGGAAAAAAGCTCAGCAGTCAAATTTCAAGAAATGGAAAGTGCTTTTCATATCATTGTGAATACTGATGATCCCAAGGCCTTTTTTTTTTTTTTTTTTTTGGCTTAGTTTGTTTGTTTGTTTGAATAAAAGATGCTAAAGCTAGAAAATTTCAAATGAGGAATTTCTGAAATAAATATATTAACCCAGGGAGTCAAAAACAATATTGTGCCAATACAGTAGTGACATAATTTTTCAAGAGCTAGAAGGAAATAGTCAATATATCTCAGAACACCTCTATTAAGGACGAAAAGAAAGATCAACTCTCTAAAAAAGATCGGATTCAAAGCAAAACCCTTCTAGGTAAAAAAGTAACTTAAATCTATTTCCTAGGTCATGCTATTCCCTTCTTTCTTTTTTATGGCTAATTCTCTCCTATAGTTTTGAATAACAGAATAAATTTCAACAGGCTGAATTCAATATGTAATAATAATATCAATTCCACATAATCTTGGCAAAATTCTAATGGGAGCCAATGCAAAAGTAGTTTCTTCTCCAAAATATCATGCTGTCTATTTTTATATAAGGGTATTATTTTACTTCTATTTTTTTTTAATTTGACCATTCATTCAATTTCTTCAGATTAATTGTCTGAATAGAGAAACAATAGGGCCAAAATTTCATCAAAATTAGCATGTTATCAAATGAAGCCCTGCTCATAATTAACTCAGTTAAAAATCAGCCCTAAATTTTGCACAGGTGTAATTGAGCATGAAATAAGCCCCAATGTGCCTCCTCAGGAATTCAAATACATTTGATCTTTTATTTTTTTTCAGTGGTTACAACATTGCTAAATACTCATGCAGATGCCATCATATATTCTGTTATGGAAAGGTGTCAGTTTTTTGTCAGCTGAATTATGCATGTAAACTTTGGGGGCCATTTGTGCTTTCTTTGAATGATGCAATACCTAATGTTAAATATAGATTGATCTTGGCAGAAGGAGAAGAAGTGTGAGCCAATGATTCTTCTGTGTTATGGGAACGGAGAAACCTGGATCTGTTTCCACTTCTGCCACTTAATTGTTCTATAACCTTGAACAAAGTTTCTCTAGCAAAGTCAAACTTAAGTGCTTCAAGTTATCCATCCGGCTTCATACTCAAGGACCTAAATTGCAGATACTGATGAATAAGGGAGGGAATCTCTAAAGGATAGAGAACAATTCTAAATTAGCAGGATAAGAGTCAATACAAAATAAGGAAATTATGTATGTATGTATGTGACATGTTTTGAAATCTTCAGAAAATAGCTGCAATACATAACCATTCAAGAAAAAAATATTATTAGTACCTACGAGTATTGCAATAGTGTTGCTCCCTTGATGAGCTCTATTATAGCTGTACCAAAATGAAGCAGTTGCTGAGAATTACCCCTGTAAAACAGAAACAGAGGAGTAAGCAGAAGAATGAAGCATTGTAGAAAAAGCTGCACCTATGAGTGCTAAGTGCTATGAGTTGCTCTGGGCTGGTAGATCACTACCTAGCTCCAGATCTGCTGGTATCTGCTATAGAAGGAGAAGAAGCATCTGCAGGCAGTGCTGCTGTATGGCTCTTTTCATCTTGTTTTACCAAGAAGCCAGCAGAAAAGACACTGGAGAAACACAGAATAAACTAGAGATGTTTATTTTCTCTTCCAGATAATGTATTGGAAGGGATGGGTTGCAGAGAAAAAAAAAAGAAAAAGCTTTGGAAAAGTGCTCAGCAATGAGAGGGAGATGACATGGAAGAACAGGAGAGTCAAGCATTTGTGGGTAGGTGTTGGAGAACAGCAAATGTCAGGAGTAGGCCTGGGACAGAAGGAAGGGTTAGAAAGGCATCTGAAGTGTATTTATTTTTGGAAAACATGAAAGAGAGCAAGTCTTGAAAATGTAACCCCTAAGTGAAAGGAAAAAAAAAAAAAAAACAGAAGCAAGTAGTTCTTGCTTTCTCTTTCCTCTTACAACTAAACAGTGGGAACAACCAATTTATTAGACAGACTTCGCAAGGGAGCAGTTGCTAGACTAAATAAAAAGTCCAAGAGCTTTTTATTCACAAACACTGAGCAAGAGAGAAAAAAAAAAGTCTGCAAGTCCTCTGAGATCTGGAGTGACAGTATTACCCTGCCATTAACCCGAGCTACTCTGTGTATCAAGCCCTATATCATTACAGAGGAACATCGGTTATGGACTGGAGGCAACTGTTGGAATATGGTTGTAATTTGAAAAATCTTTTTCATTCTACTAGGCTGCACTACTATAACAAAGCCATGTGGTTATGCTACTATATCAGTATGAGAACAGATTGAACCTGTTAAACATATGATCAGGCCTTCTGTGAACAGAAAGTGGTGTTCTTCCAACCCCCAGTTTGATTTCTAAACTTGCTATGCCCTGTTCTGCCCTAAACACATGTCAGCCCATGCCTGAGTGCTCATTTCGACACCGGTGTTTTGTGAGCAGCTGTGCTCACATCTGTTGGCAATGAAGGGATTTCAGTTGTTGAGGTGCTGTACTCTTTTCCTTTTGGCCTGCCCATAGTAAGGACCACAGCCAGGATGAATATTCTTCTTGATCACATTGGTTTGGGATTAAACACTGCAGCATTGGCATTACTGCTCTGCCGTTTGTCTGCGCCTCTGTACTTACCTGCTGCTCACTTGCAGTTAAGGCATAGGCCAAAACTTAGATTCCTGCACTGAACCCATTTTGTTCTGCTAATGCAAATCTGAAATGAACAAACAAACAAACAAAAACAAAGAAAAACAGATAAAGACAAGATCAAGCCTATTCTTTCCATGATTCTATTGGCATCAATGCTTTTCACCTCCTTTTACTTTCTTTGAGATTAATACGCTTTTGTCTCCTTCCTCTGCTATTAGTGCTCTGAAGGCCAGAGAGAGAGTCCAGATCAGCAGATGGTACAAGTCCAGAAGGGCAATTCTCTGCAATCACCAGAAGAGAAATTCAGTGTTTTGGGACATACTGAATTTAAGTCATTGAGCAATTGGTGAAAGTTATGGATTTTTCACTTTGTATAACATCTGCTCAGCTTCAGTGTTATTATTCTGCAGTGAGAAAGAGAATTATTCTTAAGTTGACTGGGGAGGATCCCCCATGTGAATCAAACTGCATTCATGAGCCATGTCAAACCCAGGGAAAGAAGTAATTTAAAGCATTGGCTATTCAGCATATATAAGCTTATGTATCTTTTACAAAGTAAGATAAAGATTGCTTTTACACATCATCTCCTTCAAATGAACTGAATTTTCCAACCGTTAAACCATATATATCTTCAGGATGGGTTTCAATGAGATGATGTGAGGACAAACGTCTCAAGAGTTCAATATTTCACTTTCTTGCATCAAGGTTTGAAATGTGTTTAATACAGCTCTATACAACCTTGTAATGCGCATTTCCATGACAAATAACAAGTTCGATCTCTTGAAGAAATTTCAAATATTATGCAAAGTGAAATAAAAATTGTCAGATACCTTTCTTTGTAGGATCTAAAGTGAATCTTGCATGATAATGTGATAATGTGCATTCATCCCCTGGCATCTCCTCCACCATACACAAAAATCCACACCTGTTTCCTAACCTGAATATCACTCATGAATGTAAGAATATAAATAAAAACTCTTGCTCACCTTATAGAGGAGAGAAAATGAATAACTTGTAGGTTGCTTACTGGTCTGCTTCTATCCTTTATGTAACTGGGTGTGGTGTGACTTACCAAGGACCTGTTCAATAAATGCTAAGTGAAAATGAATCATAGATCTGATTTGAAAGTGAGGTGGTTGTGGTCATTTTTGTCTCCTGATGCAGTTAATTTCCTGCTTTGGGACACGGAATGCATTAAGTGTCAGGAAGCTGAATTAGGCAATGTGTTTGTCAAGGAACAAGACCTGTTTCTCTAAGCAGGTCAGTCATCTTCAAACAGAATACTTATCTGTGGATATTAGATAAATATGTACTTTAACACATATTTATCTTTCTCTCATCAGATACTTACTTCTTCTATCTTTGTATATTTTCAGAATCTAAGCCACAGCTGATAGCAACTTTTTATTTATTGTATTTTGATTGTGGTTCCATGAGCTTCTTTCTTCCAGGTATTGCACCCTGGTCTATAACTTTGTTCTCATGGACACTTAACTAATTAATAATATGCTATTATCTTGTAGGCATAGTGTTTTAATATGCGGATTTAAAGAAACTCATTACACCATTTTAAGCTGGGCAGTGTCTTCGTGGTTTGTGTTAGTACAGCATCCAGTATAAAGGGACCTGGGTTTCCCAGGTGACGCCACAACATAATAAATGAGTGATGATAGTAAACTGGTACCAGTGAAAAGTTTCAGTTGCCAGTGATCAGAGTTGAAATTAACTACAAAGATCACTGACAGAAAAAGCCTGGAGTTGCAATATGTAATTAGTGAATAGGAGAGAATCAAGCTTTTAATTTGTAATGCATGAACAATGAAAATTTGATTAAATGAAAGCTTCTGCTACTAAGTTTCGACTGTAAAATGATTGCTCCAGAGAGTTAGGGCAGCTCATAATTAGTATACTAGAAATGTAAAGCAAATAAATAAACAACCTTCTCACAGGAAAAAAAAAAAAACAGAGTTATATAATTGATTCTTTGGAATGACTGCTGACTGGAAAGGTCTTCTTTACAAAGTTTCATATTCATTATCCTTTAGGCAAAGAGAATTAAAATAAAACAGAAAAGAGAGCCTCAAGAAGACTTCAGTGCAGACAGAATAGACTCAATTTCCATCTAAAGTAATGGTGTGAGCAATCTCACACCATTACTCCCAACTCCAATAAGTTCATCGTGTCCGCATTACTGCCTAGAAGCTGCACACACAAAGGGAGAAACTAAGGTTTCTCTCCCTGCCCCATCTCATTTGGATAATGTACTTCAGTATGATGGGAGTTTTCATGTCATGGACGAGCAGCCTAAGTGATAGAAAAATGAAAATTCGTCAGCATGCAAAGGCATATGTTGGACTGATGTAGCATACCACATCAAGCAAAAAACACTTGAGGAAACTAAAATGACACTTCCAGGATCAATAGGTCCTGTAGGCATAGGGTGGCTTGCAAAAATGATCTGAGCTCTGTATTTGCCTCTATAAGTCATCTACAGAGGCTAGATGAACACCTATTTAAGGAAAATTTAAAGAGAAAAGAAATCCCACACTATCAACACACTGTCTTTTAACTGGTTCTTCTCTGCTTAAACCAAATAATGGCCTATATAAACAGAGCAAGGTATGTAAACATCCTATATGTAGTACATTTGGTTGAATAAACAGTTTGCATACTAATGTAAACGGCCTAGGTGCTTTAATGTGATGGTGTTAGAGCAGATTCTTCGTTATAGACATCAGAACTCATAAGGGAATGTGTAGGTTCAAGCATTTTGATGAAAAACAAATATAGTCAGAAACTGTATGTACTTTGCCCCTTGATCTTTCCAGTTCTTTCCTCAGTGCTATCAGTCAGTCTCACAAAGTTTAACTTGATTGGTAAAAGTCTTTGTTTCTGTTCAGGAAGGGAGTAGATATTGTGGCATGGTGAGGGAGTTTCCACTTCTATGACTTGAGAAAACAGATTTTTTTGTGTATTGAAAACAGGAGCCTTGAAAGGGTATGGATGGGCAACATCCTCCATTGCCTTTTCAGCCACCTGAACAAAATAAAGAAAAACACTTCATGAAATATTTGCGTACACCTCAAAAGGAAAATGAAATTCTGTAGAAGATTGAATCTGGTGGTTGACTCTCTGATCTAATCCGTATCAGCGGGGGCTGGGTCTATGGAATTTCATCGCTAACTGCATTTAAACTTTGCTGTTTAAACACTACTGAATGGCTAGTTACATTAAATACATTCTCTTCTTTATGTGCAATAAGAATGGAGTCTCAGAAGAGGCCTTCCCAAGTCTGTCATCAGCTAAATTAGGAAATGAAAATTGATTCCTAGGAGCCATGTTACAAAAGTTTTGTGTTCTTTTTAAGAAATTTAGCATGCAGAATACAGCCCAATGTCGCTAACTGCAGAACTCATAAGCACAGCCAAAAAGATTTAAAAAAGGAGGGAGGGGAGGAGGAGCCATGATGCTGCAGCCTTTATTTCTCTCTTAATTACAGGTGCCGATGTCTCTGCCATCTGGCCTGTCTCATGACAAACTCTCAACAGCCAAAGAGTGCGGAAATAAATAGACAATTAGTAAAATGCATTGAATGCATGTGCTGCTGAGTAAGCAATTATTGTCAGTACTAAAACAGTTTCCTCACCCATGGATCCTGGTGTAATTTCTCCAATTGCTCTATTAACGTGCAGGACTAGAGTTTTCCTTCTGTCACAGGGGAGCCAGGCAGGCAGTTCAGGAGGGCTAATCAAGTCATGAAAAAGCACTGTTCCTCTCTGTAGTGCTCAAATAAAATCTACAATTGTTGCCAGCCACTGTATAAGCAGATGAGGTCAAGGAGATACTCTTAAAGCAAATTCCTGCTTCAGTACAAGATGTAGTCCCATATATACATTTGTATTCCCATTAGCAGTATATTAATGTATAGGTAACATTTATTTTCAACTCAAGCATTCATATATTGCAGTATGTCTACATAATATCACCGGTCTGCAACTAAGTCTGGGATAGAAAGCTAGCGATATGAACACTCAGTTCTAGATTCACTCTACCAAATTTATAGGCTAAGGCACAGGGCCTCAGTTCGGAATTAGGTTCCTTGGCTCTCCCTACAGTTGATGAAGAGGAACACACGCCTTGAAAGTGAGATTCTGTTCAAATATAAGATAAATTGCCTCTAGAAACAACCACCTGTCATCACTGACCACCGAGTCTTCATTAGTTGCCAAAAGCTGGTCGGGTGGATCCAGACTACCTGCTTGTGCAGATGGTGCTGTCTGCATTTACAGGAAGCTGAATGAAACAACAGTAGGAAAAGAGAGATGTGGGATCATTAATCTCCAGGTAGAAGCAGAGGCTTGGCTTTATGCAGTACGTGTTGACAAGAAACCATGACTGCAAACTCTCTGAGCTTCACTGTGTGTGCCTAGAGTGCCAAAGAGTGAAGCAGACTCAGATGGAATCCGGGAAGTCAGAGTATTTCACACCTGATTCCTATCCCCCTCTGAATTGTAAACTGGAACTATGGAAAAGCAGAGATTTTTTAGAAAGTCATCAGCCTTTCTGGATGCTAAGGAGCAGAATATTGCTGGCCATGGAGTTGCTCATGAAGTTGCTTGATGTTGTGGAACTGACAGTTCTCAGGTTCTCCCCCTGATGAGCTCCAGCTTCTGGTTTCACTGAAATGTCATTGGCTCATGTTTTCCCTTGCTATGACAAAGGACATCATCTGTTTTTGAATGTACACATGAAACTTCCATTGACATCATTGGGAGTTTCACATAAGGAGCTGACACCAGGATTTGGTCCTAAAAGTTGATGGTGCCCTGAGGAGATATTTTTATGTATTTTGCTTAGTTTCATCTGTGACTATCCCAGGCTACAGCCACTCAACCAAACAACAAACATACTTCAATAACTAGAAGTACTCATGGGACACTCTCTAATACAAATAAAGGTGTCCTCAGGGCATGAAGCAAATGTATGGAACTGATACAATATTCCTGCATTTGCTCTCTATTACTAATGTTTTTTCCAACATGTTCAGTGAATTACTCTCACATAGAATTTAGTCATGAAAATATCATTGCAAAATAAAGCATGGGGTGGAAAGAGAAGAAATAAAGCAAGATATTTAAGAATGGTGGTAGACTGTATAGCAAACAGTTGTACAAATACTCAGTGAATACCAGGAAAAAACTACTACACATTTGGACTACCAAAAGATTGATTAGCCTGACAATAAGCCAGAGAGTATCATGAACATGAAACCATTTTCTGCTTAAGTGAAGCAATCTGTTCTATGGTAAAAGGTTGCAAAAATTGCATTAGATTCTTATTTGGCCCCGATAATAGATTAAAAGCTGCATCAGACCACCAAAGCGCTATCAGTTTTGCAGTGGCAATTATAGATAAAAAATGTAACACTGTGGGGTCACTGCTGGAGTCACTGCTGCCTTGGCAGCTGCAGAGCCTGCGAGCCACCATGGCGTGTTTTCTTTCTTTCTCCTCTGGGATCATTAATGATGTGAGTCCCACACATCCCTGCACTTACATAAGAGAAAGAACTGACAGTACATCCCAGCTTGGTGCAAGCAGAACAAAGAAAGGAAAACCTTGAAATTTCATATCCCTGAGAAGGTTCCCAACAATTACTGCCAAAATCTTATGTCCTGAGGAATTAAAGGCAGTCTTTCCATAGAGTTCTGTTTCTAGAAGTTAATAGTGCTGTGGATCCCAAATCCTATGATTTCTGTGATATTTCGTGGGAGATTAAGATTTCAGAAAATCAGATAAAGCAAGATTTAAGCCTTTAGATACTTTCTAAGTATGCCTATAGAACGTATTTTGTCTTACAGTGGCATGATATATCAGAGATACCAGACTAGAGACTAATACCTCTGTAGATATTAGAACAGGAGTTAAACTAATAAGAAACAATGATTGGACTATAAAACAAATGTCTAAAAGAAACTCAGTATACAAAATCAACATATTATTAACTGATTAATCATGGCAAACAGTTAATGAGGAAGATATCTGCGTTTCTAATTTCTTACAGCCAATGCCCTTGATCCATGCTAATATTTTCCAGTTGATGTATTTCTGGAAGATACAGTTTAACTAGAAGGCTATGTACAGGTATATGTAGGCTACATTCAGACTGTATGTGGGTTGACTGGATGGAATTTTAGGACCTATTATTTTATCAAGAAAAAAAAGAAAACTAATAGCAATATTTAATAATAACTTTGAGGAAATATCCAAAACTCTTTGGGGTCTAACATATTATTTAAAGATGTTAAAAATAATAGGTGTGGAAACAGAGCTATCTGGAAAACACTGGGTATGCAACAAAGTTCTAGGTATTCATTGTGCATGAAACCAGAGCATTGCCTCTCTTGCAGTAAAAATATATATGACTTTTTAATTCAATACTTCAGTTTTAAACATTAGTTACATGTTATGTTCTTTATTTAAGTCATTTGATAGCAAGTATCAACTGGAAACCACTTATAAAACATCTTATAAAACAGAGAAGAAAATACTTTATTATGTATTAATAAATAAAAAGATTATTAATACAAACTTTTAATTGATTAAATATTCTCAATTATTAGTTTTTGAAAACAGATTACATTCAAGGTAAAAAAAAAAGGCATTCTTAAAAATTTATTTATAGGTTTAATGTCTTTCTGTTTTGGTGTACTGATGTCATTTGGTGATTGCAACAGGAAGACTAGGTTATGAACCGTATGAAATAATAATATTAATAGCAATGCATTTTCTGCTCCTGCAGAAATTTGCTCCTGCATTTTGGAACAGCTATATCTGCTGAAAAATATTTCTTACACATGAATTATATTTGTTTCCAGTAACACTCATAATGGTCTAAAGGAGGACAAGAAAATAAGGCTACAACAAAAATGGAGGGTTGTTTAGTGGTGACTAGCTGCTTCCTGATAATAAATTCATAGATGAAGCTAAATGACAATGGCCATGCAGTGGCCTCCTGAAATAACGCAAGCCATTTCTCTAAGCAGTTGCTGCAGTAAACTCATTTCTCTTAGAGTTACAGTATCTCTTTTTGAACTATATTGACTTTTCATTGAAAGATCTCCTGTGACAAAAAAATCTACCATAACTTCAGGGTAGTTCTTCCCATGCTTAATTATCGACACTGTTAAAAAATCAAATAAAATAATTCTAGTTTTTCTGATTTTGTCTAGCTTCAACTTGCAGACTCCATATCTTATTACATATTTATCTGGCATAAAAAACTCTCTGCCATCATTTAAGTCATTATTGACTATGAGCAAAGCATTTATTTTCCAAATGAGGTAAATACATTAAACGCAATTCTGGTATTTCTCACAGCAATAAATAAATAAATAAATTTACAATAAAACAACATTAAATATATGTTTCCAGTATCCCTCTATGTAGTTTGTTTCTTCTTGCCAGGGTGATAGTGCAATAGGGTGTCCCTGGAGACTCTGAGCATGATGGGCTGCTCTGCTCAGGGGCAGCAGAAGACCTAGAAGAAGGGCATGGAAGACTCTGAGTCACAGATGAAGAAGTAGGGAACTATCTAGCAAAGTAATGGGGCTGCATGTGTAAAAAGTGGAAAAGTGATAGATGAGAGTTTACTATTGGCACTCAAATAGCTGTACATGTTATGATTCACATGGAAATCATAGAATCATAGAATGCGTAAGGTTGGAAGTGACCTCTAGTCCAAATCCCCTACACATACAGGATCACCTAGAGCACTTCTTGAACAATACTCTGAACTGGATAAAGCAAGAATTGCTTTATCCAGTTAAATAAATTAAATCCAATTAAATCCAATCCAGATTATCCAATTAAATAAATACAGAAGTAGAATAGAATATGAGTATGAGAACAAGTATGAGTAAAATACGGTACATCATCAAATACCTTCCCTGGATTCAGATTTGCTGAAAAAAACATGCTGTCATTATAGCAGTCAGATATATATACACACTTCCTTCTGCATTTGCTTTGTGGAAGACATGAATCCTGGTTCCCATATTCCTAATACACTCACAGCCTGGAGGAATCAGTAGAGATTGCATAGGGTGTAAAAGTCGGCACAGACTCATGCCTTCAACCCCTTTAATGTTTGCTGTAGTGTGTGGGTACACCCTGATGCTTATCACAGTATCACCCAGCGTGGCTTAAGACCTGGTTGATGCTGTTTTGTTAAGAGGCAAGGAATAAAGAAGACTGTAACCATAAGTGTTTGAATATAATGCATATGCCCATATTAGAGGCAGACAAAGATATCATACATCTGATATCTTTCAGTAAATAAGGCTATTAACATTTCTTTGTTTTTCGTATATAGGTCAATTAAAGTATCCTCCTCCTACTGAGAATGATATAATACAATTTCACTGTTAATTCATTCTCATCCTCCCTCATCATAAACCTTTCTTGCACAACCAACTTCACTCCAGGCTGTTCAGCTCTGCATGCACATCTTGAATTTCATTACAGCTTTCAGTACAGAGATCATCTGAGCTATGAAAGAAGATCTTTAATAAAAAGTTCAGTACATTTAGAGTTCCAAGAGTTGAGGCACCAAGAATTTATCTCACAATTATATCATCATACACTTGTGATAGAACATTTGTTGAATCTTCATGTGAGACAGTGTGATCAAACTCATAGGAGGAGATGAGCAAACCAGATCTCAGCTGTTACTGGATAATAAGATAAAGTAATAATTTATAATATGAAAGGTTTTGCACACACAAACAAAACCTTCCATTCTTGACAGTGCCAGATGGAAAACTAATCTTCATGTGCTTCACCAATATTATTTTTACTTCCTTTAACTAGGATGTACAACCTGACCAGATGTAAAAAATTCCAAACCAACCTAAAACAAATCAATGGCTTCAATGAGAGTGGAAGCTGTTTAACATCTCCCTAGAGATGATCAGCACCGCTTATGACTGGCTGCTATGTCGCTATACTTCCTACAGTGTGATAGAGGAAACTTAGCCTTGATGATTTAACACTCGTAAGATTCTGAGTTTAGCCTGAAATCTCTGCTTCATAATGAAAACAATGATTTAAATATTTACTTACATATATGAATGGATAGATGGATAGCCTTTTTTTTTTTTTTTTTTTTTTGAGTAGATGATTATCTATCCAGAACACTATTCCTTTTATCACCTTAATGCAAAAAGAGCAAAGATTAGAGAAAGCAACAGGACAAATAATAGTATCTCCATGTATCTCCATGGAACACTAAATCCATTAAGCTCTGGGTAGAAGTGCAATATAAAAGGGTAAACTAGAGGGCAGACTTTACTTGACTGCACTATTTTTTGCTACTTTTCATGCTTAAAGAACATTCTGCTGCACTAGCTGGAAAAAAAGAACAAAAAAAACCCAAAAAACAAAAGAACAGGAGCTGTCCAATGCCTAGCACCCTTTTGCCTAAAAAAAAAAAAAAAAAAAAAAAAAACCTGCATTAAGCTACAGGCACAAGCTTGCAGAGATAGTTACTTTGTCTCTTCATAAATATGCGCTTTGATTAAAATGTCTTCACTGTTCTCATCAATACAAACATGGATTTATTATACCAAGTCTAAATATACTTTTGGCTTGAGCAAATAAAAATGATTATATTTCATTCAGAACATCATTGGACTCCTTTTTTAAGTCATGCTACATTTTGGTCACAGAAAGGCAAGAATTGAAATAATTAGAAATCAACAATAAAACAGTGCATTGCACTTAAGTCTGCGTTTTTAGCTGCATCCACTCACCACATCTTTTGCTGTTATTACCACCAAAAATGCTTCTCCACTAGCCCAGTCACCAATGTAGATTTATGAAGCCTCATTTGAACTATGCCTTCTGTCAACAGTGCTTGGTGTCCCCGTGTTTCCACACGTCCTTCTCCTATAAACTGTCTCGATGTTAGTGATGGTATCACCGCACTGTGGAAATCAAAGTGGTGTCCCTTCAGCAGAGGAATTAATTAAGTCTATTTCCCACTAATTATTTGAATCATCTTCTGGGAGATTTTTGCTGGAAGACCACACCAAGCAGCTCAAAGATCAGATTTTTCAGTTCCAAAGCAAGTTTAGTAGTTATCAGACCTTCTTAGTAACCTCAGTACGGTAACTAATGAAAGTAGAAGTTTGCATTTGACCATTCCTGTCA
This sequence comes from Tinamus guttatus, assembly GCF_059628265.1. Lineage (NCBI taxonomy): Eukaryota > Metazoa > Chordata > Aves > Tinamiformes > Tinamidae > Tinamus > Tinamus guttatus. Next base: position 376,914 of record NW_028289026.1, read on the forward strand.
TAACAATGAGAAGAGCATGTCTTGCCCAAGGTACATGGGCTATGGAGGTCATTACTGACTCAAGGCATCAGGTCATTTAGGTCTTTCAGCCACATTAATTGTCCAGTTTGCCAAACCAACTCCGCTCTCCTTTTGAGAATTCCCGGTCACCTAACTCACCGAAGGGACAAAATTGCCTATGACAATGCTGTCACGTTAGTCTTCTCAATTACTCACCTCAGCCTGTTGTGGTTTACAGAAAAGGGCAGTGTAAATACCATGGAACTGATGGAACTTATTTTGAAAAGGTTGTGTAGAAAGGCAAACTTCAGAGACCAGGTATTTTGAATTATCTGTGTGTTTCTAAAAATATGATCTTTCAATATATATAACCAAAGTAGTTAGTTACAATTTTTTTACTAGAACTAAAAATTATGAAAATTGCTTTGGTAGTAAAAAATTAACCCAATAAATTCAGTTGACCCTTTAATTGCTAGGTCATCAAACACTTGGCATTAGAACAATATTTTATTCCAAATAGCTATGTCTATCAAAGCTTCCCATTTGGATTTAATGTAGGAAGCACTGATGTGACTGATCATACATGTAAGCACTATTGCTATTGATTTGAGAAATGTTTGTTTCTTTAAAACCAATTAACTTGTTCATGGAAGAACATAGCATGATAACCTGGAAAATGTCTGGAAGTATACATTTTGTTTAAGGATACTGCAGAAGAGCAATAGAAATAATGAAAATAGTAACAAGAATAGTATGTGTAATAATAATGATAATAGTCTCTATGGTAACTGGTTCTAAAGGCAACGGGAACAAGCAACAGCTTTTTTACCTACATCAGTCCATTCATTTTTTGTCTTATAAACAATGTTTCTAATGTCAAGGATTTTATTTTATTATCTTATGTTATCAATTTTATTACCTTTTATTATTAATTATTAACCAAATTTCAGTATTTCCTGGGAGATCCAAGTGGCAACGTCGAACTTTTCCTTCTATTACATCTTTCTGTGGCTGATCTGCTCTTTAATACATATTTTGTGGATTTTCTGTGCACTAGACCCTAAGATAATTCAGTAATATATATACATAGGATAACTGTTAAAGATTGTTTAATATGAGTGATGTGTATCTTAAAGTTACAAATAACACAGAGAACGAACTTTCATACATATGACCTTCTAGTTATATGCACAAACATCCAGTAGGATATTGTGGGATACAGCATAGCTTGAAAACACAGTGCTGCTTCACAAAATTAAATGCAGCATCTGCAGATAAAAAAGAGCAGTTATCTCTAGACTGAATTTTGATACCTCCCACTATAAAGAAGAATACTGCTGCTATAGTATACTGTATCTACTGTTGAAAAAACATTTTACATTCAAGTTATGGGAAATATGAAAACAAGAACTTCAGCCAACTAAAATAATTATGATAATCCTGTTCCAAAATGAAGTTCCATCTTGTATTATTGAAATAAATAGGATTTTTGCCATTAAATCTAAAGGAGACTAAGACTGAGCCCTGCATTTTGTATTGGGTCAGAATTCTGACTTTATGTTATGACTATTCCTTAGACTCCTCTCCTATTTCTCCTCTTTTGAGTGTTTTTTTCTGGCTTTGTTGGGTACAACTGCTTTTAAAACCATGGCAACTCTCTTGGCAGTCTTCACACCTTTCATTATTCTCCTATTTAACTCTAACTCTAATGTTGTTTCACAGAGAAGGTAAATGACAGAGCGAAAGAAAGAAGAAAAGGATCTCTCATTTCTGCTTTTTCAAAGGTAGTTCATTTTAACTCGTTTGGACTACGTATTATTTTATGCTCAGAACCTAGTAATCAGGAGGAAATCCGTCAAAACATTAGAATAACATCCTTATTTTTCTCTCTAGACCTTTGTAAATAGTGTAAGAAAATAGCAAATAATAAATCTTGGTTTATTTATTGTTTGGAACACAGGCTACCAAAATATTCTATGTTTCAGGCATGTTTTGAGCTGTAGAAATTAGGAAACTACTACCATTCTCATCCTACTTTTTTCTTATAAAAACAGATAATATCAACAACAGCAAATGATTAAGCAAAACTGAGAATTTTACCCAGGGCAAAATTTTCCACATGTTCACAAAAGAACAAAGATTTTTGCCATGGGCAACAACTCAGTCATTTTACCAGACAATGCAATTATTTTGTGGCAAAATATGATAGCCTGTTGTTTTGGAATGGAGAAAAGCTCATTTTCTTTGGTGCTTAAAAAATAAATAAATAAGGTAACCATAAGGTTTTTCCTTCTATATGCAGCATTACTAAGCTGTGTAGTAACAAGTGCTTTGACACAAATCCCCTTTTTACTTTTTCAGAAATACAGCAGCATATTGTCATTTATCTCTAACAGTGAGCAAAAGCAGTGTTTTGGCTGCTTTCTGAATAGAGAATAAATAGCGCACATGGTATTTCAGATTCAACTTCATAGAAAATGGGTGTGCTATTATTTGTATTAGAATGACAGTCACTGATCTGAACAAAAATGAGATCATATTTGCATAACACACACAAAAAAAAATTCACCAAATATTTACAGTCCAAATTAAGTAGAGGAAAGATGAGCTAGATTTTTCCCCTGGGAAAATCAAGGGGGCTCAAGATGGTTGTTCCTCTACTGACACAGGGAGTCTGGGACAGAGCAGGGACAGAATCTCCTTGCTCATTATTTTGTGACAGTCCTAGTTTATATAAATGCTGTCATAAATTAAGATTTCCTCAAAAGCACTAGTGTTGCTTGCAGCGCATTTTAGCCTCACAAGTGTATGAGCACTAGTTACGTGAAATTTCCGCAACAAACAGAGCCTGCAGGTATTTCTAATAACCTTGCAATAAATAAATCCTCGATGTCCCTTTGCTGCTTCACGCTGTAGTGGTGCACGTCACAGCACTAGAGCAGATTAAATGCAACCTTCTCTCCCAATTTGTGTTGGAAAATGGGAGCCCCACTAAAACCAAATTTTTAAATTTCCAACCTTTTAGAAAAATATCGTGCTTTTTGAGGAGAAAAGGTGCTCTGTTAAAAGGTCTAAGAAATATAAGGCAGTATACAGAGGAGAAAGGGATATCTCTGAAGGTATCCTTTCATATAGAGATATTAGTCCTATCAGGCTGCCATTTATACCAGAGAAACTCCACTGAGGTCAGCAGACTAATGAAGATACGCCGGCAGTGCAATTCCTGTGCTAATTTTGAGCAATTTCTCTGAACCTGATTGGCTGGCTGTGGTAGAGAGCTGAGGTAAGAGAAGTTGTCACTGGCATTTTGTATTCTAATCCTGGTTGAACCTGTGTGATGATACTCAGTGTAATTAGGACTTTGGGTTGTGTGTACAGTTAGTGATACATTTAGCATTCCTATGGGTTGCATATTGAGAACAAGTGGTTCCTGCTTGCTTATATATAATGTAAACAATCATGCTATACATGATCGTTTATGATCTGAACAAAACATTTAAAATATTTTTTGTATAAATATATATATTTATATATTAGATCTTGAGCTTTGTTTTGAGGCTTTTAATGATCAGCTCTTAATTTGCCTTGCCTTTGAAAAGCTGCTCTACCTGTTTGATAAAATATACCATACGAACACTTCTGTTTAATGGTTGCTGTGCATTCAACTCTGTGCTTTCTCTAGTAAAAATCTTTCTTGTTTAAGCACAACAGTTGTGGATTTAATTAAATATGTTGCTCAGTGAAGCATCTGTTTAAAACATTAATGAAGGGCAGCTCCTCTGAGACCTCCATATGTAAAGGGTTTTCACCCATAACACAACCCTAAAATGTGTTTTAGAAGTTACAAACAATTAGTTGCTCCTTTATTTTGGAAGGATTTTTCATCAGTAAAAGGTGTTTCTTTCCTAAAAACTTTGTCAATAGATTTAAAACCATTTATGGAATAAAAATCAATTTAAAACAATCAAGGAGCCAAGTTTTATTCATGTTCACACTGATACACATGTGAAGACATTCAAAAAAGTCTAAAGGGTATATTTCTTTTTTATCCATTTACTGCAGTGCAAATGTAGAGTATATTCTTCTTGAACTGTGCTTATATAACTCCCAGGAGAGCTATAAATTTCAAGAGGAGACCAGACTTCTGAGGCCACATCCTCAGGATTGCCTATACTGAATTCACAGAACTACACTGAGACTGCACCAGTAACAAACCACAGTGAGGAAGATGTGACAGACTCCCTAGCACTTAATGCTGACAGCACTCTATTATACAGCAATAATGCAACAGTATTATGATTGGACTTCAGGAGACTTCCGATAAGACACGAAGCCTGCTCAAATCCAGAACAGGCCCCAAATCCTGACTTCTTTTCTGTGCACTTGACAAGCAGTTGGTATTTTGACAGAATAAAGTAAGAACCATCATATGTAAGTAAGAACCATCTTAAGAATAACCTAAGGTGCTACAGTCTGATAGATTTGGGAATACAGGACTTTGCTTCACTGCACTAACTACATACAGATACTAAGCAGGATAGTAGTATCCACAGAGGACTTGTGTTTAAGCTTCTAGTAGGGCTGTTTACCAGTACAGACAAACCCAGTGGGATTCTCAGTAAAGTTGGCACTAACTTGACAGTGTTTAAAGAGAGATGAGAAAGTGATCCCTTCCTAGTTAGGCAAAAGAAATAATGTCACTCCAGTACTTTGAAATACACTCTGTGAATAAGCAAAGAGTTGTTGGTCTCCAAAACTTTTCATTTTATGAGCTCTAGAGCTGCTAAAACATAACAGTGAGAAATCTATGGGCAACAAAGGGAAATTTGTTGAGCCACCCAGGCTAAATTTAGTAGTATATTTTGGTAAAAACATTCATGTTTAGCTTCAGCCAAGGCATCGTCCTTTCTTCATTCATGTTCTTCCAAACATCTGGATTTCCTAGAATGTCTAGTCTTTAAAGTGTTTACCTGTAAAGCTCTTCAGGAGAAAGTCTGTCTTTATTTCTGCTCGGTATGGTACTTGTGGCTGTCTTTCAAAAATAGGAAGGGGAAAAACATGTAAGAAGTGTTCAAACTGTACTTTGCTGACTTGAAAGCCAAAAGAGTCAGAGTGATAAATGAACCCGCTTTTGCCAAGCTTAGAGAAAGAAATGGATGGGCAGCTTATACTACAAGCAGAAAGAAGACCTCTTCAGCAACTGGATAGCTAGAGAGCAATATTTTATGCCACATTTTTCCTCTGAATACCAGAATTTACCAATAAAATGTCTTTCCAGTAAATGTTACAATCAAAGTCGGTTTCTTAGAGAAAAACAACAACAAAAAAGTTTTAATGTCAGAAACATCAAAAGAAAAGAATATTGTCTTTGGTTAAACACTAGCCAATCTAGAGAAATTAGTATAAAATGATTCCTCCTTATTTTCCCTGCTATGGAAATAATGATAATAGTTTAATTACTCAAAACAGATAATAAATGCTATTATTTACTCTACAGAATACAAAATAATAGGACATTCTGCACATACATTTCATTATGCTTGCCTTTGTTATATTCATGAGAAGTCACATATTAGGATAAATTTCTAACTCATGCTAGTCAGTTCACTGATGAGTTTCTTACTGGGGTGAGGATGGCTGTCTGACAAAGATTTGAAAAAAGAAAATTCTAAACCTGATTTTTTTTCTAATACATGATTTATAGAATTGGCATGATCAGCTGAATCCCAGTAGACCATAAAGTACTGAAAAGTAAATACTAAACAATCTATCTATTCTTGGTAACATATTCTGTTCTGCCTGGCAGATAGCAAATCCATTCACCAGGGAAAGGACCACAACAACCTTCATTTTACAAACAGGAAAACTGAGGCACAGGCACATTAAAATAGTTTACCTACAGTCTTCAGGAAGCTAGTGAAGGAGGCCAAGTCTTGTGAGTCCCAGCTTAGTGTTGTACATCCTCTACCTGAACATAGGGGAGATTTTGGATGAAACAGCTATAAAAACACCCTAATTATGGAAATAACAAACTCTTCATTTTTTTTCCATGATGTCAGACAAAACCAAAGGAGTATCTATAATCTGAGAAAACATACCTGAATATAAAGTCTTTTCCATTGCTAAAATAGCCTCCAGAAGGCCACAGGATTTTCGCTGAAAAACATCTAATTTCTAATTAACAGATTTTTTTAAAAACAAAACTGTTCTGTACACATGAAAGCAAAAAGCAAACTCCAGACAGCCTCTTTAAGATGTTGTATAATTCTGGCTTCAGCAGACAAAGAACAGAAATGCAATTAGTGGTGAAAATCTTGGATTACATTTTGGCATTTGCATTCTGGGAAGAAGGGAAATATATGCACTTTCAATCTTTTATACACATAATCTTCCTACTCTAATTTACAACAAGAGTATCAGCTTGGATTTTAATTTTCACTGTATATATCTTGGCTAATCTAGATTCTCAAGGGTATCTTGGGTTGTAATGCAAGTATCCTTTCACCACGTTCATGGTTAGAAGGCCTGCTCTCCAACTCACGGCTATGACCATGGGGAACAAGTGAGCAAGTGCCAATAAGAGAAAAATGAGGATTGTGCTGTTGAAGCCATGAATTCCATGGCATAGCGGAAGAAGGTAATAAGCTAAACAAGCAATTTTCTATGTACCTTAGAGCCTCCTGACATCACAAGCAAGAGCTAACTGAAAAAAAAAAAAAAAGAAAAAAAAAAAAAAAGATTCTTATATTGGAAATCTCGGTGGGTAGCAAAACCCACAGCATTTGAAAAATAAGTGAGCTCAGTGGCTGGGAGGACAGCTACAATTTCTCTTCTGATGATGAGGATATAATGTATGACAGGCAAAAGAATGGCCTCAGATGGACATAGAAATGAGATTTAAATACATGATGTCCTTAAACATTAATGAAAACTGTGCACAGTCATCTCTTTTAAGCCTCAGGAGTGATATCCCTGGATTTATGAGACTTATTGAATGTGGCTTTGCTGGGTCCTCTGCACTGAGAAATACACACTCTTGGTTCCTGACACATAGCAAATCAGCTGGGCCATCACACACATCCTAAGGATTAGTCCTGAACCCATTGCTTGGACTGATAAAAAATTCCAAATTGTGAGAAGTACTAGAATGTTTTTTCATTTGATTCTGAAGTCTTCTTACACGACAAAAAAAATTAAGAACGACTAGAGATCTAAGGCTTTCTTTATTTGCTTTTCAATAATTTTCAAGAGGACATGTTAGAGATCTCAGGTGTAACTATAGTTTATTTCTGATTTTAATCAGAAAACTCAAGACTGTCTCCAAGTCATATGTTCACCCAACTATTTAGTTGTTTGTGTTAACAAATGGAAAGTCTCGATATTTTAGCCACAATTAAATATGTACCTTTTCCTCAAAAATAATTACATTCCCTGCATGACATACTCATTTCACTGATCTGTACAAAAAAAATAGACTCTGCAAAACCTGACAAAATACTCCAAAAAGATTTTTTTTAAAGTCTTCTCAAACAAACCACAAAAAGAAGTCTGCAGAACCCATTTATCTCTTTTGTAGGATACTTTATACTTGACAGCTAGAATAAAAAAAAAAAGAAATATGCTTTTTCAGTTGTTAGAAGGCAAGAAGGTGCACAAAAGATCTGTTTGGAACCTGTATTTTGGTTTAGAACCATTTTTTACTGAAAATACTCCAAGTTATTTCCAATGGAAATAAAAACAGTTATCCTGTCATAGGCATTACATTTGTAACAAGAACTGCCAGGACTGATTTAATACTGATAAAAGCAAATATTGGTGTGAATTTATGAACTAAAACCCCATTACAATCTCGCAGAGTTTTGTCTTCCAAGTGGTAGTTTTATAATTCAAAGAAAACCAAGTCCAGTGGCTGAGTAAATATAAGGTGTGATTTATTTCACAGATCAGGACCAAGGTATGTTGGCAAACCTGGTCAGCGATGTACCAACCAGCTTTATCTAAGCACACATTCACAAAACACAACCTGAGAATTAAACAGAAAGCAGCCCTCTTTTCAGCTTGAAGCTCCAAGAGATCTTGACCTCATCATTCATTCAAACCTCAGCAGAAAAATCTATTTCTAAAGGATTCAGCACTTTCCTGGTTGTTGTTTCTTTTTTGAGTGCCAGTGGATAACTGGTTCCATTTTAAGTTTTAGTGAAGTCACAAATCTTCCTGGAGATTCCAGTCCACTTTGTAATATTTTCAAAAGTTCTAATGGCCAGGCATTTCTGGAAGAAAAACAAACAAACAAACAAACAAACAAACAAAAAAGAGTCCTTTACCAGACTGGCCTTGTGCCTTACCTTCATTAGAGCAATGGGACCATTTTGCTTTCTTGATAGGGTTGCACTTTGAGCATTGTAGGGTCTGTGTGTATTTTATTACCAGTCCAGTCTGGAACAAGCTGTGTGCAGCAGAGGAGAGTGGCAATGAGCTATGACTGAGGCTCAGTTGGAGATGGAACACAGAACAAAGCATGGGAGATGAAAGTCAGTTTGAAGCCAGAATTCCCCACCACATAATTTGATATATTAGTTTTTCAAGTCCAAATGTCATTCAAGAGGTGAAGTAAGGTGGAAGGAATAGACTTCTCTGAGAAGAACTTCTTGAGACAGCCATATAATTACTGACTGATCAGCAAAAGTAGTACTTTTGCCAAAAGGAAAGTAAAAAATATAAAACAGAAAATTTAATTGGGCACAGATAAAGGCTGAAAAAGTTGCATGAAAGAGAGCTTCAATACAGCTGTAATCATGGAGATTACGTCTGAAAGACATCACTGGAAAAACTACTATAACTTCCTGCATATGACAGGCCATAGAAATAGATCTAGTTACTGAACTATTGCAACGTGCTTTTTTTGTTTGTTTGTTTGTTTGTTTTTAACTAACTGATTTTATTTGCTATGTGAATGTTTTGTGTTTATTTATCTTCAGTAAATCTTATTTACTCTGCAATAAATTCCCTATAGTGACTACTGCATCCACACAGACATTCCCACTACTATCCATGCACTCTGCTAGGATTAAATGAATTAGTTTGGACTGTAATAATTGTCATCTTTTTTGCCTATATCTTTTCATCCTCCTTACTACCCTTCATGGAAACACAATATTAGAAATTCTTAGAATTTTAGGTGCAAAGACTTCCTTCACTGGTAATGCAATGTAGATCCTGTGGAAAATATTCATACAAAGACAGTGAAAGGATATAAAGAAAGTGTCTTTTTCCTCTTGAAGTGGTTAATATATGTGATACAATAATTGGAAACTATTTCTTCTGCAGGAGGATAGAAAAGAATCACAGCTTCAGATCTTCAGCAGGAGGTCAATGCGGGAAATAGTTTTGTGGTCACCTGCCCATTTGGAAGAATAAAGACTTATCCTATAGGCCAAACAGAGTAGAAGCATTACATCAGAGCCTTTGGTATTTTTACATTTTTTGAGAATATCAGATTATTCATAACACAGCTGAATTGCAGGAGTGGGGATATAGAAAATGTGTACTGTTTATTTTGTGTTGCAAAAATTAAGAAATCAAAATTAGTAGTTTGCCAGAGAATATCAAGCTCTTTGTAAGGTGCTTATAGTGCCTTATCACAGGAAGTTCTGTGGTTATAGGCAAGTCTTTCAAAAATCCATACCTTCCTATCATATTTTCTAATTATTTTTCAAAACTATTTGTAACATTGAATAACTGAGACTTGGATATTCTTTTCTTGTTTAAAGAAAGAAAGAGAGATGGATACTGATAAGGTGATGCAATATCCAGCTTTAAAGGATGTTCATGAACAAAAAAGAGCAGGTGCTAAACTTCAAGAAACTGAAGAATTCGAGAGAGTGAATACCCATAGGTCTAAGGTCATACTTCTGCGCTATTTAATGCTGCAGAATAAAACAATCTCTCGCTAGTTTGCAGAATTTTTTTTTTCAGATATATTTTTGAAGTGTCATGTGTTACAGACAACAGAATGAAAAAGAAAAGAGAAAAATATCTTTACATCTGTTGGGTGTTAGAAGCCAGTAAAATATATTACAGAGAGATTACATGTAGTGGTATAGCCTGCCCTGAACAGGTATGCAAAGATCATCCGTGTTGTGTGTCTGTGAGCAAACAGAGAAATATAAAAAATCAGCAAATAATATCACCCGCAGAGCTGTGGATGGCTAAGCCAATTGCATATAACCTTGTAACTCCTAGAAGATTGACTGTGCCTTAGAAGCAAATAAACTTCTCATGCTTAAGAAATCTCCCTCTTTGATGAGGTCTCTGTAAAAGACAACTGAAAAATAAAACAGAGATGGCTCTCCTTTATTCATGTATTCTTTCTTATTCAACAAGTATATCATGCATACGAAAAACATCCTTGTTTCTGCAGAAAATTTCCATGAAATATAAGATCCCTGCTACTATATCAAAGGAATGTCTACCTATCATTACCAGATTTTATCCTCAAAACAAGTGGTATTAGAGCAATATTATGTTCATGTTACAAGTTAGGAACTGAAGCACTGGTTAAAGGAGGGAGTAGAATTGCGAAAAGATCAATGCCTTTTCTACATTAAAATGTTCCTTCTATTATGGTTACAGCAGCACCTTTATGTCAGCAGAGACCTCCAGCAGAGTTATACTACTTGCTGACAGGAACCTTTCTAAGAAACTTATATGACATCTAGGAGTGCCAAAAACTGAAAACCCTTCTTTCTCAGAGTTGTGTCAATGCCAGGTTTTTTGCTGGGAAATCTTTGTCATTTGGACAGGACATAAGGTATTTAAAATCATCCCAGCCTGTTGAGTGAGTACAAAATGTAAATCATTAAAACCCCTTCTCAGATAAACCTCAAACCACTAAGGACTACATTTTTGATTACTTAAGTTGCCAAGAGCTGAGACTGTCCTGTTCCATTGCTGACTGATTCTCTTCAGGCCAAGTTCCCTCTTCATCCAATCTGCTTAGCACCTGGACCACTTTCCTGAGCACTCTAACAGCTCCAGAGATGGCAACCTGGGGGAGACTTTGAGGCCAAAGATTGCAACTCCAGTTAAGATAAAAAATATTCAAATGTAGCTTATTGCAACCTCTGACGCTATTGCTAGGGCAGAAGAACCCATCATCTGAGAAAGTGTGACAGAGACTTTACCATTGAGAATTCTTGGAGAAAGCAGTGATGAAATGTCATGTCATGTTCACATAACTACAAAGTTCTGCTGTTAGTAGCAGAGCATCCTATGACCTCAGCTGCTATAAGACCTAGCCTGACCCTGAGCAGGATCATCACCAAATAGGAATGAGCTGCCTCCTTGTAAGCAAACACCTCTAGCATTTGACTCATTCCAGCTGCCTAGCTTGGCAACTGCAACAGACTTTCAGTTCCTAGTCAGATCCTATCATCTCTGGTACTCCATATGTCTTCCTTAGAAAATTTTTCCTGAACCAATCCAGGAGCTTTTTGTGGGAGCTCTTGTAACAGAGCCTGAGGAACAGTACTGATACGTTTATTTCTTAGTCAAGTTTGAGTAGAGCAAATAAAGAACCTGTGCAGGAGACAGAGAGATTGGTTGCAAAAGGGAAATAAATACAAGGTCAACTTGAAGCTGGCACCTTCATGCCTTGCAAACACGAGAGATTTGGATGAAACAGCCCTTGATACAACCTTAAACAGCACAGCCCTTCTCTTTGGTTTCTGCACAAAATCTTCTCAAAGTCTTGAATCTGGAAGTCTTGGATCTAGAGGTCTCCCTCTGCCTCACCAGCCAAACAGCACCCACCACAAAGCACGCTACCCTAAAGCATCCAGCAGCCTCTTGGCTGCTGAAATAAACAGGGACAATTTCAGGAGAGCAAATCCTACAGAAAGAATGAATGACTGGACCTATACAACAGGAAGCTATGGTGTCTGCATTAGGAGCATGGAGATAACAGGTAACCCAACCATCACCAGAACTGAAGTTTCAGGATTGTCGCATGGGACCTCACTTAGTTCTCCTGCTGCATTTCCTTCTCATGGCCAGGTGTCTCCTTTCAGTGTGAAGGCCTCCTTGCCTTACACATCTTCCTTAATGTTCTTGAAGCCTTACCATAAAGGATACTGAGTATTAAAAATATCGTAGAATAAAAAATTAATTTAACTCAATAGATCATACTACAGCTTGATCTCCAGTCTAAGGAGCTTGCAAATTAAGCTTTAATGAGGACAGCAAGTAAAACAAATGAAGAGACAAGAGAAAATAATGTGTCTCAGTATATTTTGAATAATCTTTATGGGTCTGTATTATTCAGGTCCAAGCATAAGAGGCAACTAATATGAACAGAAGAGAGACTGCAAGAATGATGCACATATTCATTGACATGTTTTATTTTTGTTGGAGCAATAATTGAAGCAATAAAACACAAATACTCTTAGGTATAAGCATTTAGGACATGGTATATTATTAGGTCTATATTAAATACAAGTAGGTTATCAGAAAGACTAGTCAATTAATAACTGTTAGTGTATTGATTCTTGAGGTGGAGAAATCCTATTCTAATTACAAAAACAAAATATTAAAGAATTTTCTGGTGGCCACATAGTAGGTCAGTGACAGAGATTCTCCAGTACCTAAAAATCTCCTTACTCAATCTTCCACCAAGGTGGGAATGTTTTATTGAGGATGCCCTGCACAAAGGTGAAATAGGAAAATGTCTTGGTTCAGTTGAAAATTTAAAATGTCTTTGTCTTGAACAGTAGTGAGTTCCCTTTCCTCAGTCTTCTTTTTGATATACAAAAAAGAGTTACATAAAAATAGCCCCAAATGTAAAGAATTACCAACTTCATTTTCTTTCTTCTTTTCAAGTTATCTTTGATGTCTGTGTCTGCAACTCCAGTGCTGCTGCAACCACAGCTTGAAGTACTATCCCCAAGACTTGTGCCATTTCAAACATTCTCTTAGTATTAAAACAAATGAAAATCAGGAGGTATCTAATTGTCCTGGTTTTGATTTTGCTAATAAAATGTGAAAGGTTAAAATGGAGCACAACCATTCCTCAAATCTGAAGCCGCAGCAGTACCAAGGCTTCAAAGATGACTTGAAAATGAGAGACTCCCAAACCAAAAAACAGGCAAAATAAAGCACACTATTTAGAATACTTTTGGGGCCCTTAGTTTCCACTTAACTACGAAAATTTCATGATGGTTTGGCTCTCCAGGATCAGGCCCAGGCTGAACAAAAGCATATGAGAATTCTGCAGCAGGTCCAGCATCTGTGTATGGTCTTATGTCGCAACATGTATTTTGTAAAGGATTAATGTTGGACAAGAGGACTTGTACCCAGTTTTAGTGCAGCTGGCAGGCTATCAGATAGCTTCAAATTCAAATTCACTGAAAATCATATGAATAATTATTTTCTTCAAACCATTTTGATAGTAGATCTTTTAGGGGCAAGAATCTATCATTTCACTACTCTAGAGTACCTCTGTGCTCTTCTATGCTCATTTCCACTCCCAGATTCCTCTTCCCATAACATTCAGTGGGAATGAGTATGTGTCTCACTGTTTGCAGAAGCATTGGGTGTACCAAGGCAAGTTTTCTTGAAAAAGGAGCCTATTGTCACATATGCAAAGAGCTTGCCACTTAAAAACGGGAAAGATTAGTTTTTCCTTTACAGGAATAAAAAGAAAAACAAGAACACTGCCTGGTCTTTCCCTGTTCAAGTTGCCAGACTCTTCCCAATACTTACCATACCAGCAAGCTAATCCTATACAGCAGAACCAAAGTTAAGCTGATAGACAAGAACCAGAGTGAATAGTTACTGCAGCAGATACGCATTTCAGGGGGTTAGGTGAGCCTGAAATGTGATCAGACAGAAAATAGACATTCAATTCTGCATCATGCTGATCAAATACCATTAGAAATGTACAGCAAATTTGACCAAGTAAAGTCTGAAAGCTTTGTCCTTCATGTATAGGTATTATCTCTAGTTTTTAGAACTTTAACTGTTGGGAGCTCTTAGTTCAGTGAAGTAGATGAAGGCTATTCAGATGAGGCCAGCTGGAACCCCTGCTAAATATATCCAGCTGTGTACTTCAGACCTTCATGTCCCCAGGTATGCTGCATTACAAGGTACCAGCTACCTTAGCAGAGAACTTTGCAGCTACCTTAGCAGAGAACTTTGTTTCTCACTCAGTTATGCAAAGACTAAGGATTAGCTTTTTGAGAACAAGAAATCATATATTTACAGAAAAACAAGTTCTTCCACTCGGTCACAATGCATACTGACAGTGTACTTGACTCTTTTATAGTTAAGAGTAAAGCCTCCTTCAGGAAATAGGCAGCCACTTATTATAAAGAGCTGATTAAGTGGCTGAGATGGTAGTCTCGAGGCAGCACGTGGTTTAGGTATTGTGTTCTTTTTAATCCCACAACATGCTGTCTTGAAAGTGAAGTGGTAATTTCCTATAGGCCAATCTGAGTAAATAGCAAGTGCTTTGACGCCCCTATAAACAAGTACTGTACACCGTCTTGTTTTTATTTCTTGATATTTAGCTGCTCAGATGGGTCCCTTAAAGCTCCTAGTTTCATAACAGTAGGAAAGTTCTGTTCCTCCTGCTAGTATCTTGCTTTAATATTTTATGTATTGCTTTTTGAAGGGGTCTGAGCATCCCTGTCTACTATTACATCTGAAACTTGAAAACACCTCTGAAAAGCAAGTGTGTTCACAGCACCAAACATAACTTTACCTGGATATTTTTCAGCTCTTAGTTCAAGGAAAAGGTTTAGAAAGAATATTTACTGTGTTGGGTCTACTGTTTCCTATTAAGAGAAGAACCTCACTCAGAGCTCATGAAAAGAACGGCAATTCTTGAGTCCTAACAGAGAAAGGACAAAAGTGCATATAAGAAGATAATATTCAACACTTTCCTCTTTCCATGAAAGAATACTGTAGAATTTAATGTAATTATTATTATTATATTGTTACTACATTTTTAAGCCTCTATCATGAATTCTAGAACATAAATAAGGATATTTACTGAATTCTACAGGAGAGGGTAGAAAAATCTACAGGAAGAAATATCAATAGAAATGTATGTAATTTTTTAAATTATTCGTTGTTACTGTAATTTTTCATTAAACTGTCCACTTCTTCTGTCACATCATTTTGTGATCTGCATCAACACTAATAGTAGTTGATAGTTAAGGTATATGCAGTTATTATGGAAAGTGAAGAAAAATTTCCAAGTTGTTGGATCTACTTGGTCCTTTTCTTCCCACTAGTGCAAATGTGAAACTTATACAAACAAAACTACTTGATACATCATTTAATCTTTTTCTTGGTTGCTTGTCAGCAAAACTCCTGTCATGGTTATTGGTTTCTGCACAGCACTTAAAAACCTCTGTTTCAGCCCTGCGGATTCTAAGCTGGCATCTCTTCCTACTTCTGTTTTCTTTTCCAATAAAGCTGCGTGTTTTGCATAAGCCTGCATAGAAGAAGCAGTTTTATATATGAAGGTATTTTTCTTTTTAATTTGAAGCATTCTACATTATATAAATTGATTTTTAAATGATCCAGATTGACAGAATTGTAATCCAAAGTCCCCTAAATCTATACAGTCTCACTATATATGAGGAGTGATTTCTCCTTGGTAATTTCTACATGGCGTACTAGCATTTTGTTTCAATGTCACCTGGTAGGAGGTATCTTTTTGGCAGCACAGTGGTGCACCTTGTAGTGTTGGGTAGAAAGCCAAATGATAAAACTGCTCACTGGAGTTTCAATTAGAGCCAGCGCTGATAGGTTTCTTCACCTATAAAAGCTTTAGCTAAGCAGCTAAGGCCCTAAATGGCATACAGGATTGCAGGAGTAATTAAACATCTTGTTGTACACAGAAAATGGCTCCTTCTGTCTTCTGTTAACAATATATGTTCTGGGAACATTCACAGAGATAAGGAGGCTTTTGCACTTTTCAGCTTACTGTGGAGACAGCCCAAAGGCCTGATAGGTGAAAGATGCTGTATTTTGCTAGCAATCCCTGGAGCCATCTAACCCATGGGAAGAAGGAGCACACAGGAAAAACAAGTTAAAACGAGTGATTTACCTGACAGGGTGTCAGGCAAATACATCATAAGCACAGAGCCTACTTTAGCATATTGGCAGCTGCTCATTGCAAAGAGGTGATTAAGTGTCTGAGATGGTCCTAAGGCAGCGTATGGCTTAGGTTTTGTGTTCTGATTAATCCCACAGCATGTACTCTTATAAGTTATGTTCTCACATTTGCAGGAGACAAATTTAGAATATTTGCTAAATGTCACAATGCTTGCACGGATTTCCTGCATTGTAACTGAAAGCTGACTGATATAAAAGCTGGCATAAAAACAGAATTGTCTTGCAAGTGCTAACTCATTTCTAATCATTTCACATTGTTTAATCATTTACAAGAAAAAAAAATCATACAGATAAACTGTTTGATAAGACTAGCTCATTCAATTAAAGAAAATAATTGAGGACAGTTTCTAAAGTCAGGTAGGTCAGGTTGAATACTTTGCTACTAAGTGCACCACCACTACTAGCTGTCATTCATTGTGTCAAACACTGTTATAGTCAGCTTATTTTTCAAATAAAGTATTTAATTCATTAGTTTGATATGTGCATTTTATATCCATTTTCCTGGATAGATAGATCCTTTGTGTCTCTTCTTTGGAACAATACTTCAGGGGACCATGAAAGAACATTTGGCAGTTGTCACTGCAGGAACCTGTGTACCTGGAATTGAGTTCCCTACTTAGAAATGAATTTGTTTTTATTTCCATGCTTTACCCTTGACCTCAAGAACAGTGTGCTCTGTTTATCTGAGTGGAGATAAAGACAAGACCGTCATCCCCACCCAAGGCCTATATGTGCACACAGCTCATCCTGGTATGTACACAGGTGGAGTAAATTCCTCCACCCTAGGCATACATATCTCAAATTTAATCCACTCTCCTGTCTGGGCAGAGACATGCTTCCACCTTCCTATCTCTTGTCCCATAACAATCAGTGATATGGCCTGTGTGAAGAGAAGGTTCATGAAGCAGATGCCTGTCCAAGCTGACAGCTGACACTCCAGCTATTTCTTCCACTGGGAAACCTTCTCCTAGGAAGGTGTTGGAGAAGCATGTTGGATGGACAGACTCAACTACATGTCTGTGGTGTTTGGCCTGGAAATGTATCTCAGATTCTGATCCTGGCTGTGTTCCATGGTAAGATTTAGGTAGGTACCTTCCTGTCCCTCCAGTGTACATGGGAAGGAAAATCACGTATGGAGACTGAAAGGGAGCTGCAATATATAATCAGCAGATGAGACCTAGAGATATAATACTGGGAACACCAAACCTCAAAATGAGAAGCTTGTAGACAAGTAAGAGCTTGAAACCTGCAGCATGCCAGAAGTCTTTAGTGGGAACATAAACTGAGCGACTAGAAAGATTTCAGTGGATGAAACTCATTTCTCCCTTCCTTCCCCAGAAATAATTTGGCATCTTGCTTTTCTGGAATAGGCCAATGACACTTTGCTACCTCAAAGGGTGTTACGTGGGCATGCTTATGTTTATAAATGAGGTGTGGCACAATTTTTAATGAATAGTATATATGCCAAAAAAAATTCTGGAAACCAAAACAGTTTAAAAAAAGTTGACTGAAAGAAAAAATATACCTGGGAATTTTATGAAATGCCAAAAAATTGCTTTGACATTTTCAAGTAACGCTTTGGGCTTTTGTGTCAGGCAACATTTTACATTAAAGAAACCACTAAAATTCAAATGAAAGAATGAAAAATACAGATTTAAATGATTTGAAACTTGTATGCAACAAAACAAAATATATAACCGTGGGCTGAAAAACATGTTTTGAACTTATAAATTCTTAACGAGGGACTTTTCCCTTTTCCCTCAAATGAAATTTCTGCTTTCATCATAATTGATTTTCTCTACTTATATTTTGTCAGTTATGTGACCCACCAGACTGAAATATCCCATTATTTTCTCACATATGTTCATGAGGAACTTGGAAACAATCAGAATCTGACAGCTAAATATCATTTATATATTTTTAATCATTTTGTCCATTCCAATTTGAGATGACACTTACCAAACAGACATTGTAATTATTCTCTATGGAAACAATTATCTTTTCTAATAACCCTTCTTAGATGCTCTAATATTCAATGTAATCTGTAGTTAATAATTGTAGTCAAATGCTTGCTATTGAACTCGACGAAAGTTCAAAATTTTCGTGAAAAAAGATAATATAAAATATGAAAAGTCTGAAGAAAGGTCTTGCAAAAACAGCAGACCTTTGGATACAGTTGCAAATGCTACAGCACTATTATTTTGGAGTCCTCTACACACTGTTTTAAGTCTCATAGTAAGTCAATTATGTCATGTAAAGATTCGCCTGCAGAATGAATTTTCCAACTGCAGTCATAAACAATTAAGGACTGGAATTTTAGTTCTGAGAGTGAGATTTATTCATTTATCGCTGGTGTTTAATCCCAAGAATACCTTGTAGAAAACAATGATTAAACGAGTCAGATGAAAGACCCATTGTTGCATTGCAGAAAAGTCCCTATATCAATATTGAATATAACGTCAAGATGGAGCATGGAGGTGATAACTGGGGCAGAGTGAGACTGGTTGCTGTAGAAGGTGGAGTGACTCTACCTTAGTTTGCTTCCAGGTGAGAACTGTACATCTGAAAAGCCAGATTTTGAAAAGTTTGAGTCACTTGAGAGACTGCTAATGACTACCAAGTGCATACAAACTTCAAACTGTGGAATTTAGTCTGCTAGCTGGATCGTCTGTTGACACGAGGATATAGCTGGAAAGTTGTGAAGAATTTTTATCTGTTTATTCGATCTTAAAATTATTTAGTGTTCAGGAGTCATTTGATAATGATACAGTGATGAACAAGACATTTTCATTCACTAAAATATACACATTAATCATAGTTAATATTATTGGTGTCTTTTTTGGATGTTCTTCTTCTGATATATTTTTTGGTTGTTGTTCTTCCATTAAAAAAATGTATATATATAAAGAAAACATGATTTTTAATACTTTTTATAGAAGAGGAAGCATTCTTTCCTTGAAATTTTGTATGTTTAGTCAAACAAGAGTAGTTTATGTTCCACTGTGTTGAAGGCATGTAAGGACCTATATCTTCACACTACTTAATTTGTCTAGACATGTGATGGTTTCACTCATGTTGTTTTCTATGAGAAATAAATATTTTGGCATCTAAGTCAAGAATGAGGTACAATTCAGTCACAAATTCTAGGCTTCAATCTATAGGGACCTTATTCAGGTGAAATCTAATGGGTAAAGTCCTCTTCTTGCTCTGTTTGTGTTTCTTATCCAAAAAATGCTCTCCAAGCTTCATTTTGGGTATGCTTTTCACTAGAATAAAGTTATGCGCCTATTTGCTGGCTCTTCTTTAGGTGAAAGGAATTGGCTTCAACAGAATGACGCTCCCTTCTCCCCTTCCCACATCAATTAGTTTAATGTCTGGTGACTAGAACATGCTCCTCAGAAGGAGAAAGCAGCAGTTTGAAACTTCTTTGCCTCTGGAGTGAAAAGATCCAAACATTCACACCTCCTGAGTGCAGTAACCACTACAGCCTTATACAAAAGGGGTTTTATTCTTGAATCATGTTTTAAAAAGGAGTCCTGTACAATACTTTCAACAATGCTTGTATGTCTTTGTGGGATCTGGTTTGAAGGTTTTAAAACAGCATCAGATGGCTCACCTGAAACAGAATGCAAAATTTGGGCTGAGGGTCTTTGGTCTCGGTCACCCTGGAGGTCAAACAAAGCAATCAGTGACCTCACTGGAAGTCAGACGCAGAGACCTAACGATACAAAGCAAAGGTATACAATGAAAAGAGCTTACTATCTTTCCTACTATATTCCCAAAAGCAATAAAAATGTTTTAAGAATTAGCTTATAATGTGATCTTGACACACTTGGACAGATCAAATTTTTGCACTGACAAGAAACATTCCTTTTTAAAAAGCAAAGCAAAATAAAACAGAAAATTTATTTATCTGTAGAATGAATGAGTCCCTTCGATATATTATAAATATTATCCTGTCAGTGATTCAAGTGTTGTAATGTGGAAGGACTAACTTGCTTATTTTTTGCATTTGAAGCCTTTGTTAAAAAAAAAAAAAAAAAATTTAATCTTGTCTTGACTCCACTATAGTTTAAAGCCTGGTTTAACATTCCAGCCTGGCCACAACAAAGAGCATCGTTGCTTGACATGCTTTTCCTACAGAGCCTGTCAGATGTGCTGCATTATCTAAACAATGCTGGCAGCAAGTACACAAGTAGCAAGTGTGAATCAAATCAAAGATGTCCATGAACCCAGGCTCCCAGCCTGAGCACTCTCAGACTCCGAGGGTATAGCAAGAGTGTCTGATTATCAATAAGCCTAATCAATGAGAATCTTATCTTTTGGGTTCTGAGTTCAAAATGTGATGACTTTCCAACTAGGTGGGGTATGATCCATGACATTTTGTGCTCCTATCCCACACTGGAGCCACCAGATTAGAAAATACTCAGCTCTAATGTCAAAAAAGACTGTTGGTCTTACGGGACATGATCTAATCCTTCTGACAGGCAATACTGAACCCGGGTGCAAGGGATAACCAGGAAAGGCAAGGGCTTGGTGCTTCTGCTGCAGCTCTTACCACTGGCTTTAGGCTCACCTCCCAGAATATCTGTTCTGCTTGGTACCACCCAAGCGGTGTTGGCCACCTCCCTGAGACCTCCTCTCAGTTCCTCATGTGAGCTCTCCCTCGTTGTCTTTGAAACCAAAAAGACTCATGACAAGTCAAATGCATTGCGGACTGGTTGTATGAGCAGCTCATCCTGAAAGTCTGTGAAAAGCTACACAAAGAAGCCCCCATGTGCAGTCTTTGATGCTGAGAATACAGTCAGTTTTACAGCAAAGTAAGATATCTGTGGAAGAACTTTACCAAATTATTTTATTTCTTTATCATACCTGCTTACAGTGTAAAATACTTACCTTCAGCAGAAATATGTTTTTTTGATAATATGTTTTGGAAAATATACCCTAATACAAGAAACAGTATCCTGAATTTTTGAAGGAAATTTATTTCAGAGTGATATGTTAAATAATAAAATCTAGCTGTTAGAACAAGGTTAAATATATTTAGTGCAAACAGCTAATGCTAGTGTTTCCATGTGTTTGCCATGCAGTAAAATTTAGTCTGAGAGTCTGCAAGAGTGTTAGAACTCTTACTGTGGGAGGTGCCACTATGAGTCTGATGTGGTAGATACTAACTGAAAATCCCAGTCTTCGTAACTTGGTAAAATTAGGTTCAGCTGTGTGGACTTAGGGGCTAGAACCTGTCCCCAACTTCAGCACCACACAGCACCAGTGGGAGAAGAAGATCTCCTCTTCACCACTTCATTGCTTCATGTTATCAAACATTTAACTTTCTACACTTAAAAGGAAACCCTAACTAATTGACTGGTAAGCAGGATCTTACTGCTGGGACTGAGCTTACCTAGAAGTATAAAAAGTCACATCTTCTTATACCTTTTGATAGTATTCTTCATAAGATAGCCATCACTTTTGTAATGATGCACTCTTTTGTGTTTTCCCTCTAAGCAAAGAAATACACATCTCACATAAATAGGAGTAAATCTGACAGGATTGTACAGTATGGCAGATATTTACCCCAAATCAGAAACATGCTAAGTTCAGTTAGCTCTCAATGTCAGGTTTGGAATTTAATAGAGGGTTAAAAAATACAGTATTTATATACAGCTTTATTTTCAAAACATTTCCCCAATGTATATGTCTATTTCTGTATTGTACTTGAAACAAAACACTCAAAAATTATGGTACTTCATTTGAGTAAATTAAAAAAGAAAGCTTCTATTGTATGAAACTTGATTTTGTGATTAACAACAGAGAAAAATAATCTCTTGTCTTTTTTGAAAACTTTAAGGTTTAAACTTTAAATTTGATTCAATTTCTTTCTAGATTTTTGGGGAAAATTTGATTCAGACATTTTGCTAGGAGGGAAAAAAAATCCTGCACTGGCAGAGAGAATAGATGGACCCATGTAACAGGGATTTTCTAACTGTAGTTCTTGTTCTCCTTAATTTTTTAATTATATTTTATCATAATAATGAAATGCAACTTTACAGAAATACAATAAAGATTATCATCAAAACAGAGGAAGATACAAGGGAATCACCAATAGGATATAATTAACAATGATGCCAGCAGAAGTGTATGTATCATTTCATCTTCTCTGTGAGCAGCACAATAAATTCTGCCTTCATAAAAATTACTAGTTTTAAATTAGAACAATATTATGGTAAAACTAATTTATTAGTTTCCAACTTCTAAAATATTTTAATTTTTGTCTTCAGGAACTCTGCATTTCAAATAACTTCTAAATGTCAAATTTTATAGGAAGGAGATACTCCTCTGAGAGAACGATGTCAACAAGAATAAAGCAGGACAAGAGGAAACTCAAATGAAAAACAAATGACATAAACAATAGTAAAGTGATTTAAGAAAATATTTGGAAGGGTTGCCAACCTGATTCATTTTCTTCATCCTGAGGGAAAACAATGGTTCATCCATTAAAAATAGATCCAAAAATTTGCTTTAAATCCAAATTCTAATCCTAACGTCATGTCAACTGAAAAAGATAAACACCAGCAGTTTTGCTTCCTCCTAAAGATGAAACTTCTAATGTATTAGTTTCTCAAAACATTCACAGAATTAGAGATGGGATTATTTCTTCTACTCAAGCCATGCTCGCTGGCTCTCTACTCACTGCCACCGTTTTGCCAAATCTAGCTGCCTGATGGAGGCCACACCAGCCGTGCTATCTGCACAGCCCTGAACTGAACACCAGCATCTCCCTTGCTTCCAGATTCTGAGAGAAAGGGAGTCAGATGGTGAACCATGCTCACCTGTTCCTCCACATCTGCTTGCCTCCGCTGAGTATTTGTGGAGCCAATGTTCCATTTCTCTGTTCCAATCTGGACAGAAAAAGGAAATCGGCCCCACAAACTTGCTTTCCTTCCTAGGCAAAAGCCAGGAGGATGACTGATAACAACGTACGTAAAATATTAATTTCCAGCTAGTATTAGATGAACCCAACAGCTCCTCTTAATCACCTAGGGCTGCGGTGTGCAATGTCCAATCAATATTGCAGCTCAAAATTATATTAGTTAATTGTGACCAAAAATTATTACATTTTTACATGACTATAAAATACAGATAATACATCCGCCCTCTTAGATGGCATCTCTAACAGTTGTCATTGAGCAGTAATCCTTTATTGAAAAGTCTGGTTGCAGTTTAATGAAACCTGTGTAAAATTTTAAACTGTAATTATTTTAATCTTGCTTCCCTGGCAGATTAATGAGGAGCATTTAACATCCTTTCTCACTGATCTCTTTTAATTTATTCCTGCAATATTTATTCTCATTCTGTTTTAAGACTGTCCAGAAATGATTTTAGATTAACTCAGCAAATATAGGAGAAATCAGTTAACTGCTTTGATCCTTTTGAAGTTGTGTTAAATTGCCTAATAACTGGCAGTGACCAGATTATACTTTGTTTTTAAAGCAATCATAAACTGACAACATCCATTTGTCTTAGATAATTGAGTCCTGTTTTTTGGGTCACAACCTGTCTACACAACATAGTCTTATTGAGAGAAGAAGGTACAAGCCTTCACAATCTCAGAAGACTTTTCAGATGAGGGCCTAAGCTCTGTTAATTAATAAACTTTCCCTTTTTTTTTTTGCATGAGCTCCATTTTTCTTTGTATTTCAATGGACACTAAAATTTCTAGGCTATGTAACTAAGAGCCATGAGCAAGGTATGATTTTGGAAGGGAAAATATGCCCCAAAATGTCACAAAATATATCACTCCTGGATACTAATGGACTAATGGTTTGGAGGGGTGGAAAAACAAACAAACAAACTTAGTCTTAAAAGAGTTAAATAACTCCAAATAAAAAACATGTTCTGTGATTTTAATGGGCTTTAACTTATTTCAGATTTTCTTTCGGTGTCTCATCAAAGAAGAAGATTTCTCTAATATAGGGGAATTTTCACAAAAGGGAGATGAGCAAAAGGCATCATTAACAGACCTACCTGTATTTTGAGGTGTTACATTGCAGCCATTTGTGCCAGTTAAAAGAATTCAGCTGCAGGTCAGAATCTATTGTGGGAGGACAATAGAGTTCACCTGGCCTTGAAAAACTTCTTCCATAGGGGGCCACCTGTGGGCATTGACCATGACTCAGCATCTAGTCCAGGCTCATCCATACAGATGTGTGCATAGATGTGTTTTGCACCTGCAGTTATCACAGTTATCATTCTTTCTGCTTATCTGATTGCCCCTGTAACTTTCGAACCTCTTGGCCCATCTCAGTCAGAAAAAAAATGAGTCTCATGGATAAATTTCTGCAAATTTAATAAAAATGAAGAAGAACTTTGCAAGTTCCATTTAGGAACAGGTTGGAGATGAGCTCAGACCAGGGAGGAGAGAAGGTCTAAATGCCTGAAATGCAAGAAAAAACTTTTAAATGGGACTTACACTTTACTAGACACCAGAAAATCAAACCATGAGGCACAAATCCATAGGAAACCAGGTTTCATTTATTCCACTGCACAAGAAGCTCTTGTTTGTGCTAAAAGCCAGGATGACTTCCAGTGCAGTTTCACTTTCCACCAGTATTATTTATTTATACCGCACTATAAATATGAATGGCGTTTTACCTTTCCTCCAGTGTTTCTGTCTTGAGGAACTAAGACTACAGGCCAAGATGTTGTCCTCAAATTCACTTGCTCCAGAAATGGTTCACTGTTAACCTGATACATGAAGTAACTCTTTTCACTTTTTATCTGCTGAGAAATTCTCCACTGAGGTGTGGAGGTGAGGTATAAGAGGGACTGATGCAAAGAGAAATCTCATGCTCTGATCACCTTTGTCCAGTGGGTTTCTGGAATAACTATTAAGTTGAAAGTATGAATTCGTTTAACTTATAAGCCACTTGTCTTCAATGACATTTAGTTTCCTCATTAAGTGAAGCACACTGCCAAATATTTATTTCTGGAATGTTCGACATATTACCTCCTGTTACACAGAGGGGAAAAAAAAAAAAAAAAAAAAAAAAAAAAAAGCCCTTTCTCCCTTTCTCAAGAGAAGAACATACCTGTTCTCAGACCAATAGATTCAAATTTCAAGGAAAATGTGGCACAGCCCCACACATTGACCTTGAATGCTGCCTCTCCATGCAGGGGTGAATCCTGCCTGAAGCTCAGTGCCTTCTAACTACTCTAGAAGTTGAAGACCAGTGTCACCTTGCCTGATGCTTAACACCATCCAGAATGTAGGCTTTCTCAACTATTTTGGTTGAAGGCAAATGGAATTATTGATTGGGTATTATGTCTTTTCTTACCTAGGTAATATGAAGTTTTGGTCAATTTGCGAAATAAATGAAATTAGTACAGCTGGCTTAGCAAAGGTTCTATATTACAATATAAATGCAGAATATAATTATTAAGACAACAGGATATTAATGAGTGCTTTTGTGATGTTCCTTTCATTTCTCCATCTTTACATAGGTATTTCCACTGCTAGTTTGATACAGGAAGTAAATCTTTCCTTGACACTTACACCTTTTATTCCTGTCTGTTTTTGCAAGCACATGAACTGATTTTTATTCATGAAGAATAAAGTTTGTTCACATTGCTGTGTCACTTACTTAAAAACATTCCATAGCCCTTTTATATGGAAAAGAGGCTATATACTATAACTAAGAATTGCAGCTATAGCAGTATAAGTGCTGGAAGCCCTAGCATATAAACATATAAACATATTCTAAATATACTGCTATTGAGTTCCAATTAAGGCATGTGAGAAGCGTAGTGTAGGCAGATCAGGTTATTCTTAATGCATCTTAAACTTACCAAGATAAAGATGAGCTTCTCTCAGAATTAACTCATTACCTGAACTGGCATAAAAAGTAAAGTACATTACATACCTCGACTTTTTAGATATTACGCTAGAAAAATGTATGTTCCTACCTCCTGCTAGGCTGAAAAAAAAAAAAGGAAAAAAAAATAGAATCCTAGTGAAGACTCCATTTTCACATTTAAACAAACCAAGAAGAACTTTAGGTAGGAGTTTAGGGATTTTTAACTACATTATTAGAATGTGGTTAAATATACCTTCTGTCTTCACTTCACCCATGCTAGTTATTATGGTCCTAACTAACATACGATAAAAATGTAGCTTTTATGCCCAATAGGCTCGAGGCCTCAGAAAACAATAACCAAAAGTACAGTTTCATCATTGCATAAACATAAATAAAGTTTTTAAAAGAATTTTAGTGGTTTAACATTTTAAATCCAACTTTTAATTATCACTGAAGTGTTTAAGAAACCCTTCGTAAATTAAGCTTCTATGTTAATGGACTTAAACTTGTTCAGAACACAAATAATTTCAGCAGTGAAGGTGTATATCACCTCTGATATGGAGAAAGAAGTTCCCAAGTTATCTGGCAAAACCAAAACTGCTAACTGCTATATATAGCCATATATAGTCATAAGGAAAAGGTGAAGAGAAAAGAAAATGTTTTCTTACATTTAGATTTTCTAGTATTTAGTATTTTTATATTGTCCTTGTTTCTTAAAAAGAAAAAAAAAAAGAAAATAAGAAAAGGCAGGCTGGTATTACTTCCTTTGCACTTATGGCTAGCCTTACAACAAAACACAGTTCCATTGATTCTCATCTCGTGATGCTCATCTCTTGCATTTACTTCAGCAGGTTGTCTAGGCTCCTTCTACATCAATGAAGCCAGACAATGCTCTGGAAGGTCCTCGTTCCTACCTGTACCAGTCTCTTGAGCCAGTATGAATTGCTCTCAGGGATTCCTTAGCTTTCTTCCGTGACCGCACAAGAACTTTGGCTAAACCCTTACATGATCAGCAAAGAGAAGTGAAACCCCCAGATGCAAGCCCAGAACCTGAAGAGCAGAGGTGAAGAACATCCACTTCAATAATAGATTTAGAGAGAGAGTCTCTGGGAAAAGCAAACAGGGTTTCCAGTAAGAGGAAAAGGAGCTTCCTTTTCTCTTGCAAATGAAAAAAATATATACTGTTTTTCACATATCTTGAAGTTTTTAAAGTAATTTTAAAAGACTTGTTTTGGGATTAATCCAAGAGTGCTGCCTCAGCAAAACTTGATCATTCTCGTCTTTTTTGACCTCTAAAATGTTTTAGTAAGCTTTTATATATACATAAAGACAATAAACTCTGTTGCATAAAAAGGATCTTTTAAAATGCAAACCTGGAGCATACTTGAGTATTTCTGGCCACCACAAAATGCTTTTCTCTTCATATTTTTCCAGAAAAAAAAAAGGTGGTAAAGAATCCACTTTTATAGGCATTGTGTATTAAGCCAAATAAACATTTTCCATTGGGAATTATTTTGCTGCTAGAGGGAGACCTGCAAGACAGTTGGGCCCTGGGAGTTGCAGGGAAGCCTGTGATACTTGCTTGGCTGATTCTACAAAATAATCCAACAAACAATATTATATCAGAATTCAAAGGTTTGCTGTTTTTTAAAATAGCAGGTATTCTGGGAAATTATTCCCTCTCCTGCCAGGAGACCTTTCTGTGCTGCCACTTTGAGAAGATGGAGGCTAAAAAGCAAAATAAGAAGTTTTCAAAGCAAACTGGAAACAAATGCCACAAGAAGGTCCCAGAGAAATGCACTGTTGGGGGCACCACGGCACCTTGGACGGCTTGGTGAGCCGTAAAGAGATGATGCTTCACAGAGAGAACTGCCCTGGCCTCCAGTTCAAAAATCCGACAAAGAAATGAGGGACTTGGGCCAGAGGGCTGGAAGGATACAATACAAAGTGGAATAATAACTTGTTCAAGCACAGATCAGCTCTAAAAATTAAGAAAGCTAAGGTTTTACATAATTAAAGGTGTGGCTGCTCCAGAAAAGTACATGAGCCCAGGGGGATTAAGACTGGCCTACACCAAAAAGGGTTAGTTGGTGATAAATAACTCTTAGAAATGGTAATTATGTTATGCCCTAATGTTATTTACTGCCTAATATTGTTCACTGTGACTCCTTTAATTAATCTACCTGACATTCTCACTAGCTCATTTCTTTTATCCTTTGCTGAGATTAAAGGTGCTTTTTATCTTACTGCTTTTATGTTCATTCTTGGGTGAATCCACTATGAAATTAGATGCCCGCATGCATCTTGAGCACCTATAGCACTCACTTTCAGGGTTCACAGCGTGCTTATTGCCACTTCTAATAGTATTGAAAGTTCTTGCTATGGCTGATCACTTTGAGATTGGTTTACCTGAAATAGGAAGGGAGTTCCTAAAATACAACATTTCCCAGTCTGCAGAATCCCTCAGAGCATGTTTTAGAGTCATTCTTACACTCACATAAAAATCCTGGACCTTTTTCAATTGAAGATTTCTCATGAGGTTCTCAGTCACTATGAGAAGCTATCTAGATATATCACCCTGTAACTTTCCTTTGCTAGTTTGCCCAAAAACTCGCAAACACCCACATTATTCTTTCCCAAGACTAGTTTTGCTCTCCCAGGATATCTTTGAACTACTTTCAATTATTCTGACTGGTCAAGCTCTCCACTGAAAATGCTCCAGTTCCCTGAAGCAGATCCTCATGATGACTTAAGCAAGAAATAAACATAATTATTTCACCTTATGGTAAATTGCCCACGATCAGCTCTATGCTGCAGAGCATCTTCTTATGGCCCTTTATAATTGTGGTAGCTAGTTCACCAGCAACATTTTATCCTCAGACACATACTCCAGGGCAGATTGAACGAATGACTTGTTTACAAACAGCTTAATGAGGAATAACTCTGACGCACACAACTGTTTCATTTCCCCCTGCAGATGCGAACAAGCTCGTTTCCCAGTTTCTCTGTGCAGATGGTACCAGCAGATTCCTCCTTGGAGACCATTCAGGGAGTGACCCTGCAGCAAGAGAAACTCTTGGTGCGCTGATTTGCTTCTGCCAGCTCTTCTCCATGAGAGGAGAACAGCCATGTCCAGCACTCTCCACACCCCTGTGCATGGTCACACACACTCTCCGCTTCTTCTCCACATCAGTTATGGGCCAACTCCCTTTCCTTTACAGCACAAGCTCCTAGGACAGTTTACAAGGGCCTATTTGCAGTCGGTGCCCTGTCAGGCTGAGCACCAATCTCTCTGCAGCTGACACAAGCACCCAGGACCATGCCTGCTTCCACATCTCCTGATGTCTCTTTCTGTAGTTTAAGTGAAGGTGTTGGATTTCACCATCATTGTGAGAGTAGTCTTCTTTTCTATATCACTTACTTGTCATTTTCCTCACGTTCAGCTGCTATTTTAAATCACATATAATGAAATTTCCTGGTGGTTTGGTAGCAAAAAAAATGTGTCATTGAGCTAGATGTGTCACTCACACTGCTGTCTGGCTTGCTGACCAACACTGTCTCAAGTTTTGCTTTCTAATCTCTTGAGAGGGAAATACTTTTATTCGAAGCAAAGACAGCCCAGGGTGCAAAGGGGCTACCTTCTTGCTCAGAGATAAATTGGTCAGGCCCATGTTTTACATAAGTGCAACTAATAGGAATAGCAAGAAGAACCAATATTCCTCAACCACATACAGGTGGGAGTATGGGCAAGGACTGGTGGCACTGCATTTCTGATAAAAAAGTGGGGCATGTCAGTGACAAAAAAAAAAAAAAAAACACTAAAGGGCAATATTTTTTTCTTCTTGCAATTTCTCTTTTGCCAGAAAATACTGAAAATTCAAACTTAGTTCAAATTTATGTTTTGTGATATTTTTTGTCATTTCTGTAGGTTTTATACAGTGACTCTCCAGTGAGTCTCAGTTCTATTATTCATGCCAGTGACAGTATAATTACTATTATTAGTTATCAAATTGTTGAATTAAAACACCAAAAAGATTCAAGGTTTTGATATAAAACTGAGTCTCTTTAAAAAATATGTGGTGAATGTCACCTTTGGAGAATATTTTGGAATTTTTGTCCCCTTGCACACTTAGTCATCTACCGCTACACATATTTAAACACCCAGTGCAGAAGGAAATTCAGATTTCAAGCTTCTTGTATGACATTACGACTCTCTGTGACTACCATCACAAAAACACCCAGTATCCAAGGCTTTGAGGGGTAATGGGCCTAGCATAATTTCTCACTAAAATGATGCTCTCTGTTCTGAGGACTACTTGACATGAATACTGATCAGAGGTGGGGCCTCATTGGGAGACACTCATCAAACATATGTTCTGTCAGTTTGATTGATCTCTGCTATTAGCATGGAATGATGAGACTCGGCAAAGCACAGACAGCAGCTCACAGCCTGATTCATTTGACATTATCAGGCAGTACATGAGCTATATGTTGACTGCTGCATGAATTTTGGAGGGGATAGAAGTGGAAATTAAGTAGTACTCTAGCACTAAAAAAAAGAAGGAACAAATAGGACAAATGCTTGGCTGCCAGAGGCAGGATTCTGGTCCTAAATCCCTCAGTCCAGAAATACTGGAAGTGCTATAGTTACAATATATTTTATTGCTTACAATAACTGCTGCTATGTAAGATGACTGTGACAAGGTAAAGGTGATAAGTACAAAAAGCAGCTGAGTAGCTGTGCTATATGCACTAATGTTTACTTATGTTTCCATAAAGCATTTAAAAAAGCATAAATGGTTTACATCCAGTTTAGAAATGAGCTGGAAGGAAGTTTAGAAAGGAGCTAGAAGAGTCTAGGATTACGCTTCTAGCGTAATCCTAAAGAGTTCTTTGAGTTGTTTTACTGAAGTATCCTGTTTTCCCTTGATCCCAACTTCATTTGTCACTTCTTGTCATTCTTTTATTCCTACTGATACTTGAGTTTCATCTAGAAGCAGCAGGATTACTGTGTAATGAGGAACAGTTTCACAGAATGCTGCTAATCACTATCATTTTGCTAAAAAGCTGGCCATCACACAAATGTACACATTATTAAGAGGAAAATAGCGAGAAGTACCTCCGTGCGAATGTGTGGCGATGTAGCTACAACTTCTGAAATAAGAGAGTGAAAACTGCATTAATAACCTTTTATTGTGCTCTTTTCTTTATTGCATTTCACTCAATGACATCAATAAACTAATGTTATACAAGTTAATGTTCTGGTAGACTATACCAAGATGTTTCTCATTTTCTGTTTTGTTCCCTTAGAAAGAATAAATAACACTACTCTTATTTTTAGCTTTTCAACCCACTGCTACTCGACATCACTTGGAGACTCCGTCAATTTTTGTAATACTAGTCATTATCTTTACTAACCAAAGCACTTTAGAAGTTAACATAGCCAGACACCGTAAACCACTATAGTCTTGAAAACTGGAACTAAAAATTGGCCTGGTTCATGGCTACAGCTCTTCCTGGGGCCATAGATGCTTGTCTTAGTTTCTTTATATGCAGATTAAAGACATTATGCCAGACAGAAAACAGCAGTTGCAACAAGCCCAGGCAAAAACGATGAAGGACACTGCAAGCCTAGGCAAACCTGAAGCCCCTATCAGCATCAGCTCAGCCTGGGCAGAGATCAAGACATATGGAACTGTCTCTGGGCAGAATTTATGTCATCTGCCTTTAGACACCTAAATTTTGTCAAGTCTAAGTTTGTCGCCCACATTTTTACTAAAGTTGGTAGAGAGGAACAGGCATCTGCAGAATGTGATTCACCACTTTCCATGATAAGAACCAAATGAGCACTTTGCACTGTTACTCATCCCATTTGTTTTTCTCCTTTGAAGAAAGAGCAATCCTGAATAGTTACCTATGTAAAAAAAAAAAAAAAAAAAATCTCTCTGGATGAAGGCACAGAGTGCTCCCTCAGCAAGTTTGCTGATGATACCAAACTGGGAGGAGTAGCCGATACCCCAGAGGGCTGCGCTGCCATCCAGAGGGACCTGGACAGACTGGACAACTGGGCGGTGAAAAACCTCATGCAATTCAACAAGGCCAAGTGCAAGGTCCTGCACCTGGGGAGGAATAACCCCAGACACCAGTACAGGCTGGGGACTGACCTTCTGGAGAGCAGCTCTTCAGAGAGGGACCTGGGTGTCATGGTGGATGACAAGTTGACCATGAGGCAGCAGTGTGCCCTCGTGGCCAAGAAGGCCAATGGGATCCTGGGGTGCATTAAGAAGAGCGTCTCCGGCAGCTCAAGGGAGGCGATCCTGCCCCTCTACTCAGCCCTGGTGAGGCCACATCTGGAGTATTGTGTCCAGTTCTGGGCTCCACAGTACAAGAGGGATGTGGAGCTGCTGGAGAGAGTCCAGCGCAGGGCTACAAGGATGATCAGGGGCCTGGAACATCTGCCCTATGAGGAGAGGCTGAGGGAGCTGGGCCTGTTCAGCCTGGAGAAGAGAAGGCTGAGAGGGGATCTAATCAGTGTATATAAATACCTCAAGGGAGGGAGTGAGGAGGATGGTGCTGGCCTTTTTTCAGTGGTGGCCACTGATAGAACTAGAGGAAATGGCCACAGACAGAAGCACCAAAAGTTCCACAAGAAATTAAGGAAAAATTTCTTGAAAGTGAGGGTGACATAGCACTGGAACAGGTTGCCAAGAGGGGTTATGGAATCTCTTTCTCTGGAGACCTTCAAAACCCACTTGGATGCAATCCTGTGTAACATGCTTTAGGTGACCCTGCGTGTGCAGGGGAGATGGATTAGATGATCCCTAAAGGTCCCTTCCAACCTTAAGGATTCTACAATTCTACGACAAAAAATCTAATCTCATTTGCAGTTAGATGAGTACTACTTCAAGCACATCATTTTAAGAGGAAAAGCTTGTAAGAAGGACAGAGGTTGTTTTCAAAAGTGTGAGACAACCCTCTCTGATTTTCCCCTTACTACTATAGGCAGCCATCACTTACATGTATTTGTACTGGTCTTTGTACAGTTTAGGAATACTGTGACTATCAAAGGTTGCAAAAATGTAACCTGGAGAGTCTTACTGAACAAGTGTGTTACTGTTTCAAAGCTTCTGAGCAAGTCAATTTGCAATAAACACCTTAAAGAGGGAATTGCCTTAAGGAGGAATATATATATATTGACATTAAGAAAACAGCAGAAAAAACTGGCTAATTACTCCTGGTGCTGACTGTTGATCAAAAGCATATGTTCTCAACACACCTGATCAGAGACATCATATTTCATATTCTGAGGTTAACGTTAGATTCAAAATTTGTGTCCATTTGCAGTAAGTATTTGGCTTCCAAAGACATGATCCAAGCAGGTAGGCTTTGTTTAAGGGTCCCCCTCATGAACCTAAGGAAGGAAAACTGGAGCTTGTGGTGCATCTTTCATGCAGCATCCTTACTCAGGAATGGAGTCTGTGGCAGGTCTGAGTAGTTAAGGGGCAAATTAACTTCAGTTGTCTTTTTCCTACTATTGTCCTCTTATTGGGATAATAATAATAATAATAATAAAACCAAAACCACCTTCTTATCCAGCCAGGTAAAAGAGAGGTGAAATCTGAAAAATCACCAAACCCAAGGTAAAATAATTGTTTGAACTCCTATTCATACACAAAATGCCTGTTTATTGCAAATGAAAATGCTTGTCCTCTCCCTGCTCTCCCAAAATGATTTTCAATAAAACTGGGTTCTCTTTGTTAAATACTGGTAAATATTTGACTTAAATAGTGAAAATCCAGATTTTAAAAATGTAATTAATATGTAAAAACTGACTTGTTTTCTGTTTACATTTATAGAAAATGTCAGCTTCAATGATAAATTGAAAACAACTCTTTTTTTCTCTTTTCACACTTTCCCATGAAAAACAAATGGTATTTTCCTTCAATTCTACTGGCAAAAGAAATGTCAATACAGAAAGCCTTCAGGCATCAATAAGGCTTTCTCTTCAAAAGCACAAGGTTAATGAGCATATTGAGAATCATCAGGAACTCACAAGTCTTAGAGAACCTCAGACCCATCTGCTGGACTATTTGCTTGATGACTCACAGGAGGGCGAATGGTTGAATTACCAACTCCTTCATTCAAGACGATAGATAACTCTTTCTAAGCCTTCCTGTACCAAAACGATCAATCTTTCCTACAACCAGACTCTGCTTCTAACTTTTAAGACACGAGAAATTCCCTAAAGGAGAGAATGTAATCTGAATTTGTAGAAGACTTCTCACTTATTACAGATTAGAAATGTTTTATTGGTATCAAATAAAATGTCAGACTTGAGTGACTTTGAAAATGTGTTATCAAAGAATTTGTGTTGAAACATATTCCCCCCAAATACTAACATATTACAAAAGAGCTAGTAACTCTTTTCTTTATTCAGAATTATTATTTGCTCTTCAAGAGTTTATTAAAAGATATCATACTATGATTCTCCATGCTCATGGTTAAAAGTAGACTTTTGGGAAGGAAATGGTAAATTAACTGAATAAACTGGTCTTTGCAAAATCTTGCAAGCTCTCCCTTTGCCTGTTTTCTAGCTGAGAAAACATTTTTCATAAACCACATTCACACTAAGAAGTATTATATGCCATATATAGTACCACATTTGAACAATTACAGAAGTAGTAGCTTTAAAAGGAGAAAAAGATATAATCCATAATGAATGAAAGTGTTATTATCAGGCTCAGTTTGTCTAACACTGCACAGTTGATGCTAAAGCTTGGGTCAGAATTTGAGAGTTTTACTGAAACTTTAAAACTAATTAATCCAAGTATTCACTAATGTTACCTGCAAAATATGTAACTGCTTAAGAAAAAGATTTCAAATTATGACTTTCAAAATATATTATTCATATATTTTGCTCTTATTTTGTGAATGGATGCAATGTTCTACACGCAGTAGAAATTTAGTAATCTTGCCAAGGCTGCTATAATTACATCTCAGTTAGATTTGAACTGTAGTTTTGTATTGTCTTTATTATCTAAACTTTTCTTTTTTTTTTAAGTCACTGCCTTTTAAATAAAAATCTCCATCTCTGTCTTAAATTGCAGAATAAAGCTGCTGTGCTAATCAATTAATAACATTTGTGATCATCAGGCAAATTGTTTTTCCTACACTGATTCTTATCAGGACCATTGTTCTCTATGTGTACCTGATTATTATCAACCTGCAGGACTTGTCTGTACAGAGACTGCAAAGATAAACTGCAGCTCCTTAGCAGGCTGCAGTAACAAAGACTTACATGAAAGCTCCAAGCACTGCTGGAACACCGTAATGTGCAGGGGAAACCAGCTAAAATATCACAGTAAGATTTCATCATGTAATCTTAAATGTTCAGGAGATGATCTTATGTGTCTACGCAAACTGACACAGTAAAAATCTCAGCAAATAGTAATTTTCTAGATTTACTGCATGACAGGAACATCAGGCGGTAAGTTAAATAATGCAAGGCACAGAAATTGAGTAAAAATCATCCTATGAGTCTGCTCATCACAGAAATATGAGCAGCTGCTTCTCACTGCAATTCTTATTTGCTTCTAAGCCTCCTCAGCTGCGATAAGTGAAAGCCTTATCATGGTCATTAGCAATCTGACAGCATTCGAGATGCAGGATGAGTCACTCCTCTGTGAAGCAGGGAGGAACAGAAACTTCCTTTGGAGGTATTGGAGGTGTTTCTCACTTCAGTTTCCCATTACCGTGCAGTGTGGCTGCTGATGAAGGTGCTTCACATCAGCACAGAGAGGGAGGCAGGATCACGCCCATATCTCTTGTGCTCCTCAGGGAAGGTCTGAGTCTGAGATCCTTCTTATGGCAGTGGCTTTTCAAAAGACAGGGATACTCCTAAAAGATAAACGATTGAGTAGCCTGAGACTGGCACTGTTGAAGTCAGTGGTGACGTTCCCACGCTCCACCCCATCAGTAACACCGTGAGGCGTGGGAAGACAGTCACCAGTTTGGACACTTGAAGGCCAGATTTGCTAGTGCTGGCACCTTCATCTGGGGCCGTATTTTTACACTTGATCAGATTACAGAGAGACATGTTGGCACAGATGAGCAAGTTCAATATGATCCCTCGTGCCAGAAAAGTACTTCAGTTTGGGTGCTGAGTTCTTCTGAAGGCAGGGTGTCTCAATGATTTAAGAATCACTTTTATGGTAAAAAACTCCAATTGTCTACAGAGGTATAACTTACTAGGCAGAAGAGAAAGATAGTTGTACAAATGCAACTCATCTTTCAATATTTATATGTATATAAATTCCACGACAGAAATGAGGAAATAAAAAAGGTGGAAAAAGAAAAGGGGAAAGGGAGCCAAGCAGTAAGAAGAGGAGCATCTACTGTTGAGAGATAGACATATCTGCTTGTACGGGTGGACAAGGAGTATAAATGAGATGTTAAAAATTCCATGAAAAGACCAAGTCAGCAGCCTGACTCTGTAAAGACGCTCAGTGACATGCCTGGTACATAATCAATGGAGATTTTTTAAGGCTCAGTCTCAGCACTTAATGCCTCTGTAACCACAGTTCAAACAAAGATCTCCTCCAAACCTTGCTGGATGTACTCAGCATCTAACAGGATGGATCCCTACCTATACAGAGGTAAATAAACCTGTGTACAAATGGTATGCTGATCTCTTTTTAGTTTATAGTAATATCAAAAATCCTTTGTTGTTCAAGAAGTGCAGGATCAGGCCCAAAGAAGGAACACTTTGTTAATGATACTAAATGAAATGGTCAATACAGCTGAACAAAATCGTTCAGAGACTTTAACATGACTTTACAGAACTGACAGGTTCCTGTGCTATAAGAGATACATACACCTCTGTGTGTGTGCGTGTGTGTGTGTGCACAAGGATATTAAATTGCTTTATATCAGAGAACATTTAAGCAGGAAACACGAGTAACAAGTATTATGACTAATAAACTAGTCAGTTTTGATCTGTGTTTTTCAAACAAAACATTTTGTTTCTTGAACAGTCATAACCTGATACAAGATCTTGTCAAAGGCGCCGAGTAAAGTATTGGATTTTTTTTCCTAGTAATATCATTATAATTTATGTTCCCATAACAAAAAAGTTAGAAGCCTGTTCATCAAGCATATTGTGTCTGGGTGAGATTTTATACTAATAAGTTAGAGTTCTAAGTTTGATTTACTTGATTGATAATATAAAAAGAGTAACAGTGAAAAAGAAATACATTTTTAATATACCGTTCTGCAGTCTCTGCAGTAAACCAGGAGATGAACTATGAAATTTATTTTTTAGATTTCATTAGGATTGTATTAAAATTTATGAAAGATTATTACCCATATAGGTAAAATAAAAAAATGATCTGTCTATTGTGACAATTACAATTTTTTAAAAATCCTTTGGAGCTGGCATTTGTTGTCATATTGGAAAAGCTGGCTTGACTTAGACTCAGACTACATTAGATGCAGTAATTTATAGCATCTGAATGGTAAACCAGTATTCCAGTATTTAAATTAGCCTTTAATAGATGGCATGAATCATTTTCATACTCATGCTTTTTGCACATTGGACTGCACTGCTAGATGTACAATGTTCTTGGTGACATTGTTTAAGGGTCTAATCTTGTACTGCTGCTTCAATAAGTTTCCAAGGGCTGCAGAAAATGAGATGGGGTACACTGAACAAAATAATGCAAAATACTTACTACAAATAAAGCATTGCTCAGCAGCTTAGATAACTCTTTCAGAAAAAGACGATGGTTTTGAGTTACATTTCTATCACAACAGCAGTATTCCAAATATTATTTTTAATCAAAAATGAAAGAGGAGAAAGACAAATTGTCTCCAAAGCCAAATTTGTGACTTCTTGCAAAACCATAACTTTGAACAATTACTGTTTGTAACGTGATAAAGTATAATGTAAATTTAATGGCTTTCAAGACACAATATATTAAATAACACACAAATCTGGTAAATCCATTTGAAAAGCCAGTTGCTAGGCTCCTAGATCTTGCTACACGCTCAGAAACTACACTTTTAATTTCCAACACCCCAGTTGGGATTCAGAGCTCAGCAAAAAACAATGTCTTTCTTTAAGGTTTCACATACCAGTGAGGAGAGTCACAACTCCAGGAGATTGCCAAGATATACAGAGACGAGTGCCTGCGAGCTGGGAAAGCCGAGTGGAGATGCCTCGTCTGTGAAACCTCCCGCACCTCGGCTGCAGCCAGCCCTGTGCCACGGCAGGGCTGTGGGACCTCAGCCCAGATCTTTCCCCAATCATTGGCCGGGGCAAGATTCAGCCAAAGGAGAGTAAAAAACATAGTGGTGGCACGGAGAAATGTTAAACGTTTCTTTACTGGGAAGCAATGATAAAAGGCCCAGTAGGCAAGTGTACCAACAGACTGGGGGATCCATAATGATGTTTCAGTTCCACAATAACACTGCAATAAACTACAGAATATTTTATCACTGTGAGCAAAATGCATGCTGACTACCTACCAGTTGCAATAAAAAAGCCACAGAGTACCTGTTTAACCAGCTTATAGTTATCCCACAACTATTATGGACAAATACGAAGTCCCCTCAGCACCAAACAGTAAATATTCTCAGACTAGTCTGCTGAAGCGTGTGTGAATTTTTAAGAGTTTGGGCTTGTGGTATTCAGTGATGAAAATTCAGGAGCAGTTATTAAAATCCATGAAAGAATCAATCGTTACTTCATAAGAAACCACAAAGATAGCAGTTTTCCTGGCTGATATGATACAGATGCATCTCTTACTATGCCATTTATTCTAACCAGCTGCAAGGTTTGCACAACCCCTCTTCTCCCTGATACCTACTGTCTTAACTCCTAAAAGGAAAGTAGAATTGTTGGTAAACTCAGAATTAATACATTCCCCTGGTTGCTACTGTGCTTCGCAATCATGCTTTTAGACCTCCTATCCATTTCCTGGAATTTTTGATACAGGATGTCTGACCCTATGCCAGTATAGTATTTTGGCCCTGGCCTCTCTTTTGCAAACCCTCTATCTCTAAAATGATCTTTCCAATAGGTAAACAAAAGATCTCCTAGAAGGGTTATGTTTCTGCCCTGTGATATCATCAAACAACACGATTGTAAAGCTGCAGTTTAAAGCTGGATGCTGAAGGAGAAGTCGATTCAAATGTCTCTGCTTGGCCAGTGACAGCAAAGCCTCCGAGTGAAAATGTGGCTTCAGAACAAGTCATTTAAATATTGCCTGTTGACTCCGCTCCACAGACAGATTATTTGGATAAGTAGTCCTAGCTACCAGACGCCACCACTTTCACTTGACTACTCTCCTTTTTCCACACAGAGGGAAATCTAATGTCCAAGAATATCAAGACTGAGGCTATATGTCTTTTTTTTTTTCTTTTTTAATCTTTTTTATACTCAAGATGGTAATAAGTCAAGTTTTTCAGGCCACAACATGAAAAAAAAATCCCTATGAGAAAATATTTCTTCCAATATCGAAGCAGCAGCTTTATTAAATAAAAACAAAGCTGTTTTCTCTGCAGCGCTGCTGCTCCCGTTCCAGTGCAGTCCTGCCTGGGATGTTTCCCAGCACTTCCTAGTGACTCCTTGATGCTTCAGCAAACACATCCAAACAAAATCAAAACGAAAACCATTATTAACTCCTGAGTTTGCTGTAATAATTTTGAAAGAATAAGGACCAGTTCTTCTACTAAGGTCCCAGTCTTGCTTGCTGCTACAGTGTGGAGGTGGCTCTTCCTGGCTGTGATATCATCTCAGAAATGGTTAAAAGAAACCAAAGTATATGCCCACATGACATGAAGATTTTCTGCTGATACATTTTCATTTATGGGTTTCTATCTTTCATTTCACTTCTTTTACAGAGAAATATGTAAGTCTAAGGGCAAAGTGAACAACACTTTTACCAAACTTGATATTAGCAGGGAAGTAAATATTGACAAACGAAGTAACAAGGCTAAAAGTATGTATTAGATTATGTGCCCCTGGGTGGGTCCTAAAGTTGGACCTGAATTCAGTCTTAACTGCACTCAGCTTTGGGTTGCTTGAATGCAAGGCTAATTTTCCTTTTGGCATAAGCCAATCATTTCCTCATTTGTACATGTCTTCTCAATAGGTTAATATGATCATTTTCATGAATTTTAACCTATCAGTATGCCGTAAACTTGAAAATCACATTTCTATCTGAATATTTTGAAGGAATTACAGTCATAAATAAAACCTAAAGCTCCAGTTTAGAACCCAGCTTTACCTCTCTGAGTAATCCCGCTGAAATCAACTCTCTAGGCATTTTCTAATTTACTAAAAGTACACACTTAAGGACTTCAGCAGGGAAGAAGAGAAAAGCTCAGAATACTTTGCTTTGTTGAGGATCTATCATAAAATGGAAATTATTAAAATGTCTGTTGACCAAGATTAGAATAAGAATTTTATTTAAATTCTCTCAGTCCAAAAAAAAATGAAGCTGACAGTCTTTAAAAGCATCCAGGCAGATCCCAGGTACAGAACTGAAAATTGTTACAAATTGTTACAGATAACTCCTTAGGCAAAGTCTGCATAGCAAAATAATTTGTAATATAGCTGACAAATACACATTTGGGCACAAAATACTTTCTGAATACAGAGAATTTATACCCATTACTTACAACTGCTGTGCTGGCCACTACAGACTGTTACTCTCTTACATATAAAACACAAATTTGGAGTTGAAAAGTTAATTTTGAATACAACTGTAATGAAAAGCAGGAGTAAAATTACATTTTATTTTGCATAAGAACACCTGTATAACACATATATACGTAGTCTGATTTCTAAAAGCCTCACAAAGACTTAATAATCCAGGACCTTTTCTTGAAAGGGAAAACTTGTTCCAAATATTTAGTTAATTTATTTAACAAAATATTTTGCAACATTTCTTCATTTCCAGCTTCTCCGTAATCTTTGGGTTCCGCAATAGACACTATTCTTGTGGTATTTGCAACCCAGGCAAAATGAAAAAAATACTGGAAACCTCTCACTACAGGAAGTTTGCACTAGGCAAAAGTAAAAGGATAACATTAAAGTCTGTTTTGCACAAACGAAATAACTCTGTGTCCTCTTCTATCTAGAAAAATTAATAACTCGGGCAAGTGCCCAGCTGACTTTGAGACAAAGTGGCTCCTGGATCGCAGCAAAAACTAATTTGCCAAACACTCAATGGATTGACGAAGAACTGAATTTTTCACTTTACTTTTAATTCCTAAAATTGACTTAGATGCTGCAAACAGCCTGGCAGAAGATGTATAACTTTGTTGTCAGAGTCCTCTGGAACTCGATGTTTCTCTTATTTGGTGCATTTTTCTGAGACGTATGAAAGTGTGCGTATGCAGCTCCTCATGGAGAAGCTTTGTGGCTCTGAATACTTAAAATTTCCTCTGGCAGAAGAAAGCTTTTTCCTCAAACTGGGTAAACATAATCAACAATACAAAGACACTTTTAAAAACAGCTCGTTTTTGATGGAAAATATTGTTAGCTATGTTTTGTCTGTGCTTTGCAAAGGCGGTATACCTTGTCTGGTCCAAAAACAGAGGTTAATGAAAATCTAATTATTGTTTAAAGGATAATAACCTTCCTTCTGCAGATTGGTACAGCAGTCTGCTAAAATGCGGAGGAGAAAGAGTTCCTATGCAGGTTCCAGGTCTTGCTGTACAAGCAGTAATATGCATTTTGAGTCTGAAATAGAAGTTACCAAGTCACCAGCCAAGAATAAGTTTTATTTCTCCACAGGAAGCAGTAAAGGGCCGATGGTGAGCTAGATTCAAGTTGTTCTTTAGATACAAGCGAATTCGCATTATGCAAATGAAATTCACGAGGTAATCGTGTTAGCCTCCAAATCCTCCTTGGAGCTCACGCCAGTCTCACAGCCGGCTCGGACATTTCCAGTTCACTATGGTAAAGCTGATTTTGAAGACTGCACAGGGCTTACTTGAAACATTAGTTCCTGACGCCCTTCCTATGAATCATTCTCACTGCTGTATCTTGGAATGAAACCTCAATGTGTTTCAGGTGGGACTGCAACCACATGTAGGATGATGGGGCCTCTCTGTCAGGCACAACCTCTGGGGAGTACAAAGCAATAAATCACAACCAGCTCTAATATAAGGATGGTAAGATGGGGCCCACATTTGCCTGAACTCCGATCTGAAAACTCACGCTGTAATGTCAGGCAAGTCCCTTAGAAACCTTTAAAAAGACCATTTTAAATGTAACATTTATGCACCTTTAACAGTGATGGACATTTCTAATTTGAAAAACTTGATGAGCAAGCAAAGTCCTTTCTCATTATTTGATATAAGGTGTACACACCTAAAGAAAAGACCTTTGTGTCACATCAGGCAATTCTTAATAAAGCACTCACTTAATAACTCTGAGGCAAAATGCTGCAACCAATTTAATACAAGTATGATTAAACACTGGACTTCGTCTCCTCCTTAGGAACCTCTCAGAGCTAAACAGAAAGGATCAGAGACTTTTTTTTCTTCTCAGCACATAAATTATTGCACTCTCGGGACATAAAATAATATTTATAAACCCTGACTAACTATTGGGATTAATAAGAGAATATCTATCTGTCCACTTGATCAGTATAAAGTGTGGTCCAATTTCCTTGCTCACATGCAGGCCACCACTGTAAAGCCAACCTCAAGCCAAAATGGCTAAAGATCAGTACTACCCATTTGCTGTTAGGCTGTTTGAATTATGCTTGGCCTATGACTAAAAGATTTGAGTGGCTTTTTGCCACAGAAAGACAGGTGAAAGCCAATGGCAAAATCAGTCTCTTCCACCCAGAAGTATTGTTTTAGAGATGCTCAGGCCAGCACACACACACGTACAGAGTCACACATAGGCACAAACACATGCGCACCCTGCCATGCAGATGATCTGGGGTGCACAACCCAATACTGCCCTTCCATGGAAGCTTTTGAAAGGATTTCTCATTTAACTTGACATCCCTGACAGGGCTCGAGTGCCTCAGTTAGGTGAGCAGGCAGAACAACCAACATAACCTGCAGTCCCAGACCAGAGTCAAACCCATCACAGAACACAAAACACATTGAACCACAAGGCAGTCGAGGCAGCGCCTTTATGGCAGCATTATACTCCTTTTCCTTCTCCCTACACAGAAAAGGACAGTTTGGCCCGAGTCACGACATAAATGTAATATAGCAAGACAAACTTGACTGATGAGCGTAAGAATAGAGCGGTGGTTCATTTAATCAAATGCTTTTATAAGCAGCTAATGTAAATTAAAGTGCTGAAAGGAAAAATCAAAGTTACCTAGGCTGCTTGAACGTGCTTTAAAAGAGTACCAACACCCATATCCACACCCTTTTTTTACTTCTTTAGTTCCTCTTAGAACTATAATACAGTTTTTTATAATTAAATAAAAACCACAAACCAGACCTTTTGAGAAGGATTGTACTCTACATTAACAAAATGCTCCTTCATGAGTGAGTCAGTTTGGGATGCCCATTAATGGCTAACAGCTCCGTTGTTAAAAAGGGTGAGCAAAAAATCTCTAGAATGTTTTATTGTTTAATGTGAAAGCACCCAGAACAATGGGAGAGGATTTTTTTTCTGTGAATCAAAATAATCACATTTAATTAATTAAATACACACAGCATCTGATGCTGTAGCTTTTCTGTGCATGGAAGTCAACTGGGTTTAATAAGATGTAACACAATAGAGTCAATTAATGCGTTTGCCTCTAACCTACAAAACAAGGGCAGTTTGTTTGCTTGCATCTACCCTTGCTCCTGAATGAGTATCTGTAGTTTCCAGTGACAGCTACTCAGACAGTTTGGGAATATCTTTTTAGAACAGGCTACCAGCTACAGGTATCTCTGGCTTTGGATGCCATTTGAGAAATAACTTGAGTCAAAAAGCAGGAGTTGTTTACTCAAAATGTTAC
Source organism: Tinamus guttatus (assembly GCF_059628265.1). NCBI lineage: Eukaryota > Metazoa > Chordata > Aves > Tinamiformes > Tinamidae > Tinamus > Tinamus guttatus. The sequence goes on from NW_028289026.1 coordinate 420,937, forward strand.
CTGAATTCTGTGGAATTTTGAAGTAAGTCATTCACATCTCTGGAAAACAAGCCAAAGTGTCAAAAGGCAGGCAACCCAGAATTAAGAAAAAATATTTCTGAAATATCTAGCTTTAGACTATATGTTGTGTTCCTACTGCCTTTAGTCAATTTTTTTAAAAAATGATTTGTTTGCCCTCATTTGCAAATAGCATCACAACATACAGAGGAAACTAGTTGAATTTCAAGGAAAAAAAAAAAGAAGCAGTTCAGAAGCTATCTATTCATCTAGTCAATACGATTGCTTCCCCACTGAAAAGAAATTAGAAAATCATAATACCAATATCCTGACCATGCACGATGCCTCCTGGAGAGCTCTATTAATTGTACTTTTTTCTCCTGGATGTATCAGACTATAGTACAAGGGCAAGGATTGATTTTCCACTACTTGTTTGCAAAGAAAATAATCAGGTCATCTGAAGACAAGAATATATTTGCAACTCTCCTTCATCCTACCCTAGGTAATAGGGTACCCTATCCATTACCCTAGGTAAATCCATGCCTTGACTGTTAGTTTTTCTTGAAGAAGAGGGTGATTTAACTCAAGGAAAGGAGTAGGTAGATAACCAATAAATACCTTGCAGAGTAGCTGTTGCCATTTGGAATTAATGCATAGCAACCAAATATTTACAAGGAAAAGAGCTCTGAAACCTAGCTTTTGCAATTGACCAGTGATAGACATAAACCAACTTCTCTCCCTCTCAGATTAAAATGTTATATGCTACCAGGCAAAAAGACAACACACACTGTCAGCAGATGAGGCTTTGAGAAAAGCTCAGCTGAGCAGGGAAGATCATATAAGATTATAAGACTTAATTTCTCCAAATCATTTACATAAGAAAGCAAATTTACACTGTGAATCAGGCCTTGAAGAAAGGGAACATGGTTCATAGCACAAAGTTTGGGGGAGACTCAGGTGCTGGGTGTCGTTTCAGGGAGTGCCCCCTAGCTATGGTCTGGCGGACCATATGCAGCAAGTTTATGCGCTTATTTTCAGATTCTATTTTTCTCCATAGAAATTTCCATTCAGAACTAAAAGGAGAAAAGATCACCAAAATCACTGGTTTCTTCATTTAGTAGGGAAGTAAAATACTAAATTTCCACTGTGTCACTTTTGAAATAGTTTTGGTGACGGGAAGTCATTCAGCTCTGAACTTTCAAAAGTAGATAAGGTTTTTTTTTTAAAAAAAAAAAAAGAAGTAACTTCAAATTTCCCCGCTCCTTGTGCTACAATTTTCCAGTCAGTATAGAAAAAAGTATCTACTCCAGTTGTTGAAAACTGGAAAGCATCACTAAAGGCTTTAAATGACATGGACTTACTTTTCCATGCAAATCCAGTAAACGCATAATCATATCAAATGTTACCTTACCAAACTCCAGTAATCTGATTAACTTGTCCATAAACAATCATAAGTGGAAGGCCACCTCACTGTGCAAGTGCTATTTTATTATAACTGCACAGCTCCTCAAGTCAGCTTTTTCCATTCCTGTTAAGCAGTGGAGATGTTACTATAAGAAGACTGCAGGCCAGGATCTGAACTGGCCCTGCTTTGAGCTAGGGCATATGACCTCCATAAGTCTCTCCCAAGACATATTATTCTATAATTTTATCTTCTGAGAATTTTATCAGTAGCAGAGTGGTGTATTATGACAGTCGTTTTCAAAGGAATGACAACAAAATATGTTTAGTCTTCCATACAATCGTCTGTTGTACACATAAACATTTCCAAGTATCTGCCACAACATATCTACCTGGACATTGTTTTCCTTACTGAAAATTTGTATTTACAATATCTTTCCCTCTGGAAAACCATATGCCTTGATTTTCATATTTTTGATTTTTACACCTTTTTGATTAAGGCTTTGAAGGTAAAGGTCTCATAGCTTAATTGTTGGCTAGCTTTCCTTTGTCTTGTGTGAAGTTGATTTTTTTTGTTTATTTGTTTGTTTTTTGTAATAAGACTTTTTTTTTTTTTTGGAATAAGACCAGGGCTGAAAGCAACAGTAATCTTCTGCAGCATAAAAAAACTTCCCACTATCAGTGAAATACAAAATTGAAAAAATAATATGAAATTTTACATATAAAAACTACTCCTAATCTGAGATTCATCATTGTATTGGCATCATTAAGGGAATAGATTTCATAATTAAAAAGAAGTTGGGAATAATTCTCTGATTAATGTTAACAAAATAGCAATAGTCAGGTAAACATTGTTTGCCAAGTGCAAGAGAAAGAAATGAAATGGTCATGTAAATGTATTTTGTGAAGACCAAGAGAAAGAATTGAAAGAGCATTGCTGAAGGAAACAAAGAGGAATATTCTTAGTATTTAGTTTTGCAAGTTACCAAAGAAAGTATAAATTTGTATATATGTTAAACATAATACATTTTTCTCCTTTGATCAAATCTCTGCCCTTGGAAATAATTATAGTGCAAATAGATAAACTCCTAAAGACCTGCTGTAACTGAATCTGCTTTGAGCACGAGATTAGACTAGCCCTTCCCTTCCCTCCTGCTTGCTCCATGGCTATAGATTAATGTCCACTCCAGCACCAGGGCTTTTTGCTCATCTCCATCTATTTTGAGATCACGTCACTCATTAACCCGATAACTCATGTTTTCCCAAAAGCACAGTTAGCTAAAGCGCAATCTAAGATCAGCATTTACCACCATGCTAAATTTTATCAATCAGGCTCAATAAACCAGTGATCTTTCTTGACTAAGCTTTTAATTCACCAATACTCTTCATCTTATCTTATTACACCATGTATTGTTGATGACTGTGAAATGAAATGGCACTTAGGGCATATATCAGAAAGGTACCAACTTCTTAAAACTCAAGACTGTAAGAAGCAACCCAAAATCATAGTGCTGTCGGAGTTGCTAAACAGTTCCTTTAATAAGTGCCTAGTATGCATATCTTAAAACCTTAGGTTTGGCAGTGGTATGCTACTTGAGTCTGCACTCATTTATCTGGAAAATGAAGTGATGTGTCAACATCATTAAATTGGCACTTCTGGAAGGTTGTGAGAGAAAAAAATTAGCCTGAGATAGGAATATAAATGATAGGTTCTGCTAATGTTACTAGCTTCATTCTGCATCTGAATACAGATATCTGAGCTGACCATTGAGCAATTCTTTTCTTTTTGCTGCTTATTCTATATTATTCTGTATTGCTGCTGTATTTTACTCAACAAAAATTCAGACTCAAGTTAACCTAAATGTTTTTTGAGTTTTCTGAATTTGTCACAACTTCGGGGTTAAAAAAAAAAAAAAGTTTAAAGAATTTTTCAGAAACTAAGTATTTGTTTTCCTAAGTCCAAAATGAAATATTTTGATCTCTCATTTTGAACAATTAGTCTACCTTTTTTAACTGAAGAAAGCATAACAAGACATTGAAAAGCCAAGTTTTGCTTGAACGAAGATGAATTATTTTTCATTTCTGTAAAAGAATAAAATGTTCCTTTTGAGCTGAAGTAAAACAAGCTTCCTTTTTTTTTTTCACAGTTCAACAGTGAACTGAAAAAGCAACTATTCATACAGCTCTGTTTAACCTATTTTGATTTCTGTGTCTCTGTTACTGCTTCATATTGTTCTAACACGTGAGGAAGACAAAAAACAGTGGACTTGGGCAGATCTGTAAACTAGGTGCCCTCCTTGAGTGCTCACTGATACACATAGAATAACAATATTATTCTGAATAGCAGTTATTATCCAGCTTGTTTATGTCTGCTTTGAATGCTCCCAAAGAAAGCACATTTTTGGCACACATAAACACCAAAGCGCTACTAGTTCATGACCCTGTTCATTCATTATTGAAATGCATCACCTCAAGCACCTGGGAAAAAAATAACTTAGCCTCATGTCCTGAAGTTAATCTAACTATTAAGGTATCAAAGAATTTGGCACTGAGTTAATAAATCATTCTAGTAAGCATTGTTATAAAGTAGGGTGCAGAAAGAAGCAAATAACCCCATGAAAATCAATCTGTCAAGGACTGAAATGAATTGCTGTAAAATGGAATACATTTTAACTGCTTCTCAGCTGTTCTGAGTGCTGAGACATAAAAGTACAGACCTTTTCTATCCATTGCAGACCAGAGAGTGTCAATACGTTTAACTTCAGGGAAGATTATTTATAACAGAGCAGGAACGACAATAAAAGATATGCTTATAAGCCAGATAAGTGAATTGATAAGCTGATGAAACACCTTGATATTATTGTAAGAAAGATGTGTAGAAATATTTAAGATAAAATATAGTTCTACTTGGGTTGGAATTAGTTGTCAAGATAAGATTGTTTTAATGCTGGAGCGACACACAATATATTTTCACCATAGCCTTTCTAATGGAAGCTATGGCATTAGCAAACTGAATATGAATGTGGTGAGCCGAAAGGTTAATCATCAAATTACACATAAGAGAGATTCAAACCGCATGCTCTGCACATGTGTCTGAAATGGATGATGCACCTATTTCCCCATCCAGGATGAAATCTACTTTGTGCAAGGACTGACTCCATTACAAAGGCTTAATATTAACACTTGAAAGAACTATCATCAAGGGGCATTGACCTCCTGTCTGTTCTGGCTGCATCCTGCTGTTGAATTATACATAGCTATATTTATGCTCTAATTTAAATATCATTTCATATTTAACTTCCAGCTATACACTGCATAGTTAACTGCATGGCCATCTTCTGTTTACTAGTTCTGCAAGTTTCAGGGCTACAGAACACAGACTGTGAACTCCCTGCCTTCACTTATAGGAGATTACTTTTCTAAATCTGAAGAAAGATTAAGTCATCTTCATCCTTTAAAAAAAAAAGGGAGACTAATATCGTATCTGCCAAGGACCCAAAGGCACTCCCTTTCATTTGGAAGTGCGAATTAAAGAAATGAATTTAGTTTTCTTAGGTTATTTGAAACTTCAATCACTTGGATGTTTATTAGGTGCAGGAAAGGCATTGTGAAGATTTATTTTTCTATAGATTTTTTTAGGCGAGATGTTAAATCAGCCACCCGAGTAGGAAAGAAAAGGGGGAGTTAGTTACAAAATATTAACAGTCTGTAGTGCATCTTGTTCTAATATGTGTCTTTGTGAGACGGAAAAAAGGTTTGAGGTCTAATCTTTCTAATACATCCTTCTCCTAGAGGGGACAGAGAAGCAAATACTTCCTTGAGAAAGTCAAGCACCTATGTTTGCCCTGCGCAGCACAGGGGAGGTTTGAGGCAGAGGCTGGGCACCACGAGGAGGCTTTCAGCCCATGGCATGCTGTTCAACTGAGGCTCTGGTGTGTGCCCCGGCCAAGAGGAGCCAAGCTCAGGAAATCATGACCTGTAGCATGGTTGGCTGTACCCACGACCAGTGCCTCCAGCTGAGCTGAGAGGGGTTGTGCCCGTGCAGAAGGAGTTCTGCAAACCAGGCTGTGGCTACCTTGTGAGATGTGGATTACAGGCAAGTCGTGTCATGAGAGCAGGTTTGCTCTCTCCCAGATTCCCAACTTCCCCCAGAGGAGCGAGAAGGAGCCAGACCATTAATCCACTTACCTTTGCACCAGCCCGCAGAGCTGGCTGCATGCACCAGAGAGATGGTGCAGCCTGCATGCGGAAACCTGTGCGCTGGGAATGCGTGCGAGGGATTGTGCCTCAGGGATCGTGGTCCCTGTGGAGCTCCTCCTGCTCCGCCTGGCTCCATACTGCTCCTCACGGGCCTGGGCTCCTCTGCCCACAACAGTCATGCCAGCTGCTGCCAAGACTTCCAGGATTCTCCAGGCAAAGAGCTCCAACTTCCAACCCACTCTCTTCCTTCCAGGCAGGAACCGAGGAGGCCCAGAGTGTGGATGAGATGAGGGCCACGATACCAGATAACGTATTTAGACTAAATCTCAATGTTCCTACTGAAAACACTCGGCGATGCTGAATTTAGCTGAATGCAAGAAAACAGTTCAACACCCCTTTAATATAATCAATTTTAAAGCTGAGACAGCGATAAAACAGTGGGCTGCTAAATTATCTTTTCTATAAACAGTACAAATTAAATGAGTTCTTTTTTAGTAAAATCCACACCTTTGCTCAACAAATTACTGACAGAAGCAAATAAATAATTCATCTAGCTGAATATCTCCTCTGCAAAAATTTTATTTAGTCATTGTAAAATGATGTCCTCTGCTTAAGTTACAGGATGAATAATATAGCACTATATACTCTTCCTCTAATAGACCTTTTTATTTTCAAAATTAATTACTCCAGTAAGACTGCGAAATGCAAAATACAAAGGGTTTTGCCATTTTGTGTCATAGCTTCAAAAATAATTATATTTGTAGCTTTAAATTAAGAAAATTAATCCCTCTCATTTATCTTTGTATTTAATTACCTATTATGCAAGTATGAGGAGGTTCATTATGTCAGTTCTGAAAACAAAATAAGGATATCAAATCATGGCTGTCTAATGGCTTCCTGACAACACTTTATGGATGCTATTTTCTGGGGTAGTTGCTGACATTTTTCTTCTCATTTGCCAAATAGACAATAGAGATCATGAGGATGAGATAGGCTTTTTTTTTCTTTTCTTTTTGAGAGATGTTCAAGTTCTGGTGTGATTTCATGGAGGTGTGTTTGCTATTCAAGAGAACAGACTATAGAAGTAGGCAAGCTGCACTGTAGGGACTCGTGCTCCCAAAGCAGCCACAGCCACAGTCAAGCAGCTAGCTCCTCGGCCAGGTTTTTCAGCGTTTTTCAGGTTTTTCAACCCAGGAAGATATCAGCCAGATGATACAGCTGCTTCATTTTCAGTGAGTTCTGTGCAGAGCTTTGTGGGGTCAGTTCAACAGACTCAAATTAGGCAAATGAGGCCACACGATAACAATAATATTATTACTATTACTATTACTATTACTATTACTATTACTATTGTTAATTTTTTAAGACCAGGACTATTGAATGAGCTCTCAGAAAAATCTGAGGCATTAATCCATTGTAAGAAATGCTGTTATAGCAGCAGGAAGAAAATGAGAAGGGAATCATAAAAGTCAGGGAGAAGAGGACTGGAGGATCAAGTGCTTATCTGCCTCTGTAAGAAGTGAACAAGACAGAGGGTCAGGCTTAATGCCAGGCTTGCATTAATGCCAGGCACTGCATGGCCGAGCACTATTATTTTCAGTATATAGTTAAACATAAACTGTTTTTAAAACAGGCATAGAGACTTGGAAACTTCTGAAGTGCTAAGCAAATATGATAAGGCTGTCATGTAGTGGGAAGAAATGTACCATATGCTCAGAAATGGATAAACTCATGGGAATTTATAACAGTGAAGGGGGGGAGAAATGTGCTTGTGTCTTGTAACTTGCAGAATGACTGTTTTACCACTGTCATGTATTGTAACCCTTGAATATAAAATATCCAAATCCAAAAATACATGGGAAGTATCTCTAGATAAAACAAATTAGGAATACAGCACTCAATAGAGATGCTCATTACTCGTTTGGCTATCCAGTCTTCTCAATTCTGATAGCAATAGGAGCATGATTTTCCACTTACTTTAGACAAAAGGATCTCTGTTTCCCACATAGTTTTAGGTTCAGCCTTAGCTGGGTCCAGTCGATTGCTTCCTCCCTTGTCCCTATCTCTTCCTTTATGTCTATATCGATTGATGATTTAACACTGTAGTGGAGAAAATTAGCTCTGAAAAGGTTTTCAAGTAAATGAAACTATATTAGGCTGTGCTCTATTAAAAAGAAATAAAACATAAAAGTGGCCAAATTTAAGCATTTCCAAATAATTGATAAGATTAAACTCAGCAGCCATTATCTACATTCTGAAATGCTCAAGTTGCTCTGACAAGCTGAACTGAGTCCTGCGATGTTAATGGGACTTGATTCTGGGTGCTGAGGATGAAATCGCTCACTATGGTTAACATGCCCAAGCATACTTCCTCAGTCAAAAGGCAGAGAACCAAGGTGATACCTTTTACCAAACCCTTACCTTCTTAAACTGCAGATTCCTGTTGCTTCTCCAGATTATCCCAGCCAGTTATTAGATCTGTTTTAGGTTAGACCAGCCCACTAACCTGGAAAGAAACAAACCTAACTACAGAAAGCCATCAGTACAAATGTGAAAGGCTTTCAATTTGACTAATGAACACAAGTGACCTCTCAAAATGTCTGAAAATTTCTAAGATCAAAGCAAATTAAGTGACAGCAGAACAGAGTGAGAAACAAGATGGGGAAGAGGTTAATATAGGAGAGAAGGGAAGACAAGGCAATTGAGATCCCCTCCCTTTCAGTGGTGGATTGTTATTGTAGTTCACTCACAATACCAAATATCACCCTGAGTTTATAAAGGATGATAAGGTTTTTGCAGGATCATGGCCTAAGCCCCACTTTTACTCTATATTAAAATAACCCAAATCAATCAAAACACCAATTTAATAAAAAGCAGGAAAGCTAAAAGGCTGTGTGGCCAGACTTATTGCATACTATTATTAAGTTAATGGAATTTAAATAATTAATGCTGTGATGTACAGAACATCATTTATCAATGACAAGTTGTAACTTCTTAGGAAAAAGGTCTATCTTCAAAAAACAGGTCAATGGAAATTCCCCCTGTCTCCCTCCTCACACCCTACACTTAAATGACAGTTTGCCAACAGGAGCAAAGTTTTCTTCATTAATTGAATTGATTTGCATTAATGTCAGGACATTATGAGGTTATATGACTTTGCCAAATCCACAGCAGTCCATAGTAAGGGCTAGTTAAAACACAGGACCTCTGCCTAGTTCACTGCAGAGAGCAGGGGTAAACTGATGCGGATCCTAACCCATGTCTGCAATATTCACCTCCAAGAGTCTCAGCAGGTAGTTATAGGAACCACTAGAATAGTGAAAACATTCTTTTTATTATTATTATGGTTATCCACAAACCTGCAGGCTTCAGTAGTGTTCAAGCCATAACACAGATATTATTTGACATTTCATAGCTCATTCCTACTCCCGCCAGAGCTGTAGGTAACAGTGCCAAACTGCGCGTCGGCAATGGAGTACTGGAGAGGCACTGTCTTCTGGCACATAACCCAAGAGGGAGAAAAGACCTGTTTGCTTATTAAAACCGCAAAGAAAAGTAAGAATTTTTCTCACAAGAACACCCAATGTTCCTAATGATCCTGTCACTGTTCAGTCACAGTCGATGCTGAAGTGCGAAGGAGGGCTGGCATGAGGGAAGTACGTCTTTCTCTGATGGATAGAGTAACGGCATTAGTGATGGCAATTGCTTCAGTGCCTCTGTTCAGATGATAGGGACCACTATGACAGTGATCTTCTGTGTAGCGATGTCTTTGCATTAATGCTTTCACTGTATGTTGCCAGCAGTTGGAGAAAAGCATAAAATACAATGAACCAAAGCATCTCCTTGGACTGCCAAAGTACCATATAACACCACAGAAAATGAATCGGCCAACTCTGACTTTTTCCTCAGTGGATGCATTGCCAAACATCTTGAACAAAACAGAGGCATATTTGTCTGCAGAGCAAAATTTCAGATCAGACCAAAATTCCCCCACATTATTTCATTTTTTAGTAATCTTGATTTTAAAATTACCAAAACACTTAAACACGCTCATGGTCTCTAGAAGATTTGTTTCTTTTCTTCTCTTGGCTTTTTTCCTTCTTTTGCGTGCTTAACTATCATCACAAAAAAAACTAATGACTCACTCCTGCTGGTCAGATGGCACCTGAAAAGCCCAGCTCATGGTCTTTATCCTAACTGCATAAAGACAAACCTCTCCTTCGGTAGCATGATGTCCAGACACATACTTAATACCACTCTATTGTTATGGCCCCCAGAGCTAGAAGACAACACTCAAACCACATCTAAAAAAAAAAGATCTGTTCACAGTTTAAGGGCTGAACAATTAAGCTGACCTTAAAAGTCAGCTCCAAGTCTTGGCATAGGTGAGAAATTTAAAATCTTTTATATTGTTTAAAGACATAATGTAACTAAATAAACCAGACAAACTGCATGTGTTGGTCTATACTGAACCTGCACTGTAAACGCAATGATAAAGACAATTACAGTTGCAGAGGGGAACTGATAAGCCTTAAATATTGACGTATTTTCAGCAGGTGTCCAGATTCTCCTGAGATGCAATTCTTTTTGGCAATGTATTAATCTGTTATAATTAATATATTTAATTAAAAATATTATCTCTTTTGAGCTTTTTCGATCTCTCTTTTGAATCAGTAAGCAGATACCTATATGCAAACATCTGTGCTGATTATTTTGTCTTCTGTGATTCTACTCAAAAATTCCCAGTTTGTGATCCTCCATCCTGTCCTTTTTTTTCACTTTTCCTGACATTCAAGACTCAAGGCACACCCAAACCAAAGATAATCCTATATTGAATGAGTTCAAACTGCATGATCTCACTTTGAACGTGACAAAATGATTCTAGCAGTTCCCTTGCTAAAGTAGAATTCTTATGAGTAGTTTCAGTTTCCCAATGGTTCGTCTGACTGGATGAGTGGCAGTGAACTCACACACTCGAAAGGGATTATTTGTCAATGTCTAAATCTTTGGCGAACAGCTCACTGTACTTCTTAAAATATTTCTCAAATTACAAGAGATCTCCAGACTATTGGATCATTTTTATGTATTTGGAAATAAAGCTTCATGAGTATCTGTTCTGCAAACCACTGGTTTATATGCAATCAAAGCATAAAGTTTTTAGAGACCTAATCCTAAACAAAGCCACTATAGGGTCCACAGTATATCAGGCATTAATATTATAGCAAATTACTTGGCAAACTAAATTTGAACAGTGCCAAATACACTTTAATAACACATGACATAATATCCTAACTAGGTTTTATCATTTAAAGTCTCCATAATCAATGCCTCTATTTAAAGTGGAAGCTTAACAGTAAGGAACACATTAATCTTCTTTTCATATACAATTTACAACTCAGAAAATGTTGAAGAGGAGATACCAGTTTAAATTTTGCTTTTTTTGTGCTTCTGCAGTGTTGTGCATTACCGATTATGTTATTAACATGATCCATATTTCTTTATATTTGGAGTTTTTAGATTGATTTCAGATACTACTGTGTTGTGTTTACTGCCTGTCAAGAAACCTTTTTAGACAAATTGTAAGTCATATTCCCCTCCATAACACCTACAAAGTAAGGTACATTTAAACACAGGAATTTTAATGAGAATTTAGTTAAGAAGAATAACAAAATCCACAAAATTATTTGGCCTCACAACATTTTGTATGCTTATGAGTCAGAACTTGACATAGATTCTTGCCATTTCTGGAACTAAAGTTAACTCAAAATTATGAAGATATTTCAGATGTGAGTAATGTTGGATCCTGCCACACCTGTGTTCGTAAAATGTGTCAGAAGACGTGAGGTACACTCTTCTGTTTGCATGCCCACGGCCAAGGAAATCAGTTGTCACTTGGTATTTTTTTCCTGAAAGGAAGAGAAAGACATGTGGGCTATGCCCATAGCAACTCTGCTTGGAGAAGCAGTGGCCTCCAGGCTCTGCTGGTGAACATTTGGAAGGGAAAGTTCTCACCTCCAGGGATTTTTCATCCTTCATTGTGGATAAAGATTTCTGCTGAACTGAAGGAGACTAATATCCTCATTTCATAATATAGAGTTCAAATTGTCCATTTTTAAGGGCATGAAGACGTATTTTAACTGTACTTGATGAAAAATGGACTGTATTTTTATCCATGTATAATTTTAGTCTGCCTGTTGCTAACTTAAAGATTTCTTTTAGGACTGTCACTGTCTTGCTATTGCTTTGAGCCTATTAAATTTCATGTCCCATATTTAAGTTATGCCTGTTATTAGTACAAATCTAGACGTGGATTTCTCTTTCCACCCGTTTCCTTCTGACAGCATATTAGCTAACAGTTATACCTTCAGAAGAAATGAAGATAATGCAATTTAAGAAAGATCTCTCTGATACTTAAATTTAATCTCTTTTAAAGGCTGACTTGGGTAAAACAAAACACTTCATGGATCCTGTTATTATCTCAAACCATTGCTATCTCTGCCCGGATCCATCATTTGTAATAGAAGTTCTTCTCCTTTACACACATGTAAATGAGAACATAGTGCAACCCAATTTATTTTCTCTTATATTGAAAACTGCCCAGATATTGAGTGGGAAGCACAGGTCATCAGAGGCCACCATCAGCAATTAGGATGTGCACTGAGCTTTTCATTTTTAATCAGATTGATTTGTAAGTGTGCTGTATTTGCATTACTCCATCAGTATTTGATAAATAACCTTTTGTATCCTAGCATTGTTAATTTTGTACATTTAACCCGTACATTTAATCTATTGTACTAGACTCATATTTGAAACATTCTTTACTTTCAAATTAGTGTATGATTCTGCTTGAGAATTTTGGTTTACCATTCACTGTTAGTGTCCAGTGTAAAATATGTATTTTGGTGAGCTGACTCAATACACAGCTCCACCAAAAGACATTGGCATTTATAGCTACCCAACACTGAGACCAACAGCTTTATTTCTGTCTCTTTACTGATGCTCGGCCCATGAGATATTGAAGATCTATGTGTACCTGAGTGTGTTTTTAAAAACCCTGTGCAGACTGCAATTTACAGTGTTCCCCGTTATCCAGTAGCTTCATGGCATTCATTCTTCAAGATGTGAAAGCTCTAAATTCTATGACTTCATTTACTACAAGCTGTATTTCCTATCTTGTTGGTGAATATATAACCAACAAAGCTATAAGTTAGTATAAGGCAGAATGCTCTAAGCTGTCTTCTGTTTATTCTCTTTATATTTGCATCGGATAATTAAACAGTCACAGGACCAGAGCAGAGGAATGTGTGACTATAACTCTATTAGACTAGTGTTCACTTGGAGAACCTCACCTTGCAAGGTGGAGGTCTGGATTTAAGTTCCTGTGTCAGTTTATGCTCAAATATTCTAAATGAAGGTTTAATTGAATCCAAGACTTTGTGTCAATGACTAATATGCAAATAACACTCAAGTATCTTAACCACTAGGGTATAGATTCATGCCCAGGCTCTTGTCCAATACATACTTGGTCAATATATGCAGCATAGAACAGTTACATCAGAAGGGATGGAAAGCATCCATCTGAATTGTATTCTCTAGTTTCAACAGTCATATTGCATGTGAAAGGGGCAGGTTCAAACAGAAGAATGAATTTGATCTCTATCTTCTGCATCTCAGGTTGATGTTCTGATGACCAAATCATACATATGAGACAGATGAAAGAAAGAAAAGAAATATTCCTGCATCCTTCTTTTGGTGGAAAAGAGCTGAAATAAGCACTTCGCTCCCAGTTGGTATTTTCTGTCATTTTCTTTTGAAGACAGGCCCATCCAGGCCACAGCAATGTCCTCCATCATAAGACAGGGCTTAGGAAAAGGCTGGCTGCAGAAGAATACTACAGTACTTAACTGCTGGTTGAAGAATACTACAGTACTTAACAGACTACAGTGCAGAAGCACACTGGGTACTTTCAACCCAAGCCAACAACTCCACACAGCACAAAACAGCAACATGAGATGCTTCACCTCAGGTCTGGCAAGGGTCTTGATGTAGCTGGCAGATCTGTGCTGACTCTCAGCCACTTTTAGTGCAGACACAGTACAAGGAAAATGTGTCCACACCACTTGTGCAGTTGGGTTGTGTAGCACAGTAGTGAGTCAAGTGTCTCCATGCAAGGCACCCCAATCTTTCCATTTCAAAGGTCATCACACGTGGAATCAGCTCAGAGGTTTCTGCATCCACTAGGCAGGCTTAACCTTAGATGCTTGCTTCTTCCAATTCAATTGATAAGGAAACAGAACCTAAGTCAGATCTCTGGGATTTGTTGAGCAGCTAGGTACCCAAAGCACTTCAAATATTGTCATTCCTGCAATTCTTTAAAACTTTCATCCACAATTTTAACTTGTGCTCTATCATTCTCTATCATTACCTGGGTATATTCTGGGGGACTGATTTTCAGAGGTTTATGGTTTATATGGCTCCTACCCATGGCCAGTATAAACTTGAAAAACAGATAAGCTTGTTAAGAAGAACTGAAGATATCTGACTTTACAGATAACATTTTAGTTATTACTCTTCATTTATGATTAAATAGTTCATAGAAAACATTAAATGTTAGATATATATATATAAAAAAATCATTAGATCTTCTTATCTCCAGCCAAAGATAAATAGACAATTATTTCTAACATTGCCTTCCTATGTAACCTTCTAAAAGAATAATTTGTTTTATTACAAATGCTTGAAGTCAAGCATTTAGCTGCACTCAGCTAATTTTTTTTTTTTTTTTTTGCAACACTATCAATTAATAATGTTGTTATTCACTAGCTAGGTGTCCTCCATATCCTGGCTCAATTACTCTCAAGTCTATGGTTCAATTAATACTTTTCTCTTGAGAGGAGGCTAATCTGACAAATGTAGTTACTTGTCTGATGGCTTTTGGTGGGTCCTCAACATTTTGTGGATAACTGCTAAGTCTGTTGATGTCTGGCAGGACAAAAGAAAAAGTCAAATCAGTTACTAGGGTACCTTCTGTAAGAATTTTCTTTGATTATTACTCTCTCCTGGAACTTCAAATAGCTTTCCTAAAATATAAATTTACATTCTTTTATATACTCCAGATATGTTCTTTTCATGGATTCCTGACATCACAAAATTGGACATAATAAAGTCCTATTATATTTGTTTAATCAATAAGGAACTATATTTCACTATGCAATTAAAAATAAAGGAAAAAAGAGAAGAAAAAAATATGTTTTCAGTGAAATAGCAAACATCAGGAGAGAGTTCACATGGCCAAAATGCAGGCACATAACTCTTGTACTCAAATAGCCTTATTTAAGTAAAACATTAGTTTCTATAAAATTCCTGGATAGTCACTAGAGTCACTAAGTGTGTTGAAATGCCTGTTAGATAAAACTCCCTCTCCATTGACTATAGGAAGCCTGGGGAAATGAGACTAGTTGAATACAAATATTTTCAGTTTCATTAATTACTGCCAATGGGGTCTGTAAAGAAGTAAATATTCTGCAAATAGGATGCTGAAGAAACCTAACCTACTTTGGCTGAAGTCACAATTGTCATTGTGAACTGAAGCTGTGGGGTTAGCAAAGGATAATTTGGTAAATGTATGGACATATTTTTTCAAAGCAGGAGTTATAAAATACCTGCACTCTTACAAATGCACGTATGTAAAATATTATTTCACTTATTTAACACCCCTATTTATATAGATGGGTTCTTCAACCATCCGTAATACCTTGGGCACAGAATTCTTTAGTAAGCATGATACCAAGGAAAGCCTACAGACAGAAAGTACTTAGGAAACTAGGACAAACAACACATAAAAAATTAACTTTATATTTGTACATACATTTATATATCTATTCTTATATGTGCATGTTCAAAACCTCAGGAATCTTTAAAAAAGCAAGGTCATCACTGCTGAATGTCATTTATTATGTCATATGCAAGCTCAAAGACTCTTTTTAAGAAGTATTGTCTTCTTCCAGAATGTCAGTGTTCTGCCTGGTTATAAAAAAAAATGCCCTCTTTCCAATGGCATGTCTGCTCAGCTTAATCATGTTCAAGTCTTTTGGAAACCAAACCAGAAAACTGCACATTAACATTTAAGCTTTTTGTTCTGCTGTTTCTTCTTTTCTTTCCCACAAAGTACTTTGGTTTTGATGGAGGCAGCAGCATACACCAGTAATATTCAACTAGAATCACTAGTATTCTCACTTTGTTGTTTTCCTAGCAAGTAAGTATCATGTTCCTAGCAAGCAATAATTCTGTTCATCTGTGGCACTTCTAAGATGATTTGTGAAATTGCTATTTTGGAAGGCTTTATAAAAGAAATCTGGAAATCTCTCGAGAAAAGATAGTACTACCTCTGCTGTCTGGATGCTGTCCCAAAAGCTCAGCAGTGAAGTAATGGCAGTTAGCCTAAAATTCTTTAATAATAATACCCAGTCTTATATTTTAGCCATGTATCTTCCAGTTCTTTGGTCCTCAAAATGGGGAGTGGTGTCCTTCATCATAGTAGAAGTTTTTCTCTTCATTGCCTTTAATCTATAGCTAGTCATTTTCAGATATGTTGCCTGATATCAAGATCCTTTAACAAGCTAGCCAATTTATTTCCAAATCCAGTCTTTGAAAGTGCTGACGGTCTTGGGTTACATCCAAAGGTGGAAAAGAATTCAAAGGACTACACATCCTACATGTGGTAAGATCAGATTGTCAGGGTTAGTGTTAACATTAGGAATTATCCTGCCAGGACATGAAATGTGTTTTTAAGGCATTCTGACATCTGTAGTGGGTCATATGCATAAGGGACCTAAGGATACTTTAAGTGACTTGCAAGAGATTGAAAAATAAGTCAATGAAAAAATGGGAAACAATATTACTCATTTTCAGAGTCTTAAACAGTTAACCTAAGTGGCAGATTATCTGTTCTCTTTGATGTTTGCCATCTGTTTTGAGAGATATGATGCAAGACTGGACCTCCAACTCAGTAGCTGCAACATGAAAACGATGCCAAGAGTTTACCAGGCCTTCTAATACCAGCTTGCATAGCAGCAAGACTTTGACCTTAGTTATTTCGTCAAAATTTACATTTCCCATACTGATGCATGTTCTTCAGACTGCAAACTAGAGAGTTCCAAAGTCTGGGTGGGCCACCATGCTCCCCATTGTGCTCGAGACTGGATTTCATTTAAGTTCTCTCTCTTCTGTCTTGCAAAGGATAATACATGTGGACATCTTATGTGAGATGAAATAAAAGAGCGTCCTATGAATTGGCTGGGAGAAAACTGTTCAAGACCAGAACTAGGGTAATCCTATTCAGGAGTGCTTTCCTCACTTCTAGGACAATCTCAAGATTTGCCCATAAGGAAAGGAAAATTTGGTTTTAAGCCATCTTTGTGCTACCCCACAATCAGATCTGCAAGGATGTGCTCTAGGTGGCTTCATCTGGTTCAGTTAAATCTGCCTCCGCTCCCTACCACTGACTCTTCCTTCTCTGAAAGCCATTCATCTAAGCCCAGCTCAGCAGTTTCTTTACCAGCCCACTCGACACAGTCTCTGAAAAGCCTGACTCTACAGGGATTAAGTTGGAAGACCATATTTGAAGGAAACTCCTGGTTGGTATTACTGTACCTCCTGGATCATAAGAACCAGTTAATATTCCTTTTATAGCATGATATAGCTTGGCAATCCAAAAGTAAAGTTAACATTGTGGAGCTGCGGTGTGGACACAGATGGAACATTCTCCAGTAGATGAAAGACTGTGAACACCACCATAATTTAAGACAGTCAAACAAGACAATCCAAGACTGTTTTCAGCTGTAAGATGGTAACCAGCTGTATGGCAGCAGGTTTTAAAGATAACTGAGCAAGCTAAGCAGTCAATGACAACAGCCAATATCACTTCATCATGAGCTGAGAACATAAGCGTTACCTTGACTATGCTGGGTTGATAATCATTGTAGATTAAGGACAGATTACCTTAGAGGGTGCAGTCGAAAGCAACCATGGGCCTCTTTAATTTTTTACCCAGATAGCTGTGTCTTCAAAAGATTGTTTTAAGAGACAGAAATATCCAGATTTTACTTCCACTCTAGCCAGGGTATTTTTGATACAGAACTACATGTAAACTTCACCTCCCCTAAGCAGTACGTCCAGCCATTCACATCAGAAACCACTAAAGGTCCATGTGGCAGCCCAAGGTTGTCACAAATAGTGGCGATAGTGTCAAAAATAGTGCCTGGAGTTAAAATGAAGCCACAGGAAGACAAATACAGAGAAAGACAGGGATCAGTAACTTAAAAGGTTCAAGAATTAAAATTTAAATGTGGTTGGTGCTGCGACTGTTTTGGTTTACTTTTTAAAATTGTTCCTTAACATCCATTAGAAATTTCTAAGACTTAACTCAGCTGCATAGTGATAAAGAGAGATACAACAGTGATTCAGCTGTATCAGCCAAGAAAGATACACAAGCACTAAATCTATACATAAATCTTAAACAGAACTGGTCCCGATATCAAGTCACAAGGGCCTATAATTTGTTACTTTTGGCCAGAAACCTCTCCTTCATACAGATTAACACCCTCTGCACGCTGCCACATAGTGCATTATTAAACCTTTTCACCTGTCTGCTACTGATGCCATCATAGCCAACCTTACTCACCAACTCCCTAAGAGGCATTTTGTCAAATGCTTTGCTAAAATCCAAATAAATGATCTCAGGCTTGTCCCCTTCTTTTGTGTGCTAAGTCACTGCATTTCTCCCCAAAGGAAAAGAAATCATCAGACAGCTCTGGCAAGATATAGGTTCATTTGCATTTGTTCAATATCTCTTCTCCCTCTGAACACTTAGACTATTTCTTCTTTGATAAGTGACTTGGCTCATTACACCTGGATCATCTTTTCTGCCTAGAAAATTGTCTGTTTAGTAATATGTATAGTAGATTTTGAGAAAGTTCCTGAGGGAAAAAGACAAAAACTATTGATGAGAAGCAGACACAGGCAGTGTTCAGGGCCTTGAAGATAAGTTGCCATTTCTGACTTTGCCACTGGCGAACTCTGAGATCTCAGACAGGATAGTCTTTGGTTCTGTAATTTTCCTCTACAGTTCTGCTCCCTGGAGCAAGGGTTGTCTCTTAACAGCTATTTGTAATGTGCCTTGCAGTATAAAATCTACATATCATTTGATAACTCTGAGTTATATATAACCTAATACACGGAATTAATGATAATAACAAAACTTAGATGAGAAGGTCACAAGTGAATAATAAGGTCTACTATGAAGCATAGGTTAAACCATAGTTAAACCATTCAAGAAGATGGAAGAGGAGAAAGTATACTCTCTGAGTGGTTAATTTTGGAAGCTCAGATCTTGCAAGCTGTATCCCTTAAGATGTAATTGCCTAACTATGAGAAAACAGGTCATAATATTTTGGTTCTAGTATTAAAAGCTAAAGAGCAGATCAAGCAAAAGCTTTTTTGTGAGGATTTTCTTGGAATTTCCTTACAGGTGAAGGCTCAATCTTTGTTCCAACAGAGAGGAGTCCAGACCCAAATCTCTGGGAAATAACTGCCTTTTCTTTTTTTTTTTTTTTTTCTTCCTAAGCAAAATAGATTCATCTGTAAAGATTGACTTAAACCCTCTCTGTTTTCTCTTTATGACCATGCATGCTATTCTCTTCTGCTATGTTCTGCTTTCAAACCATTTAAGTTCACACAGAAGAATTCTTTTTATTTTTATGGAGTAATTTGCTACGCAGAGGCTGGTCTTTTCATTTTCAGTTTTCTAATGTTTTCAAGTATCTAAAACAGGAGGGCTTTATTTCCACTTCATGGAAAAAAGCCACGCTGGCAGATTTCAGGGCTTAATTTCTTTATAACAATAGATTTAATACAAAACACATTTTTATTGTAATAAAAAAATAAATAAAAGGAGCAATATGCATTTGAAAATTCTGCCAAACAAGGCAATGTTTGTTTATTCTTAACAAGAACATCTAGGTTTTTTTTTTAATAAAAATACAAAATAAAATAAAATAAAATAAAATAGAATAATCTAGTATAGACTTTTTATACGTAATATATGTCGATATACATGTATTTGTATATGTAATGACTACAATTTAGTTTTATTTACTATAAAGATCTCAGAATTTATCCTATCAGACTATAACAGAGATTTCTGGTAAGGAGTTCTGTAAGCTATTGCTACTTTTTTGATGTTCTCTAACTAATCATTGTGATAATGATATTTTTTCTTGTTACCAGAGGCTTTCTTATTCCAGATCATTATTCTCACCTTGTTGTATAGCACTGTTGCTTTTTTTCTGTGGTTCAAAACTAGTAGAAAGGGTTAGTTTCTTCCTCAAAGACCAAACAATTCAATTTACTGAATAACCATTAATATGTAGTCATTAATTTTGTTGGAAACTAGCCTCCCATTGACTTTGAGAAAAGTTGGCCTTAAGAGAACAAGAGACTTGAGGAATCTTTAGACTCAAGTTTCTTCAATGCTAGTCTTCCTTGCCAGTGGGGTTGCACAAATATTTCGAACTCATCCAGATCTTAGAGAAATGTGTCCACTAACTTCACTGTGCCTGGGGTCAGCACCTTTAGTGACCATAAACTACCTTTCTGAAAGCAACAGATATTTCTTTAAAATTATTTACCACCTCTTTCAGCAAACTGACAATAATCTAATGAATTTGACCAATTAATGTGTATTAGCAATCCACAGAAATCAACAGACTTCATTAGAGCCAAAGATTCCATATACTGATAATAGAACAGAAAATCTTCACTGAATCAAATCCTACATTGCTTATTAGTGATTGAATTTTGATGCAGACCTGGAGCTATTTGAAACTGATAAACAAACAATCTTAAATCTATTTTTCAGTTTTCTATTAAGTAAAAGATTTTAGATATTATTAGTATTAGGAGCAGGACCTACCAGAACACCAGAGTCTTATAAAATAAGTGACTGCAAGTGTTAGTACCTCCTGAACAACAGAAATGTACTCTGAAGCTACCATGTTATTGATCCTTGAAGAACTAAAAAGGGCTGCTTATCTTGCAGTGTACACCTTGTGACTGTTGTAGACAGGTCATAGAAGTTTATTAACTCCCTCTTAAAAGAAGATAGGTGTTTTGTTCATGTTACTTTTGTTAGAAGAGTTTTTCAGAAGCTTATTGGTTCAGTTGCTAGAAACTTTCTAATTTCTAAATTGAATTTATTTTTGACCTTGCCTGATGTATAGCTTACATTGAGGAATATATACCTTAAAATATGATATAAATACATATAAGCCCTACAAAGTCATTATCATCCCTCTAAGATAATACTCCACTAACTGTTCATCTTATTGTAACGGAATGCATTGCAGCGGGAGGTAAACTGGGCAGAAAATAACTTTCCTGTTCCAGGAAAGTTTCTGAAATTGCAAAATTCACATTCTGCACTGAGCCAAACCCAAGACCTTTCTTTTTTTTTTTGTATTTTTCCATGGGAAAATAAGAAGAAAACATGATCAGAATAGCTGCAAGTCCAGTAATTTAGGACCTTCCTCCGGGATATGGGAAACCCAGGTCCAAGTCTATGATGTGAAGTCGCCTAAACAGGGACTTAAATTTCATTCTCCCACATCCTGGGAGATGCTTGTGACAGTCAGGTTGCTGGTGACTCTGCTCTTCTGACTCACATTCTTTTTGATTAGAAATTCCACTGTAGACTCCAAGAAACCTTTTCTGTCTAAATGGCATGTACTTTTTACAGAAAGGCTGTGTATTGTTGGACTGACTTTTTTTAATGAGAAATTTTGTTGAAAAATTTTCTATCATCTCGCTTGAGATACCAGCTTTTAGATGTAATGAAAAATTATGTTCGTTACCACATTCAGTCCTCAGTATTTTGGTGGCCCACTGTGCCAGAATAGCGGGGTTAGTCTTTGTGTACTGATCATTTTACCAATTTGGGCAATTATTTTCCCCCCATCTAAGTTTAATCTTACATCTCAATTGGATACAGGATTATTCTTCATTTCATGACTTAAACTATATTGTACTGTTGTTTTGTACTGTTAAACAGCTGCTTAGTTCTGTGCAAATAAGAACCATGTGTTCCACCCCAGAGGTGGCTGGCATTTCAGTGGTAAATGAATTCATCCTTGCTTTTTAAACTGTTTTTGGATTCAAGTGTTATGTAGATATAAGATATTTATTGTTTCAGTTTTATTAAGTTTTGCTCCCAGCTAAGAGGACCAGAGCCAGAATCTAGGGGAAGGACCACCCTTTATGATCAATAATAGGTCAACATAGGATTCAAAGAATTCTTCCGTGGTAGGTAACTAAAAACACATTACACGGAAAAGCATCTTCTGACAACAGAGTCTACCAATGAAGGAAGAGTATAACAACCTTCCGCTTCCAGAAAACATGTCATTATAAATCTTGAAATGATAATCGCATGACTATTTGTTCAGGAACTGGTAAGTTGCAAGTCATTGTACTGGAGATGGAAATTTCTATGATCTGTAGAGTCATAAAAATCTCCCGTGGGAAGCAGAGGCCAGACCTTGAGAAAGAAGATGTTTGCCTGCCCAGGCTGAGCGATAAGGAGCAGGGATGCAGCTGCTCAGCCCAGTTCACAGGCAGCCCCACCGGAAACCTGTTGAAGCCGGCCGCTTGGCTGGGCTTGTAGCCAACTTAACCACAGACGTCCTCCAAACTAGCTTTGGAGGTCAAACACCCGGAAATGAGGAAGAAGATGGGGAAGGCAGGACCCTCGAATTGAGGGCTGAGACCCCCAACTGGCATGCGCGCCTGCGCACCCAGAGGGGTGAGTTGGGCAACTAAAGGTGGAGTTTGTCTGCCCCTAAAGCCTGCCTCCTGGGTCATATTGACCCTACGTGCCAGGATGCACTGGGCATAGAGAGGACAGTGTGGAGAGAGCAGAGCGGGGAAGGACCTCCTAACTCTGAGGCCTGCGCTGTCTCCGTGGGAGCCGGTCAGCAATTCTCTCTCTCTGATCTGCCCGCTCGAGGGGATGTTCGGGTCCAGTACCCCGCCAGCAGGTATCACCTTGTGAGTAGTTATCCGTATTTTGCTTCTTTTATGTGCTTTCATCTGAATAAATGCTCGATGTAGTCACCTCGTTCTGCATGATTATTGCCGAATCCTGAGCCCATCCGAAACAGTCATCCAAAGCAAATATACTGATGACAACAACCATATCAGCAATATTAAACTTTTTCTTCTCCAATAGTCAAACACTTCATAATTCTTCCATGTAATATTCTTCTGATAAAAATTTTGACTTTCACAGAATCACAGAATGGTTCAGGTTGGAAGGGGCCTCTAGAGACCATCTAGTCCAAGCCCCCTGCTCAAGCAGGGACAGATAGAGCACATGGTTTCTTTTGCTGAAGATCTTCATAGGAGTCTTCTGCAGTCTTAGGAAGTTATCCTCAGGAATGGAGTGCAGAGTTCAGGAACTCTTTGTATCTAAGTAAGTGTCACGAACAAGTTACTCTTCTGTGCTCCAGTTTCATCTAAGTTAGTGCAGTTCATAAACCACAGGCCCTCAAAATTAGTAGAAATTTTCACTGATTGAGGTGAAAATAGAATTAGACATGTAGGCATTATCTGGTCTTTCCCACAGGTTATCAAAATCATTCAAAAGCTGCTGGAGCACCCAGCACCAGCCCATGCTCCTGAGTTTCCCAAAGCTTGAGAGGTAGTAGGATTATCACATAGCTGTGCTCTGCCATAAATACCGTATTATGGAGCTGGAGCAGAACAACAACACACACCTGTATATAAGAGCTGGAAAGTTCTGTCATAGAGTCTTCAGTCCATAATGAGAAGTGTGAATAACAGCCTTCAAGTGCCCTTTTAGCCCAAACACAAACAGCCAGGAATGTATTAAGAACTCTCTTGCAGATGCAAAAGTGCAAGGAAGCTAAATCCCCAAGCAGAGTGAGGGGCTGCTCAAGGCAATAACTTCCACAGAAAAGATAAACTCTGTGTGCTTATGGCTCTAACTGGCTGCAAAATAAGGGGTTAAGTATCCAATCTCACAGAGCGTGGTATTAGAAACTTCAGTGGAGGTGCTAAGTACGATTCTAAAAGGAAGCAAAGAAACTGTTTCACTGCATCATCTTTTTTTCTTTTATTTCCTGGAGAATGAGGCAAAAATAAAAAAATATGCATTGAAAAAAAATAAAGATTGAAGCAAGCACATATGTGACTCTTGTTTACTCTTAGGGGTAAACAATATTTACTCCTAAAAGAGGGAAATTTCCAAATCTGAAAGTTCTAATTAACTTACTCGTCTGGTTATGAAGCAGAAATATTACTGATTTATAAAATGCATCTAATGGTCTATTAGTTGCTTCAGAGTAAGTTACGAATCACACAGAGTGTGATGAGAATCTCATCACTATTTTCCTCTTAGGAGAGCATGTCATCATCAGACCTGTGATTTTCTAGGATCTTCAGTGATCTACCAATGAAATCTCAGAAATTTATTTTACAGTACTTTATGCCACACAAGCCATATGTATTCCTGATTTGTTAAATGTTCTATATCTTCTGCATAAATTGTTCGGACAAAATAGACAGAAGTGCAATTTCTTGCAATACAAACTACGCCTAGATCAAACATTCTGAAAGAGGCTTTACACATCCAGTTCACATCCAGTTCACATCTAATTGTGAACTGAATCATAGATATATCCTAACACAGTAACCCTCAAACTGTGTTAAGTGGTCTCAAATGATTCATAAGGCCACAATAAGTTCTAAACAGTCGGTCTGCTAAATTGCCTTTAAAAATATTCTCTATTTTCAATTGACAGAATACACAGAATCTATGAAGATTTCAAAGAGATGTTTACCCAAAGATTTGGAGCCCACTGACCTATCTGTTAAAATCACAGGTATTTGTAAGCTTCTTCGAGGGCTGAATCTTCATCTACCGTTGTGCAATGCCATTAACTTAAATGGCTTGGTAGAGCTTTAACTAGGGACAGAATCTGTCCTAGATAATGTTATTGAAATGTTTGGAAACATCTTCACATACTGTTTATTTTTATTTTACAGAGAACAATGTGGTTCTCTGTTCCAGTTTCAAATCAAAAGTAGTAGGGTGCAACTCCACTGACATCAATGGACTCGCAATTACTTACAGCAGGTCTGAATTTATCCCTGTGCATCTATATTCATTTAGCCTTTCTCCCCTGGGGAGAGGAAAAAGGAAGAAAAATGTGACAGATATTTGTCATATTGCCTAATGCAACTACTGGAAGAGGATCAGATGCTATGCTGATGAGTATGGTATAAATGAACCTTTAAAGAAACTGAAAAGTTCGCCAGCAAACATTAAGGGACATAGAGGGAGTCTTCAGACTGCTCTCTCTTCTTCAGTGAAGGACTGCCCCTGTCAAAGGCATCAACAAGGGCATGGTGTTTGATAGACAGACACCTGCTCCCTATTTGCCTCTGTGGTCTACACGTAGTCAGCAGCAGAGCTTATTACAAATGGAAATTTATATTCCAGAGTGAATAGCAATTAGTTCTTTTTATGCATAGTGTCTTTTTTAAAACAACTCAGTAGGTGTCTTGTTAATTTGCTCATTACTAGGTGTATAAAAATGATCGTCTTTTCTGTGAATACCACTTATTCTTCATCTTAAATGAGGTAATGTCAGTAAGACTGAGTGAGGCACATATCCATTTTTATTTTGTTCAGTAGGAAGTTTGGCCTATGATACAATATTTTTAAAATTAATCTCTCAAAGAGGTGCTATTTTTTCTATCTAGACAAATCAGAGATTATTTTGCTATTTAGTAAAATGTTATAAAATAAATTATGTAATCATATGAAAAAGAAATGAAATTGTTCAGAAAATACTGAAGGATCTTTCTGACCTAGTGTCATTTACAGTCAGGAAAGAACTACTGCGACCTGTGGACTACTCCAGTGCTTACTGAATATTGGAAAACTGGTTAAACAGTTAATAACAGCTGACTGATAAATGACTGATCTTGTTTGGGGCTATTTAAACTTTATTCTCCTTCTTTTTTTTCATAATTTTTGCAAATAGATCCTGTCTCTGTAAAAATGAACAAAAGTGTGGTACTGCCTCAGCATGATCCTACAGGATGCAAAGTGACCTTAAACTTCCTGCTGAATCTCAACATCTTACAGCACACAATGGAAAAAGAAATAGACTGGCCAAACTTGGCTTATTATTTATAACTGTTGTCCAAAAATTCTGACTGTGGAAATTAAATCATACAGATTAAAGATAGGCCCAAGCCAACACTTCAGATCTTAATGGTACTAAATTTGAGGAGAAATTCTGCAATGTATCTAGATGTTTATTTCATTTGCAAACTTACCACCACAAATTTCAGAATAATGATGATTTCATTATACACAGAAAAAAAAAAGAAAAGCTAGTTATTTTGATTTAATAGTCTTTGCTGCACAAGCACAATTCCACATTTCTGTCTGATAGGATTCACAGGTATCTAAAGCATTAGATGCTGTGAGAAACTCTTTGTCTTTACAATATGCCTTTGTTTCCTGTCTTCTTCTGTCCCACTATAAAAATAAATAAGGAATTTAAAACTGATGAAATTTTCCGTTAACGTCCTCTAAATAATGGAGTAGATCCAATAATTAAAATAACAGAGTAATCATATGTAATCATGGCTTTTATTCTTGTGATCCATTGAAAAAATTGTATCACTGTATTTATCAGTGTTAGGTGAATGACAATTCTATGTCAAGAGAAAGAATCTGCCCCGAAAGACAAAGATTATACTGTTCTTTTACAGAACTCCCAAATAATTTAACAAACAAATGGATTTTCTTCACTACAATATGGCTGTGTTTAGTTTTAAACCCCGAAGTTTTGTAAAAGCTGACAGTGACTCATAAAGATTCTATAAAAAAAAAATGCACATGACCAAAATTTCAATAAGAGTTCAGAAGGGTCCAATGCAGTTATAAGATAGAAGTTTGCCTGAGATGAGACCAGTGCATCCCAGCTTTTGCCACCAGTGGTCATACATACTTCATACATACTTCAGAGATGGTAGTTCTATCATGACCATATATACTTTATTGCATTCCTGAAGCAGAAGTTCAATTCTCACTTAAAAATAAGATTATTATTGAGCAAGGTGCTAATCTACCTTGAATATCCAAGTTACCCTTGAAAATCTTCCTACCCAAAATTGATCTATACAGATAAAGCTTATGAGCTCTAGCAAGGCCACATTATAATTAAAAAATGAGCAAACTAATTAAATACAAATGGTTGATCTGAATTTTTTGAGAGAATTAGAGAAGAGTCAACACTCTGTTCAGCTGGCTGATCTATGAGTAGTTCTTCTCCCTTCTCTCAATATTGTATTACATTTGTGAAACAATGATAATAAGATAGACAAAAAGCTATTGCTCAGCATTAATAGGCATAAAAGAAGACAAATTAGGAATTATTATACAGCCTGTTTGGACTCTGATTGAAAATGTGTCCAGCAGTATTCAACTTCAACTTAGCACGGGCATGAAGGCAACAAAACCTAGTAAACTGGTGTTACATCTCATGCCAGAACATCGATTAGCAAATATTCTTGGGTGTGAACATGATCTTTAGACTAGAAGATGACTGTGTCTTTATTGAGGAACTAAACTGTAGGTTGACTATGATCTTTTCTCACGTCCCGTCTTGAGAAGGTTCAGACACTCGCAAGATACGTGACTGTGATAAATAAAGGATATCGACTTTATAAGGTCATTTGTGGTTACCCCAAGTTAGTAGGTGAATTTGAGAGAAGAATTGCTTCTTCCTGACTTACATAGCTAGTGGCTTTCTTGGAAACTAGAATTTGTGTTAGGTGGAGACTTCTTCTGTCTTGCATAGCAGGTCTGTCTTGTTTCTTCCCATTAGTCAATTTGCTCTTTGGAAAGATCTAATGTTTTACAGTCGTGTCTTTGAAATGTGTTTTGAATAAAGCTCTAGCCAAGAATGTTGTGTATGTCATTTGTGGGGAAAAGCTAAAGACTGCAGGAGCCTGCCATGGTTATGTAACTTGCTTATTTTTATATCTGTTAACTACTGCTTTTGTTAATAAAGTTTATAACAATGTTTTATAGATTTATAAAAAAACTAATATTTTAAAAAACAATCACATATTTTGGCTGCTTTTGTAAAGGTTCAAGTGTACAAATCTTGTGAATAAAAAAAAATACCCCGATGATTAACAAAATATGTGTTTACTTAAACATACAAATAAATACATTTTAAGGGGCTTTAACTTAGAAAAGTCTGAATTCAATACTTGTATTGCAAGACTTAGAAATATGAGCCATGTGAGCTCTTAAATGCACAGTAAAACAAAGAGAATGGAGTTTCCAAAACTTGAAGGAATATAGGATGACACTTGAAACAATAGTGATATTTACCAGAAGATACATGAAAAGGAATTAACCAAGTTAAGACAGACTGTACCCTTTTTCCTCCATGGCATCAATCTCACAGAGTAATCTGTGAAAGTGTAAAAATAGATGCAAAATGATAAATTTAGTAAATATGTTCCACCCAATATTTGGATTGACAGGGCATATGACTGGATTAAGAAAACTCAGTCTCATCCACACAACATGAAGCAAACATTTACGTTATCACTAACTCTACAAGTCTAAATACAACCACGGAATTTACAGGCATTAATGAATTGTTCTTATTCTTAACATGTGAAGTCCATGACTCAAAATACTTTTTCCAGAACAGGTTTCCTTTTGTCATCACATTAGGACACATAAG
The DNA here is from genome assembly GCF_059628265.1 of Tinamus guttatus. Taxonomy (NCBI): domain Eukaryota; kingdom Metazoa; phylum Chordata; class Aves; order Tinamiformes; family Tinamidae; genus Tinamus; species Tinamus guttatus. Next base: position 449,391 of record NW_028289026.1, read on the forward strand.
CTGCTCCACACCTATCCCAGAAAGACACATGCACAACCAAAGGGCAAAAAAAAATGCCTCTAAAATAAGAATAAAAGAAAAAACAGTGTGTTCAAAAGCCAATGTTGACACTATCACAAGCTCACAAGGTCTGTTACAGAGTTTTTAGCATGTAACTCCTCTAAATCAGAGACAAGCATATTTGGTTTATTGGCAGGACACACTATACTGAAATCTGAAGAATGATATCTAATTTAGAGAAAGTGGAATACATCTCAGTTGCCATAATTTTGCATAAGCAGAGATGACAAACTGATCTTAGTATGTGATCCCTGTCTTGACACTCAAGACAGCCTGTTTGCATCAGAGTTTGAGCACACTATACACATTCTCTACATTACAAATCAGAGTTATGTTGTGAAGCTGTATGGACATTTACTAATAGTTATAATTTGACCAGTCCTGTATGTTGCTTCAAATCTTCCTGAATTCATCATGAATCTGTTAATTCCTTAACACACTTTAAATCCCAAACCAGAATCTTTCAGTCTTATTGCTGAAAACATACGTACAGATTTCTATAAAGTAGCTAAAAACTTGTGATAAAGTTAGATGTGAAGTTTAGTATTACAGATTTTATTCAGATTTGCAGTATGTCTATGGAAATTCTAATATAACTTTAGACAGAATAATAATAAAAAAACCAAGCTTTTTTTTTAAAAAAATCTGCAAATAGCAAACATATGATTTGCTTGACTCATGTCTATTTTAAACTCTAAAGTATATAGTACTCATTACATAGAAAAGCAGACGGATGTAGAAACTCGGCTTGGCATACGTCTTAAACCTTCCAAAGATTGATCAGAAGTGACCTCAATGTACCCACAGTAGAAAAACAAAACAAAATATCATCTCATGAGCTCCGAGTTATTTAAATAACATTAAAATTCCCATGGCTAATAATAGAGAATTATTTATGAACTACGACAACTCATTATTGACTGAGGTAGCCTCAGTGAAAGCCCAGATTCTACCTGATTTTTCTAAATGTTCAGATAAGGACCATGGGAAGGAAGGGTGGTAAGTTTGTCCCAGCACCAAATATAAAATGAGAATAAACCTTAGATATACAATCAATGCAGTATTTCTTTTGTCTTCATTTCTGTTACTTTTTCATTTTCTTGTCTATTTTGCAAATGCCAGCCTTGATATCCTATTACTTTCCACTAGACCTCTTCTACCTGTGCCCTACACTGTTAATTCTATGCACAAGTTGATCTCCCTGAATCTGTCTTCAAATCCTTCCCCCAAAACCATTCCGGTTGAAATGCCAGAAATTTTCCTCTAATTAAAACAGCTTATTTATGAAAAAGGAGTCAACACATGCATATGACTGTGATGAATTATCATAAGACCAGATTCTTGACATCTCCTCTAATGTTATCACCATATTTTATATCCACGAGACCATATCTAATAGCAGATTGCAAAATCTTCATGTCAGGAATCTTGTCCTTTTATATATTTCTTTACAGTTAAGCACTCTTATCAACCATACTTGTTAAACAATGAGGTCTCCTAAACATATTTGTCCACTCGTTGTACTGGAATGCAGCACAAGGCTTTTAACACCAATCTTGAACAACAATCAATATATATCATAATGGAACCACCACATTTAAGAGATCATTCTACAACTCTGAGAATTTGAATGAAATTCTGCCTCATGCAGTAATGTAAAAGCACGGGATAGATTAATTTAGATTAGGTTTTCAGGTAACATAAGTCACATAAACAGCCCTAATGATTTACTTCCAAGAATGATAGAGGATGTTGTTCTATAAGTAAGTTGGAACAGGAGGACCTAGTCTGATAACCTTGTAATATACCTTCAATTTAGCACAGCAAGGAAAGGCAAAGTGAAACTGTATTAGAGGCCAAAGGCTTTATTATAAAATCAAAGAATCACAGAATCACAGAATGGTTAAGGTTGGAAGGGACCTCTAGAGATCATTTAGTCCAATCCTTCTGCAAAATGTACCTTGAATTAGGGGCAAGTCTTGTTTATTACCTTAAAAATAATAACTATTGTCAGTGAATGGAGAATGTTACTAGGCAAAGTCAGTGCAGATAATGAGAGGCTGTATATGAATGGATACGAATGGATATTCATGAGCTATTAAAGGAGATGTTTTAGAAATGTACTGTCTATGGCATAGCTAGACAAATCCTTCCTGTCTTCCTTCAAATAGTCCCTACCTAATATCTACTTATCTGCGACTAATTTAGATGGTAAAATCCATAGGAGACAAACCATGCTAAACAAATGATAAATAATAATTATACATAGTGCAAGAAACAGAATAAACCTCTACTGTAGAGGATTAGATGTTTGAGGCTCTAGGACAGCCACAGGGTAACAGTTCCAGCACTATACCATATTTATCACATTTTCAATCATAAAAATGATATTCGTGTAATATCTTTGAGCTTATCTTTTTCAGGCTAAACCAGTTATCCACAGTATATGGGTTCATCCTCGCTCCTAGGCCTAATTATCGCATCATATATGTAAATCATGCCTGACTTGATACTGCAGCTGTACATCAAAAGGGAAAATATACTGTAACGTGTTCCCTTGGGATAATATGTATGAACTGGAGTTCTGCCTAATTAACCTGATGTCTGAAAGGTTAAAGGCGGGGGACCGGGGGGAGATTATTCTCACTGTAACTTTAAGAGTGTTTATTCATGGTGTGCTGAAATAGCTGTTGTGTATAGGTGTCATTGCCCTCTACTGGATCAAACAAAAACAGCTCAATAGTATATCCCGTGGGGTTAACAGTATTAATTGTAGAAATTCTTAATTAAACAGAAAAAAAGTCTATCTTGTTAGGCAAACAAGCATCTGAATTGTATTCTTTTAATGAATCTCAATGGCCAAACTGGACTTACGGATGCACAGAAATCACAAAAAATAATATAGCTGGAAAAAAAACCCACAAATGGTCATGCAGTCCAGTCTCAGGACTTGTCTCAAAGTGTATAGTAGCACCTCTTCTTTTTTGGTTTTCCTTTCCTCTATACGAGCCAAGCTTTCTACAACAGGCGTTCCTCTCTTGTATTATGTTTCATCTGACACTCTATTTGTGCCATGATTGCTTCATTCTTCAAGCTCCTGAATCCTTGCATCTTGTATGTAGATGTCTCAAATTCTCAGCAGGTTGCCCTGTTCTCTTTCATCCTTGTCTTTCCAGTAGCATTTCTATCTTTGTCAGACTCTGTACACATGACTAGATCGATAATTGTCGTTGCTTTTGTCTTTTAATTTCCCTTTGGACTTTTGCCTCACAGGCTTTTAAATCAAATTTAAAGCTCTAGTTACTAGGTTAATGAGTCAACACCCTAAAATGATCTCCTTGTCTGAGGGACATCATCCATTCCTTCCATTTCTTTGACACAAAGCGCACTCCAGAAATCAGGAAGCTGAAATCTTCACACACAATATCTTCATATATATTCAAATTCTACATGCTGGAAAACAAGTGCTTGTGCAGGAGGGTTGGACGAGGTGATCTCTAGAGGCCCCTTTGAATCTCAACCATTCTGTGATTCTGTGAAAAAAATTAGGCAAAAAAATAGAGAAGTTCTCTTTCCCAACTCTTACTCTGACATATGGTTCCGGTCATAAAATTTCAAAAACGTAATTTGGGTTAAAATGGAACAGATATGGACAGCTCTTATTCCTCTTTAACCATCACTTAGCCATGCCGTTTCAAAAACAGAGAAGTCATGTAAAAAACAGATCTTTTCATCTGTTCCATTGAGGATTGCAAGAGGATCTGCTTAAGCAATCATAATCACATGCATAAACAAGAAGGCAATAACTTAAATACCAGTAGATAGCACTCAAAAAATGTGCATCAGAATTCCTAAATATTGCAGGACAGTTGTACAATGTTTTTTTTTTTTTTCCTGACTGTTCTTTGTTTCAGCATTTAATTGTGTTACAGAAAGAAAATTGTTCAGGGTTTTTCTTCTTTTTTCCTAATAGGAAGACTTTTTGGACCAACGAGATAGATAATCTTGTGTGTATTGATAGTCAGATCCAACAATAACTTATGCAAATAATATGCCTATGTCTTTATAGTGAACTGGAAATCCAGCTATTTTTTGATATCTGTCCTTGATTTCCAGCTTCAGATTGACCCCTTCAGAACTGACTCAACTATAAAGCCATACAGTTGCAATGAAATTAAAGGACAAATTGCATCTATACCTCATCCACAAAGCTGAGAGTGAGCATACTCCATGGTACCTTCTCTTGTGCAAAGGCAAATGCTTTTATTCAGAGAGGTAGACACAAGGCGAGGTTACAGGTTTGCTTGACTCTGCTATGATTTGTATGAGTGCTTTCTTAATGCTTGAGAAGTCAGAACATGAATTAGTGACAGCAAGGGAATCATGCTGCACTAAAGGTGGGGGATTCAGGCCCAGGTAGAGACACTTAACCATCAAAATTTAACTGCCTAAATTCCTGCTAAATCCAAAACAGAGATAGACAACAAAATTGCTAGAATCTAGAGAGTGATTTAATTCATTCTAATTGTTAGTCTCAAATAGCCCCCTACATGTTACACTGGAAACTTAGACTTAGCTCAGCATTTTGCAGGTATGTGCACTGCAGATGTAGATAGAGGTGTTTTAACCTCTAAAATGAATTCCACCTTTTACATCAGCCAACCAGATGCTAACAGTATCAAGTGAATCTCTAAATAACAAAGCAGGAATCAAAATGCAAAGACACGCAAACACATATTTTCAGCTCGACTTGAAAAACAGCAATATGTCCTCATGTGCAGTTTTTTAAAAAAATAGTACTAGATGAAAGCAGAATGGACATATTACAACTTTTTCTGAGAGACTAAAACTGTAAAGGAACATATGAAAAGATCATCTGGCTCTGAACACTTTATATCTAAAACCAGACATAATTATAAGTGTGGAAAAGAAAAGATAACACAAAAGTCAAAATACTTTACCCAAAATGGCCCATACCTTCATTCACTGGAAACATCTCCATATTTTGGAGCTGAAGTGTATGTAAGAACTGTCATGAATTAGAAGTCATTTTTTAGAAGATAATGCTTCTAAACCAGCTTGGAGAACTGGTTGTGTGAGCGTGGCCCTGTTCTGGAGCATGCGAAGCATGTGAGGAACTATAGCGGGCAGCAAACGCCACAGTATTTATTAGTAATATTCTGCTTTAACAATGCACTTAAGAACACATCTAAATTTTGAACAAGCCTAAATTACCACTAGGAAAATCAAGCTTTTGCTTAAATGTTTTCTTGAACTCAACAGCGAAAGCTTTGATATGTGTATAATTTCAAAATAAGACAATGGACAGAACAGAAAGGTGCTGAACTTCAGAATATGAGAAGTAAAGAGAGTTTGGATGCTAGTGCAAGGAGGTAGGAAATATGATGGAAAGTAGGAAAAATATATTAAGCAACACTGGAAGCAGACAGTGGTAAAAAGGATAACCAATACATCTACCTCCACAAGTGTTTAAAAAGGGGTGCTGGACTAGATGATCTTCAGAGGTCCCTTCCAAGTTCAGCTACTCCATGATTCTGTGAGCAAGCAAGCAAAACACAATATATGAAACAGAAATGAAGGAGCAAAAGAGTTGAACTACTGCTGTAATAAAGTGGGAATCCAGTGAAGCTGTGAGAAAAAACTTCTGATTTCTAAAAAGCTATCAAAATAGGTATGATTAATTAGCTGCAGAAAATAAAGCCTCATTATGGACTCTTAACTGAATTGTTTATTTATTTATTTTATTCAAGACTTTTCTGTCCCTGCCTATAAAAGGAAGAAAAAAAAGGACAGAAAGCAAAACCTTTCAAATCTTTCTCTCTCTGCTCTGACTGGCAGAGCTGCATGTGCTTGCAAAGGAGGAGAAGCTGCAATGTCCAAACCTCTGAGAGCTGCATCCCGGACCAGTAACAAGCCTAAGGTCAAGCAAAGGCAAGTGGTATTTTTGCACTGGTTCTGCCATATAGATGCTTTTTCACATAGGAGAACAGGAAGATGATCACTTTTGCCCCTTCAAAATGCATGCCAGGATTGAAGAGTTGACCTTTGAGCAGAATGGCCACCAGCTTGGTGTCCACATATTATTTATACTCTGAGACTCAACAATCTACTTTTTTTTTTCTCTAATCCAGTAGTGGTTAAATATTAATTCCGCTGTGATCCCAGCTCTTCAATAAGATCTAGGCTTCTAGATCTTTACCCACATTTATAAGCTGGTAAATGCAAAAGCCCACTCAAGAAGGTGAATTTAAAGGTGAATCGGGTAAATGTACGTCATATAAGTCAGAGGTCTGTGAAGGAAGAGACACACAAAAGTAGCCTAAAGGAACAGTTCCTTAATATGGAAATATGTGCAGTTGCAAATAAAAATACATAATTATATTAACACTAAATATTACTATGTAAATAGAGCATCCATAAGCATACAAACATTGAGAATCATTTCCAAGAAACAAAAAAGTGTATCCTTATGTGTTTTATTGTAGTAAAAAATAGTCTTGTAAAATAAGTAGAAAAACAACAGTTTATATCATCAGATCTTCTTTTATATATATACATTGTAGAAATATAGAATAATTGAGTTTGGAAGAGACCTCTCAAGTTCTCTTTGCCCAATCCCCCTCAAAGCAGAGTCAGCTGCATCTGCCCACAGATGCATCTTGCCCATAACCATGTCCAGTTGTGTTTTTAGTCTCCAGGATAGAGACTACACAGTCACTCCAGGAAAATCCCTCACAATTAAAAATTAAAAACAGTTTTCCTTCTGCTTAAACAGAATTTCTTGTACTTCAGTTTGTGCCATTTCTTGTCTTACTTTCACTGGGCACCACTGGGAAGAGTCTGACACCACCTTCTTTAATCCACTTTTAGACACACTATTAAGATCAGCCCCCTGGGGCCTTCCCTTCTCCAAGGCGAGCAGTGCCAGCTCTCAGCCTCTGCCTGTATGACAGCCACTCCAGTCCCTTAATCCTCCTCCTGGTCTTTTTCTGGATTCACCATATCGCCTAGTGGCACCTCAAGGTGCTATTTGACTTCAGCTGCAGTGAAGTTAGGCAAAGGCTTCAAGCACTTAAATCCAGACATCTCTCCCTCAGAGCATATTCAAAGTACAACCTTGATCCAGTAAAGCAGAGGTGTTAATTAATTTACATCAGCTACATCTGTTACGTGAATGAGCCAACATGCACCCTATAGGACTGTTATACTTTATCCTATTAATTATTTTATTTATATAATAGTCATATGTTTCTGTCTGAAGTTTGAAGATAAGTTTGGAAACCTCCTATTGTGAAAAAAAAATTTTTTTCTATATTTTTGCAGAGAATTCTGAATTTGTTCTGAGTTTTTTACCTGAGGTGACTGACTGCCCTTTTTTGTGGTATGCTGTTAGTCATGCTTTCAGCACAGCTCCTGGATCCTTGATATTTCCCTGCTCCCTCAATGACTCTTGGTACGGGGAAGGTTCAATGCTTAGGACAAGGTCACAGAATTTACCTATATATCACTGTACATTGCACTGGAGGATCAAGGGCCTGTTAAGGCAAAACAGATATACAACATCCTGCACCCTCAGTGATGGGAAGGCTAGCACAACCAAGAGTAATGAGAGTAAGGGACAACTGAAACTATTTCTTAATAGAAGCTTAAACGCCCACATCAAGAGCAGCTCACTGCTGGGATGATGCTACGAGCCGAGCCTGAAAACCTTTTCAGGCTGAGCAGGCTCTAGAAAACCAAGGTCACAGGTGACTCATCATTTGGATTCACATCTGACTCTTAGATGAGACAGCAAGTACTACCATCACCTTAACCTGAGTAGACTGTGCTTGTTGTCAGCATATCTGGCACTGTGAACTCCACAGGGGATTGAAATACAAAGATTTTTCTTTCCTGAACTTCAATCAGTAAAGGTAAGGACCTGACCCAACATGCCCAGGAGCACAGTTTGAGTGTCATTGTAACATTTCCACCTTAAACCTTATAAGCCAAAGAGGCATCTCTACATATTAAGCAGATTTTCCTAGACAACACAGTTGAACTTGGACTCCAGAAATGCTGCTAAATAGAACCACAGGCATGCAAAAGTTGGTTGTCATGGTCTAAAATCCATCCTTAAATGTGTCATAACAGTCCATTGCCTCACAGCTACTGAACAGAAAGTTGCTAAATAATATCCAAGAGCAGATTTCAAAGTCCCAATGCAAGCCACAGGCCAGCTCCACGAAGGACATCTACTTAAAGCATTCATCAAACCCCGGTCTCAGAGTTCAGATCAACTGTCAGTGCCCAAGAGAACCTCTCCAACCAAACTCTAAATGCTGTACACTGACCACCTAAATCTAAATGGGAAAAACAGCAAATAGCTAGACAATGCACTGCTTCCAGGCTCAGACTCTGAGCGATGTTTCTCTGAGAAATGCCATCAGTGACACAGAACTTCTTTAATAAAAAATGACAATTTAAATGAGGCAAAATAGGATGTTAAGTCTTCCAACTTGCCATTTATAATTATGAGTAGGTCAGTTACAATCAGAACTGTAGCCCCTGGAAGCCTGTTTTCACTTCCATTATTTAGGTATGGTGAGTTTAAAGTAATATTCTCTGTATTAGATTTTATCTTTGATATTAATTCCTATCAGTTTGCAGTGACACTTGCATGCGAGAGCACATCTGATCAGCTACAGACTTCCTCATTGCTGAGCTAAGCCAGAAAAACCTTCCCTGACTGCAGCAGAAATGTTAGCAGTAATCCTAGAGAAACTGTGTGTCTCCAGTACTTACTGGCTAGCTCGCTGATTAACAACCGGAGGTAAACAGAGGGCAGTCAATAATATAAACTGCTGTGGTTTATAATATCAATATTGCCACAGAACTCCTGAGTTTCAGAGGACTATTGCTGATATAAACTATATTCAACAACTTGCACTAGCAATGTTATATATTTAAAGAAAGAAAGATGAGCTGGATCCAACCTCAGTTGTTTCACATCATTAACAATGCTATTTTTCCTTTCAGAATACAGCTCTTTCAGCTATGTTTACAATTTTATTTTTGGATCGATACAAACTTTATGGTGCTTTTTTTTTTTTTCTTCCTCTCTCACAGCAACAACAAATGTCAGCACAGTCAATATACAGAACTGCCTGGCTCAGCACCAGAGAAGATAGTGGTAATCAAAGCAACAGCAGAAAAACTTGAACCATCCCTTAGAAGGAGAAGGTATTACAGTTTAATTCATTAATCTGTTAAGCCCTTGTGTCAGCAAGAAGTGTTCTCTTTGGTCAAGTATCCATAATAGGATATACCAGGCTCTGAAACTGAGGCAGTTCAATTTTTTAAGTAAGTAAAAGTCCAGCAAAACCACCTAGGGATCTGAAATATAATAAAAACATTCACTATAGATGTATCCAGGCGGTATCTAAGTGATTTCTGCTACTGAATGAGTTATAATAAAGTTATGTCTAAACAACTTCAAAATATACCAATTTATTTCATTGGGATAAATGATCGCTAGAAAAATTACCATTATATAATCATAACTGCCTACTCTTATTAGCTACATACTAAATCCATGGTAAAGGCTCTAGATAATTGTTAAACTCCTCTCTCCATATCAAGGGCAGGAGGTACAACACCAGGAAGCCACACAGTCTCGGAAGTACCCTCGCTGGGGAGACGTTTCGTAAGTCACGGAGAATCAGTTGGCCCATTTACCAGCGTTTCCAGTTATACTATCAGGTACTACTAGTAAACCTCTTCAGACTCTGAAGAAGTCAAAAAAAGTCAAAAACAAAACAAAACAACAACAAAAAACAACAACAACAAAAGGTGCCACTGAAAGAAAAGGCATTCTTTTCTCCTCGTCTGAAATGTATGCTCTGAACATACTCTGAAACCTAAGAATCCAGACTGTATTTTGCAAAGCCAAAGTTTTGCCTTGGTGTCATATGAAATAACCCTGATGAGAACTTACAGGAAAAGCTAGTGTGGTTTATTAATTTATTTTTGTTCTGCTTGTAAACTCAAAGCCTCTAGAAAGATGGACAAATTTTGCTTGTGTTTTTAATACAAACCGAAAAACCCTTCTGGCTGACACCACTGATGGAAAGTTTACACAAAAGGGTTTCATTTCAGAACATTTTCAATTTCCAAAGAAAATACGGATTATCTATTGGAACCTGAAAAGCAAGCTTGCACATGCCTGAAGAGGGGTCTAACAGCTAATATTCCCTACTGTCTTCAATAACTGGAAAAACACAGTATTCTAAAATTTACCATAGCAGAAAGTGGAGAAATTACTGAGATGGCAGCAAGAATGTTAGAAAGGGAGATCCTCTTTTACAAATAAAAGCTACTGTTAGTTGACTTTTTTTTTTTTTTTTTTTTTTTTCTGGTGCAAACTAGCTGTCCACATGGAAAATGAGGTGAAAGAAATGAAAAATGCATTTAATACATTTTCACTTTGGGAAATTAAATGATAAAACTGAATATTGTTGGAACTCAGGTTTTCAACTGAAAGTTTTTTTAACAAAATTTAAACAAAATCATTTCATACTAAATTATTCTGAAAGAAGGCAGTTTCTCAAGCAGCTCTACTGACAATTAAATTCTTCAGGATTTCACAACATTGCTTCCTACTGTGCTTCCTCCAACTCCAGAGAAAAACAAATGCAAAGATTTGCAAAACATTAAAATCATGGCAGGCATATGATTTATTGTAGTATGCATGATTTAGGGCACCATGTTTACTCCAAGCTGGTAGCACATTCGCAATGTCATTGCATGACTTTTCTCAGTAAAAGAAAACAGTGGCAGGAAGCAATTATACAGAAAGGCCCACTAACTTAAGGCATGTAACCTTCAAAAATAGGAGGCACTAGTTGCTTTAGAAAAGTTAAATCGAATCATGCAGGTCACGCTAATTCTTCTCTTTTCAAATCTCACTGGATAGAAAAATTATTGCTATTTGAGAGGCAAACCTGGGGACCATTAAAAGCAGTCACAGCCTAGCATTCAGAAATGGGCCAAATTTTATCCCCTTCCTTTCTCTCCAGTTTACCTGATTAATTTGAAGCTAATCAGTTCCTATCTTCTTGATGTCTACAAAAGGAAAACAAAAAATCTCGGCTCAAAAATGTGTCTCACAGAGCTTTTGTGGCTGTTGTTGCCAAGGAAACCCACACAAACTCCTTGCAGAGAACACTGTTAACTGCTTGAGCTGCTCAGGCTTCAACCTGGTAGCAGGGAAAGAAACAAAGAGTGAAAACAAACAGGACAACACGGTTGTGAAACCCCTTGGGAAGAGAGAGATAAATAAACTATTGGATAAAGCATCTGCTAGAGAAGAATATGTTTCATTTAGGCGAAATCAAGGCTTTTCAATCTTTGCCTATTGTTCCTTCTCTGGAGGAACCGTTACTTCAAATAAATGGGAGAGAGAATAGGTCTCTTGTTTCAGTTACAGAGCTGATGGTGTTACAAATCATCTATCTTTCGGAAAACCATCTATTAGTGTTCTCTGATCCTTCATGAAAAGGAAGCTGATTAAAATTATTAACAAAATTATCTTCCACTTTTTATTTTGAAGTGTGATCCCAGCTCAGGGTGGAACAATGTCGGTAATTATCACTGGTTTAATCAGATGCCTTTTGTTCAGTTTTTGCTCTTCTTTTTCTCTCCCCCCTACTTTCTCATTTTCTTTTCTGCTTTTCTCTGATTATATGTCTCAGTGGTTTCATTAAATGTTTAGGGCCAAATTCTGGCACTCTTCATCTCTGGCTAGAAAACAGGCATATATTAACGTTACAAAAGCATCTATATTACAAGCCCATGTCCTGGCTAGCCCAGACCCTGCACACTTCATATCCCTCCCCTACAACATCATTCCCTGAAGGGCTTATTCATTCCAGGAGCAGAAGTCAATGCATGGGTTGGAGCGCTCAGAGCCATGTGTGCAGGGCTTATAAAGTGTGATGATCGCATCTGCCGATCTTCTGGGCCCACCCTTTTTATCCTCATCATCACAGGAGTGCTCCACTGCCCTGGAATGCACCGCATGGATCCACTGCAGCCATGTAAGTCACCACGCTCGGTCTGAGCTTACTTCATGGCATAAACCTGAGGAACAGTACGTACGAACGTGGAAGAATACCTGCCCTCAGACCACTGGGACGTGCAAAGGGCAGAGAGAAGGTCTTTGAGCTTCAGAGGTTGATCCTCTCTGGATCATACCAAACCCATACTCTCATACCAAATTCAATCAGGCTTACACCACAGGTGTCAAAGGACATTCTTACGTAATAGGAAACTGAATAAAGGCAGTCAAGTCTTAAATCACTAGAAGAAACATTCTGAACTGATGCCTTTTTTTCTGCCAGGTTCAGGGGAACAGAGTCCCCGAGGCATAGGCTGATCCATAAGACGGAAAGCAATCAAGGATAATTCAGCTGCCACTTGGAATAATAATTAAAAATGAACAAGCAAGTCTATAAAAATACTATAGAAATCTACATTTAATTAAACTTCTCTTTGCTTCTCTGGTACTGTGGCAGGAGACTTCTGAGGAGCTAGGAAAAACACGAGAAAAATTGCAGTAAGTTTGGGAGGAAAGCCATAAGAGAGCTGGGAGCAAAACTGAAGGACTGCTGAGGCTTCCCTGGAGGCTTTCTAATAGTCACTTGCTTTACTTATGCTTCTGTCCAGACTTGGTATTTTCCATCACAGCTTTAATGTTATTTAAATAAATATAGAAGGCTTTTTTCTCCCCCTCTGTGAGTTTTCTTATAGTTTTCTAGATAGTAGATAAGAGGAAAATATGAAAGAATATGAAAGAAGCTGTGTCAGAGAAGCGTGTGAGAGTTGGCAAGAAATCTTTGGCACTATTATGACTGACCAGCTAAGAAAGTAGTAAGAGCCAAATAGTCCTCTCTGTGGATTATTTCTGCATAGGGTATTCGTGAGTTTGTACTTATGGAATTTCTGCTTGATCCTTGCATTGGGAAGTTGGGATTTCATCTCCACGTGGATTGGGAGGAAAGCTCACCCGCCCAAATCTTCAGTTCCTGGCAAACTCAAATATGGTTAGAGACATCTATACATCATGTCTGATAAAAGGGGAGAAAACACATTTTATATTCCCGATAGCTTATGCAAAACTTCATCTGTATCAGTGAGGAAGGAAATACTCAATAGCTAACTGTTTTTTAAGTCATAGAAGAGACAAGCAAATTGTGTGTTTATGTTTATGAGTGTTTTAAAGATTGAGGTGAAAGTGCCCTGTCTATGCAAAATCTCTATTAAATGTTGGTTAAATACATCAGCAAGTAAATATGCTTTCTTCTTTTGACAGAATTATCATTTTATGCACACAGAACTAATATGAAATTCATAAGGGGGAAATTAGATATCAAGTAAGTGTTTCTAACTGTGCCCATTCAGAACTGTACGATAGCTGCTCTGCTATTCTGGCTGGCTTTTAAAACCTGTAACAGTGTGGTTGATACACTCAATGTTCAGAAGCCATTTGCAGCTATACTAAACTAATCTACATGCTCTGCTCTATCTGGAGGCTTTCACTTCTCCAAGGAAATGTTAAATAATCGATGCTTCCTCATGAAATTTCTGCCCTATGTTGCTTTTAGACAGCTCACCTGGAGAGGCATGCTGCTGAGTTTAAAATGCAAACTCTTTTGAATCTATTTCACTGAGATAGTGCTTATATGACCTTAAGTATTACAGGGGTGACTGAGAAACAAGGGTGTTCAGGTAGCAGTACCACACCTGAAGTCACCACTGAATTTCTCATGAGCCCCCAAGGACAAGGATTGCTGTCAGGGCAGCAGGAGTTCCTAGCTCTTCTCTCCAGCCCATAGCAACTTTGGCTGGCATCAGCAGCTTTTCCACTCCCTTGGAGGCAAGTGGCACTGCAGTTTCTGCCCATCCAAAGGTACTGGTATCTATCTTTTACTTATCAGGGGTCAGGCATGAGAAGCAGGAAACGTTGTTGAAGCAGATACTAAAACTTTCCTTGTGAGTGGGTCAGGGCACTTAGGGTAGTGCTTTCTGTAACACTGTCTCCTAGGGAAACTGCTCTAAATTCAGCTTTAGAGGAATAGAAAGACTATCCTGATGGACCAGCTTCCTGCAGTATTTGACGCCAGATACAATTGCTTTGGGATCAAAGTGTCAAATTCGCCCCATGACTGAACTTCTCTGACAGGCTTGAGGCATGCAGCACCTCCCTACCCTCTATGAATTAGGCAACAGAACAGCATGGAAATCCCTGTCCAAAAAAAAAAAAAAAAAAAAAAAAAAGAAGGAAAGGAAACACTAGATCTATCTTAAATCATAATCAGACTTCAGACTTCAGATGGTGGAATCATCTGAAAAGTGCTGTAAAACGACCATGTAAAATAAACAGTATTATCCTACTTATTTAATCCTCAATAAGGAGCCCCATAAAAATGGCTTCTATGTGCTCAAAGCATAGCAATTGCTCAAATCTTGTTTAAGATGAAAAAACACTGTTCTTTGATGAAAAACAGTGTTGCACATACTTTATTCCAGGTACATGTTACCAAACATTTGTAGGGACCAGAGTACAGGGGTAGCAGGGAGTGGGTTGGACAGTGGCTGGATCATCAGGTGCAGAGAAGGAGCAGGTCTGAAACATTATCTGGCATAAACACATCTCTCATACTGAAGAATTTTAATATGTTGTTTATATGTATTTATCATTCCACTTGAAAGTCGGAAGCACTGTTATCTAAGAGCTGTTTGTCTTCCTTTTTCTTTATTACTGCAATCAGCAAGATTGATCTTAATTAAAAGTCTAAAGTTCAATGACAGTTTAAAAAGGAGTACCTATAGCTTTGATAGTCTCTTGAAAAGGCTATCTGGATTTTGTTTTTTTTTAAAAAAAAACAAGATTTTTTTGTTTTATTTTGCTTATTAAGTTCTATTTCCATGTTTAGCTGTGAAAGTTGCCTTTTTAAGTGAAAACAGCTCTTCTTCTGTCACTGCTTCTGATAAGCTACTGCTGTACTGGCGTCTTAAGCGTATGGTCTGTGTGGATCCTGTAAGGCATCACAGTCCAACATCTAATAGCAATGGTCATTTTTAACAATATAATAACAAGAATAACATAAAACACAACTATACTTTGTCTGTCTACAACTGTGATGTATGATTACAGATTTATGTAGAATTTTGATTCAAGTGAATGTAGCAGAACAATTTTTTTCGAAGATGTTAGCCACAACAGCAAATATGACAAGGGTTTTCTTTCCATTCATCAGTTTCCATTTTTAATTATCCATTTCACAGAGCAAAGAAATTTACTAGTCAGATTTTACCAGTCACATTTTCCACTTGCAATATTTTTATGTCATAAAGCAGGAAATCAAGAAAAATACTGTAGACTTCTCAAACTTGGCTGGATTTAAGAGTTTGTGATTTCTTATGCTTGTCTTCATTCAGAAATGAACCATATTAAGATAAAGTTAAAATTCCATCCTTCACACAGTTCCATGGGGCAGATTACACAGAGATTTGCGCACATTTTTCCATAGAACTGTGACCCATCTTTACAAGAAACACCAAAGGCTAGTTTTAGCAGTCACATGGCGTCAAGATCTGAGTCCCCAGTGGTAGAGTATGACCCATTAAGACTAACCATAAATAGTTCTTCAGGGTAGATTGCTCTCGTGATGGTGCCACAGAACCGGGAAAGGCAGGAAACCTGGATCCTTTGTGCTGTGCCTCCCTCTGCAGCGGAGAACCACCCACCTTTTCTACCCTTAAGTCACTCTGATATCTTTAAATAGTCTGTAGGCTCTTCTCTTTGTTCGACCTCATGGCAGGCGTTCTTAGCTCCTGTAGCTAAGATAATTTTACCTCAGTTGATGATGATACAGGCCTCAACATCTTCTGTTGCATATTTTGGATGTAGAAGGTATTTTAATTATTAATTAGGGTAACAATTCTTTCTTAATTTGAATTTTAAGAAACACTTTCTTTTTATGTCTTATTCAAGAATAGAATGAAAAGAAAATGCAAATTAGGAATTAATTTGTACATTCGTTATTCTTCTTTTAAATGATAATGTGGGTAAAACATGCAATTCTGCATAGGGCTTCCATTTTGCTTTCTACATTTGTCGGTCATTTTGTGTTTCAGTAAAGTCAGCTGTAGGAGAAAAAAAAAATGTATTTTGTTAAGTAGAGGAACCAAGCCCATTTTGAGTTATATACATTACTCTGTGAAATAGTTTCTGTGTTGCTAACAGAAAAGACAGTGTATTTACAGAATTTTCACTCTCTTCTTCAGGGAAGTTACACCCTTTTTGTATGGTGTCTCCACCTCTGTTGCTGACACTTAAGTAATTTGTGTACAAATCAAGATGTGCAGGATACTTCTACAGGGCATAGTATAATTCTATCTCATTCAAGTAAAAAAGGATTATGGACTTGGCTGAGTCAAATTTGTTCAAAGTAAAGACAGACACAGCTTTCATGATAAGTGAATATTGAGCCTAAAATATTAACACAGCAAAATGTTTATGAGCAGGCATTCTGTTTACTCTAATGCAATAGCTTGAGCTTCTTTCTCCTTGGAATAAAACTGAATATTCAAAATATGTTTTATGGCATTCCAGGGCTGCAAAAACTGTGAAAATTACTGCAAAATACAGTGACATCCACTCAAAGTTGTCAGAAGTTCAAATATCAAAATGAGAGATAACTCTATAAAAATAGTGCTATGCATTGACTGATTGTTTAACAAAATAAATAGATTAGAAAGACAATCCAGCTAGAGGGGGTCTACACTGTTTATTCTGTAATAAAAAATTATTGTTTGAATATTGCACTATGCTAGACATACTCAAAGAAATAAACATGAAAGGTCTTCTGGAATGTGTACAGTATACAATAAATGAAATGAAACGGTACTTTTCCCCAGGAGGCATATGTAATCTGGGGGATAGACATTCCTGTGTCATCCACAGTCAAACTAGCCAAACAGTACACCAGCAGTTTATTTCTCAGGAGGGAAATTCTGCAAAAGGGCCTGACGTTCAGACTGAGTGTACAGATCACAGTGTCAGAGGGGGCTGCTCGTGAAGGAAGGTCCCGTCGCCATGAGCAAGGTGGGCAAACTTCTGCCTACCACAGAGAGGGATGAATAAAGACACAAGAGAAAGAATGGTGAGAAAAGATTCTCAGTACCTCAGCCCTGGTTTAGCACCTTTGCTCCCAGGGAACCCAGGTATAGCGTTGATGGGAGTGATAAGGGCTGTGGGAGCCCAGCAGGGCTGCTGAGAAGCTCATGCTCAAGGATCTTGGTCCTGCAGAGCTCCGTGGGGGAATAGCCCCAGTCTGGCTGGTTTGGAGCTCTGCCCAGCCAAGGACATCTTGAAACCTGACCCCTTTTACGAGTTTCACTTATCCTGTTTTATCACAGGGCAGTATCACTACTGTCGCGACAAGTATGTTTTGATATCTGCAGTAGACTGCTATATGTTTTCTCAGTGAAACAGGCAAGTAGGGACAAAGGTTCATCAGTGACTAATGAATCAAATGCTAAGGTGGAGACGAGATTTAATTGTTTAAACGCAGTCATTGCAGGCATGTATCAGCCTTCCCTTTGAAACCTACTCAGCTACAGACGATGGGCAAGAAAATTTTGGATTTTTTCAATTTAAAGCTTGATCATATCAGCTGCTCCTAGTCTGAGCAGTTACAGGTTCTTTATTTTACTAATTATAAGAATAATTATGCCATTAGTTCTCAGAAAGTAATTTTAATAATTAGGTCAAATACAAAACGACTCCCATCTCATGACATACTAATTTAAATTGTTTGGATATTGTAATTTAGAAGGAGGAGTTAGTACTAGAGTCATTTGGGGGATTGTAAGAAGGAAAATACAGCTGGAGAAATAACAGAAGATGAATTCTCTGTCAAAGACGTTAGTTGTTTCTTGAATGATGTTAAGTGAATAACATTAAAAACTATTTGATAGTGATGACAGATAAAATTATCATGTATTGAAAAATATATTAAAGATTTGATTAAGAGGCCATAATTTTGAATGAGCCTCCTAACCCCCTTTCTCTATTGCTGTAGTAAAAGAAGAAAACACTTTAAATCTACCAGTCTAATTTTTTTCTTGAGAAATGAATCCATTCATATCTCTGCATGATATATGGTATTCTAGAATTCAGCTTCTAATCCCAGTTGCAGCCTCATAAATCTTGAGCAAAATTTACTGACACCAGGTTCTCAGGCCAATGAAGCCAGTTGCACAGATATAAAATCCATAAACATAAGACATTGGGGACAAAATAGGAAGAGGAGAAATTATACTCAGCCCAGGACAGGAAATGAAGATAATTTTGAAATGACTCTGGACCTACCTCCAACACTTTTCCATACCTTTGCCAATACTTCTATCCATTCACTTCCAAACTTTTTGTTGGAGATTCCTGTCTAGTGGATTTTTTTTTATGAGACCCCTTGCTCAAAAGAGTACTTTTCAGTGGAAATCAGAGTGACTGACTGAGGTCCTTGGTACTGACAACTCTGGATTCTTTTGTTATTAGAAGTCAGAAACACCCCTGCAAAAAGTGAAATAAAAGTTATTTTTGGCCAATCACACCTAACTGGTCAGACCTCAGTCATCTGGTCTCTGGTAGCACATCTAATCCAGTAGATGCTTCTCTTACCAGCAAATCCCACATAAATCCAATCAATAACACATCCAATCTTGTTCCTCCTGATGAATCAGGAAGGAAGAAATTCGGCTTCTATCTACCATGTCAAACATTCTATTTAGAATTATCCATTCTGAAAACCCTATAAAAGAAAGAAAACAGCCACTGAAAGATCACACATCAAATGATTCTTAAAAGGATTCTTAAAATCAGGATTCCTCTGTCTGCATTTACAAGAAAATGGAATATAGTGGCTATTTCCTCTCAAGCTTTGCTAGCATTCAAAGTTTTCTTGATTTATTTACCTAAAAGGGTGCAGTGGAATGGAAAAGCAGACATACAGTCTTTTTGCTTCACATGCAAGGAATAGAGAAGTTGAAACTTTGAAAGGCCATTATGTGCAAAATTTATTCATTTTCTTAAAGCAGTAAACACTGTGGTACAAAAATAATCTTTACATAGAAAACATATCCTTTCTAGCCCACAATGCTCTCTTAATTTGACGTTCTAACTTGAAAAATGAACGGGACTGGCAGCTTGGTCAAATAACATGTATTTTTACTGACATAATAGAAGGTTGCTGGCAAGTTTCATTACATTTATTACAACTGCCAATGTTTTTAAAAAGTATCACCGAGCAGCTTGATTTTAGAAAAATGTGGTTGCAGTCCTTCTGTGGAAGGATCAAACAAGAAATTTTTTCATCTGAAATTTGTTAAATAACATGAGTAACTTTACACATCAGATTAATCACTACAATATGCTACTAAGAATTTTGCTAATATTTACTAGAAATTTCAATTAATATGATAAGAAAGATGATAATCTATATTTCCCTTAGATTGAAATTTTCAAATTCTCAACTCTATCTTACATTTTTTCTGAATTTTTCTTCAAAAATGTTGTAAATTCAAGAAAATATTCGAGTGATTAGTTTAAAAAAGCTTAAGAATTTGCTTTTGCAGAAATGTTCCTAGAACCAGTTTTTCTTACTCACGCTAGTAAGTACTGAATGTTTAAAGTAACACTGATGAGACAATTGTGGTTGGAATTGCTGGGGAATTTTACTGTCTAGAAGGAATGTTAGTACTGGTAGATTTTTAAGCATGTCTACACATAACAGTTATGCCATTTGCAAATCATATGCAAAAGAAACCCATTTGCATGCAGTACAGAACGTGAGATTCAGGCCGGCTACGAATCCCACAAAAATCCCATGTCACATTCCATAGAAATAAAGATGTTAGCCACTGCTTTTGTTTAATTAATTACTTATGCTTACAGAAACACTGCCCATGTTTCAAAACCTAGTGAATGGATCTTTCTAATTGGGTCGGTACAGCTCCTCTAAAGTAGTTTTGCAGAATTGCTCACATTACTACCTCAAAGGCTGTCATATTTTTGGAGCAAGTATTGTGGACTTTGTAGAACAGAGGCGAGATTCTCCCAGCATGGTAAAACAACATGTAAAGAAGGACCTTCCAGCAGACCTAGTCCGCAAAGGGAAATTCCCCTGGGGAAAGTGGGTGGTGTTGACATCATGGCAGCCTCAGTTTTCACTGGATGATTCTAAAGTCAGGGGTTTTCCGTCTTCTGCTAAAGTCAGGATTTTTCCCTCTAAGACACCAGAAGCTCACTTCCTGGACAACCTTGACCATGCTTCTCCAGTATCTGCTCCTCTGTATTCATCTAAGAGGAAAATAAGGCTGGTCAATCATTCTCCGATGTTTCAGCTTCCCTTTTTCCTCTCTTTCATCTGCTGCAACTTACACTGTATCACTGAAGATAGACTGAATTTTAGCTTCTATCCATTCTGTCTTCTTCTGGAGTCCTGTCTGCAGAGGACCTGTGAACAAGATATGAATAATCTAAGACTGTACTTCATCTTGTCTGGTGAAAAAATGTATTTGCTCTGGTTTTTTTTTTTTTTTTTTTTTTTGCTTTAAGATGTTCTTTTTCTCTGTCATTTTTGGAACTAAGCCAGCATGTATTTGAAACTCTACACTAGCAGCAGACAGCAACAGGAAAAAAAGCTGGAGGAACAGGGATTTCTATTAAGTTTAAAGATCGTTTAGTCATGAAACCCCTTACCACAAAGTGTGTAAAGAACCAATTAATTACAATCAAGCTGTTCAGAGGTCTTCCTTAAAGAATCTGCAACTGAAATGGAAAAAAGATATTCAAAACCCTCCAGTGTATTTTATATGGATGCAGAATGCTTGCAAGTTATTTTGCTCTTGTAATTTGCTCTTTAATTGTAATTAAAAGCTACTGAGTTTTGAAAATATATCTGTGACAGAGCTTTCTCACAGAACCTCACACCTTTGCTTGCAAGACTAAAGCAGATGCTCCCTCGAGTCAGCATCGTGGGGAAGCAGCTTTGGCAGAAGCACCATGCACCTTCCGTAATGCCCTTCAGTTCCGCTGGTCACAAATTCCTTCCCGACAGCAATTGATGGCAGAGCTCTCTTGAGGTTACTGTATCCAGTTCTCTCTGTGACTACACATCCTAATTCAGCCTGACTTGCCTCCACCTATTCACCACAGCCCCTGAAGTTTCCATCATCACATCCTTCTCCTGTGTCTTCTAGCTTCCGGTTCAGCATTTAGACTAATGTCTGTTTAATACTTTTGGCGTGCTTCTCCTCAGTGGTTATTGTCTGACATAGGCAGGCTATGAGCCCTGAGGCTCTCTCCTTCTCACTGAATCAGTTCTCTCCTCCAACCTCTCCTTCTGTCTGTCCCCTCTGACTTCATGTTTCCAGACACTCGAAAGGAAGATGTGTTTACTGCCTCCATCTTTTTTGCCCTTTGTGGTGTTATTTGTGGTGAGTAGAGGACGCCAAGATCTTTCCCAAAGAGTCTTCAGATTAAGTATCTCATGGTTTTCATAGAGGTCCACTCTCCATTTCATGCTTTTCTAGAAGAACCATGACCAGCTCTGTTTCAGAACTATACAAAGAGCTACATCTGGTCTGTTCTGATGTCTGGTGTGACCCCAAAGCAAAGTAGGCAAGTAATATCGTTACTGAAAATGATAGAATAAAAATAACAGGATGAATGTTGAGACTCCATATTTATCTGTATCACATAAAATCAAATAATTGCTTGCTGAAGTGTTTCTGCCAGATAGACCCTGTCCCCCACATTACTGGTCATCAAAGTATTGCTCTCTGCTGCACTTTTAAGCAAGGACTTATTGGACACATACACTGAAATCCTATAAGTAACTTGTGACACGTTGCAGCTATCCTAGTCTAGAGGACTTCTGTGCTGACAAATGCAGCTAGCATTCTAGAAAATTTGAGTCCCATTTGATCACATGATATTTTGCTCTGGTCCTTTGGAACTGTCTGGAAGGAAACAATCACTTTTTAGTGAAACCATGAAAATACATACAGCAGATCTGAGGGCCAACAAGTGATCAGTTTCAGAACATTTAACTGAAGGCTATCTGTGGTTATTTCCACCTTCTCTTCCACTCAATCCAGTTGGCCGTGGCCGTGGGGCTACAGACATTCCTGATCTTTTTGGAAGAAAGGTCTGTTTGCTCCAGAAGTCTCAGTGAAGTTATTGCAAATTTACTATTTTACAATGGTTTTATTGCAACTGCATAGGCAAAAGAGAAAGCTCAAAGGAGAAATAAATAGGGCTCCCAGTGGAGTGGGAGACACTTCTTGCACCACCTCTCCTGTAGGTGGAACATGTACATGCAGTGCATTTAATTTTGTCACAAAAGAGTCAAGATTTATTAGAAGCAGGCAAACGTCATTCTTTTTATGCTGAAAATATTTTAGTACTCTTGTAGTGTTCATGGCTGCTTTTGTGTGTTATGCAGGAGCTTCCTTAGTAGCTAAAATATAGACAGGTTCTTTGCCCCAAGGAACTCATGATCCAGCCTTGTAAACAGTGTGCTGGAGGTAGTAACGGCCCAGAGAGGCAGCAGAAGCAACACCAATGACATGAGGTAGTCATTCACTGGGGACTAGTTCATGTCCCAGCAAAAAGACTGAGTAAAACACAGCAAAAAGGATGAATAAAACAGTTCACACTGATTCTTTTTTTATTATTATTCTTTATTCTTCTTACTTTTGTATTATTTTTATTTTTTTCCATTTTGGAAGTGACAGAAACTAAACTTTCCAGTAACTAATTTCTTACAGGATCTTACAGGATTGTAATGAAACATGTTCCAGGAACATGAGAGTGGGGGTCATCCAAACCCTGACAAACCCCACAGTGACAAGAACTTGCCTTTCAGAAGACACTTTGATGGCTATCATTGACCCTATTGAACCTCTGTTCACCCTAATTTCTCTTGGTACAAAAGATAGAATGAGACTAAAGAAAGAATTATGAGAATAAGGTTCACTATTTTACATGTGGGCAACGTTCTGCAAAAGGCCAGAGGAATGTTCCATGCACTGTTTGCATGCCTTTTGCCCGGCAGTTTTACAGAAACTGGCAATAGTACAGTAAAGTCTTGAATCTATTTCTTTGGGAATGAATTCATTATGGTTCACTCACATCATATTTTAGGAAACTGAGAGAGCGTTTTGCAAATTCTTAAAAGTACTTAAAAAGTGCATCAAGTCCATTAAAAAAAGTGTAAGAGTTAATTCTTAGGCTTTCCAATAGTGCAATCTATAGGAACAATAGTCCGAATTAAAAACTGAAAGAACTATTTAGCTCAAACAGAGTTAATCTTAGCAATGAATTCAGTTCTACTGTGCCAAACAGTTGATCGGATGTGGGGGTAAAATTTCTTTTGCTTGAGTAATTATTTTCTGGTCATCCTTCAGGAAAACTGGACTGTCTTCACTACTCTGAGCCATTCACAGTATGCTAAAATGCTAGATCATCTCAGCATTTTATCCAGCTATGTGGGATATTTTTTTCTGTTATTCCTCTAGACAAAATATAGATCATCCCATTCCTCTTTTTAGTTGTTATCTGACATTTTGTGTTACTTCAGTTGGCAAATCCAAGTCATTCTGTGTCCTCAGACTTTACTGCAGATTTGCAGGTCATACAGAACTCATCAAATAATAATCTCTAAGTTCTGCACTTAACAGAAAGCCAAGAAGCGTTTTCTTAATCTTTCTAAAAAGAATAAACATTTCTATTATGAATAAAAATGCATCTGATTTGACTCTGTGACTGATGCATCATATCCTATACTATAATATCATGTAATGTATCACATTCACAGTAGGACTAATTCCTTAGTTCATTCTCTGTCATGTTGTGGGATTAAATATGGGATATTTCAGAGCAGAGGGGAAATCAGATGGACTGATGACTTGCTGGGAAATTCACACTGAGACCTCTAGAGCAACAGACTCTGAAACAAGGGAAGGATTTCTTTAAGATAGTGCCTCATTTGGAGCCCACAAATACTTACAGTGAGACTCTGCAACTAGTTGCAACTACTCTGCAACTCTGCTATTAAAGGATTAAGTGAAGCAGGACAAAATCATACAACTAACCACCCCATCTTCTATCCTGGAATCACTTAATTTGCCCCATTTTTTATAACTCTGATCATTCTGTTCTACTTTGGTCCTTGCAATGATTTTATCATCACAGTGTCTGCCTTCTTGAGGTATCTCACTAAGCAATGATGTCCGTGTTTTTTGACCTCTTTCATTTCTCCTACACTGGAGGAAAAGCACACTCAGGAAAATTTTAAAATTTATGTTGTAGAACTCCAGTTATTCCCTGAGCTGAAGGTGAACAGTGCAAAAGACAAAATGCTGCACTTGGAGAATTGATTCATTGAGCCCACCCGCTCAATGGCTGGCATGGGAAGAGCATGAGAGCTGCTCTCTCCTTTGGGATCTGCCACTGGCCTATTGTGATGGGTGCTTTGGGTTCATCTCTAGAAGTTGGCTTCAACTTCTCATATGCAAAACTGGACTGTACACTGGGAAGGTCAATGTCTCTTTGCTCTTATACTTCTAGATGAAATATTTAGGTGTTATTTTCAACTGACCAAACTTATCCATTCAACTGAGTGTGATGGATCTGCTCATGCATCCCTAGAACTGAAAAAGATGATTGTGGAAATGCTCTACATGGTGGAGTATAGTTACTAATATATCAAACTCCATTTGCTTACTACTAATAAAAAAAAATGAAGGTGGAAATTTTAAGGTGAAGAAGTTGTGATGTGCTGGCATTAAGTCTATTACAGAGCTCCCCCTAATGGTGCTTCTATAAATATAGTCCTGCAGATACAGAGGTCCTCAGGTACTGCTCTTCCCGTTTGTGCAAGAGTTAATTCAAAAACATCTCTGCTTGCAAATGCCTTAAACTCAGCTCCCCCAAAAACATCTCACAGATACTACAAAGCAAGGCCCATATTTTTTTCATTAAACTTCAGAGATCTCTCTCATCCCTAAAGATAAAAAGGCAAGTCCTGGTGGTGGTACTAAACCATGGCATTGTCGAAGGCCTCACAGAGAGGAGACAACGGAATAAATATTGAGAGCATTTGTTGGGTTGTTGTTGTTGTTTGCATTTTCTCTCCCTAATGGCTTTGCCATGTAGAATAAACTAGCTCAGGATTTTTGCATTCTTGAGCTTGGCAGCACTGTTAACATATAACAGCATTCATATCTGACGAGCCTCCAAAATAAACTAGCTGTATGTGAAGTAACAGGGAAACTTGGTCATCAATTGCAAGTTTTCTATTACAGGCTAACAGCGTTGCCAAGTCCAAGTACTGAAAAATCATGTGTTGGATCCCCTAAAATCATAAAATCCTCTGTAAAATCATGTCTGTTACATAAATAAGCACATTTTGGTTTTGATTGTTTTTTACATTGTCTAGTAGTCCTTGTAGCCTTTGGGCTACATATGAATGATGCTTTTTATTTCCAGATTTTTCCCACAGTATATAGCCTAGACACATTTTTATTTAATAGACGAATATGAATTTTAACAAAATATATCAATATATATGAAATACATGAATTTTAACAAAAATCAGATGACCCCTCAAACTAGGCTGTTAATGAAGGCATTGAGACTCTTGCAGTAAGGTTAAGCTAGGGAGAATTGTATGGTCTGAGCACAAGGCTACTAAGAAAAAAAATCTGAATGATAATCATGGCTGGGACAAAAATCTTCAGTTCCCACACAAAAATCTTTGCCTCAAGTTCTATTTCTGTTTCTGTGCAATAGAAATAATTTGCTTTGTCCCAAGGGTTAACACATATGGTGATTTTACCATTTATCTTATTCAAATATCTTGAACGTAAAAAAGTCTTTGCAAATTCTGTATACTATTATTCTGCATTGTTTTACGCTCTACCAAGCAATACTGTCTTTGTGTGTATCCAGATTTTAATTTTCCTAACCAACATGTCTAGGAACATTTTATTTTGATGCAGCTAGGAGTGTGGAAAATAACTGTCGGGGGACACCAGACCCAGCATTAGTAAATGTCTGCACCCGGTTTTCCTGCTATCCTCATTGGTTGGGCTCCTGGGGTTGACTGCCTAGAGTGATGCAGCTCTGCCTGTCAGTGCTAGCAGAATATTCCATTATACATTAAACAATGTTTTCCAAAGCACATGAGTTATTTCTTACTGAAAACAACAACAAAATCCCCTAGAAGAAAATTTAAATCATTTATATTACCCAAACAGTAGGACACAGACTATCAATGCAGCTTTGCTCACAGTGCTGTTGCCAGAACCACACCTAACCCTCTCCTGAGATCATCCTCATGCCCTAAGACAGTCCCATGAGTGCAGACAATAACGTAACATGACTAGCTATAGCGATTAGTTTCAAATGGCCATCTATAATGTGGTAAGATGCTTCTGAGCCTATGTCAGAACAACAGACTCGCCAACTACACTGGCTACATTATTTTGCATTTATATCACTCCCGTCTTCCAGAGCACATTGTAAATATCAGAGGATGTTTCTTCGTTTTTGACAGAAAGATAAAATGAGGTTTACTAACCTCTACCAGGAGTGGAGTCATCTGTGACTGCTATTAACAACTCAAGCGAGCAGTTCAAGTTCCAGTGGTTCTGTCACCCACTTTTCTCCAAATAAACAAGTGCTGTTGCACTGCCTCAGCTTAAGCACCCAACCTAGAAATTTTCATCAAAGTTGTTTGCCCAAAGTCACTGGCAAATGACTCAGTCTGCTAAGTCTGATTTAGTCTGCTAATGCCCCAATTTCATACTCTAACCACTAACCCCTACAAAGGAAATGTAGTACTCGTTATCAGAGAAGTCAAGTACATGATTCACACTTTGTGGAAGGTTTCATATTATTCCTGAAAACATAACTCACATTTTTCAACTTTTCTAATGTGAACAAACCCATATAAATCACTCTTACAGCTGGATATATATACTGGGGTACATGGTGGGGTAGGGAGAGCTTCCCTTTTATTTTGATTTGCACTTCTCCCAAGGGCATATCTGAAGGAAGTTACTGTACACATGGTGGATGTGGGATTTAGTAAATAGGAAAGACATGAAATTTAAGTGATTTTTGGCAGTTATCCCTTTGTAAATGTTATCTTTTTCCCTGTAAAGGGTGTGTAACCCTTAGTGAATCAGCCTTTTAGTGTTTTATTTGGTAACAGACTTAATAGTATGTTGTACAGTGTCTAAAGGCTTAAGATTAAAATGATACGTATCCGGTAAGAGGACTAAGCTAATCCCCACCAGCTGGAATACAGTGCTGAGGGGCCCTCCTTTCTGGATGGATTTTACATTGGAATTAAGACCTCTTCTTAAAACAAACGAACGAGAGTTTGCAGAAGTGAAGACACACAGTAGTACAGCAAAATGAAGTTGCAGCTATAAAGCTGCAGAAACCCTTCTAACTGGCTCCAAACTTCCAGACTAGCACAGAAAGAGCCACAATCCTTTTTTGCTGCAAAGCAGGGGCAGACAACCCTCTCTCTGCTGTGCGCAGGCATCGGGCTAATAAAAAGCCTTCTTCCTGATTTGGAAGACGTATTACTTTTGGATTCAAATGCTTCCAAAAATATACGAGATGTAGAAAACACTCCTCATTTGCCAGAAACACATTGGAGTTTTGCTTACATTACATTCTTTCCTCGTATATGTCTGAAAAAAGGAAAAGAGAGGGATAGGGCGAAAAAAAAAGACCATAAAAAAAGACCAAAATATCCTAAACTAAAAACTTTCATCACAATGATAAGATATAACCTTGGGTAAAGAGCCTGGGAGACAGCTCAGTCAATACTGTCTTGAAATCTTCTTTTACACCTCTTTCTGAAGTATAAATATGGACCTCATCCAGTTTTCCCAATCAGAACAACTTTGGCTGGGGGAGGTTGGTATGGAAGTCATTTCCCTTTTAGGTGCAGTAGCTGCTTTCCACAGACTCAACAAAGACATGAAATATCATTAACATCTGATTCTGAAAGGCTGACAACCACTTCTTTGTTTTGCACAGCCGTCCGGGGAAAGCTGCTGTACATTACCATATCACTAGCAAAATTATACCTATTAAGTTCTGATAGGAGCTGTGGAATATTTCTCTCATTTGTTCTGGGATTCAGTGATTGGATATGTCTATTGTTTCCACAATAGGCATTTCACAGTTTAAGCAGAAATTACGTGTAAACATTACTTTAGTTAGGGGTGAGCATTGCTGAGGCAGCCTCATAAGCCTGGCTGACCTATTTGGGACATGGTTTCAGGGAGGAGAGTTAAAAAATAGATATTAAAAAGCCAGGAAGAGGAGGGAGATGGCCTGTGCAATGGGTGCTGAATCACACAAGATAATAGTCTCCTCTTTCTTCAAACAAGCTGGAAGGCTCTGCAGGCCTCAGCAGCTCTTCTCTGTTCTGCGATGGAAGGAAGCAAGTTGAAAGTCTTGCCTGGGGGATTTCTCAGCTCCAGAACTCATTGGAAGCGAAATAGGGAAATGCCACTTTTTATGTGTGTGCTTATTTCTAAAAAACAATCAAAGCATTCCTCTAAGTTATTTTAAAAGGTGCAAAAAGCATCTTTGTTTTCCTCTAATTCTCTCTAACAGCCCATCGAGATCGTGCTAATAATGTTAAAATGTTCTATCAGAAATTAAACTTTGTGGGTATACAAAAGATAAGGGAACTATTGTGGGGTTTTTTTTCTTTCTTTTCTTTTTTTTTGGAGGGGAGTTGACACCAGGAATTGAAAACAGAACTTTCAAGTACTGGAATTAACTAATTTTTTGCAACTGAGCAACTTTATTTTACTCTTACTTTTTAAAATACATATAATTAGTGTAAAATAAACCCAATACTATAAAAAATGTTTTATTCAAAGAAAGATTTACATTTATAGACCCAACCCGAACCAGTTTAAATCTCTCAGACTCTGAAACCTTGTAACAGGGACTGGAAAACAAACCTTTCCCTATTCCTTTGTTGGGAAGGGCTGTTAAGTATTACTATCATCCCATTTCACAAAGAAATGGTCCCAAAGAGAGGAAATGGCTTGGTGCAAGGTCAAAAAGTATTTTTGTGCCAGGTCTGGGAACAGAACTCTTATCTGCTACCTTCTAGGCATTTGTTTAAACCACATCCTTCCTTCCAAGGCACTGCAACTTTCTTGCACTCCAAGAAACAAACCTTTCTTTGCTGCTTATTTTCCCCCAGAAAGCACCTGAAATCTAAACTGGAGAAAAAGGTAGAAACACTGCACAGTGCACCTTTTATGCTCATTTTTTCATTAATATTTCAGTGAAAAAGGTATATTGGAAATTCAGAGACAATGCATGCTGAAATATTACATAAAGATGCTCACCACCAGTGTTGCCAAGCAGAATATGAACAAATGTTCAGTGTTATTACAACTTTTTGCTATTTAAAAATCTGCTCTTGGTGGTGTTTGCAGAGATCTTTACACAAGCAGTGAACTCTGATAAAACTCACTCTTGCTGAGATCTTGTATTCACACTGGCAGGTAATTCTGAAAGGGGCATTTCTCCTCTTACAGCACAGCTTCACCTTTTCCAGAACTAATGTGTGTATATGTATATATAACATAATTACACTTGGAATATGCACAAAATCTGTGCCACTTTTCCTCCTTTTATTTGAAGCAGTCCTTCAAAGAGCAGGTTTTCACCTGGAAGGGAGGCAACAGAGGCAAGATGACGTTAGGTTAAGTTCATAATCACGTTGTTGTCTTCTGAAGTTAGACTCCAAGATTAAATATGATGTATTTGACCATGTTTGGGATATTTCAATGAAAAGTATCGAAGGCCACATTTTGAACCTTTTGTTAATTTATCTTCATAAATTTTCTCCCCATATTTGGATAGAAAGTTTCTCCATAATGAAAAATCACAAGATGAGATGTGACTTTCAAACTTTTGCTCCATTCTTTCAACTCACTTGCAAGCTTGCAAGATCACTTGCAATCACTTTATTAGTCTCCTTGCTGTTGCTGTATTCCCAAAGGCCTCCTTTCCAATGTCTGTCTTGTCTTGGTTGGGCAACTGCAGCAATCCCAAAGTCTCAAAATTTGCTACTAACAACTCATTCACAGTACTACTGCAGATTTTGTTAGGCAAAAGCAAAGTGTGAATGGATGCAGTTTCACTGAACTTTTCTACCTGCTTAGAATGTGTTTTATTTGTTCAATTAAGTTAATAGTTAATTTCATGGAATTTTTAATAGAGGGGATTTTCACCTGCAATTTCTCACATGCACTAAGGATTTCAGCTGACGTTTGTGTTTGACTACGGGGATTCTTCTCCTTTCTAGTAACGTAAGATCTAAAATACACGTCATGTCCTCTGAGGAGTTTCTCTACCTAATTTGTAAATTAAAAATGTGCATGGCGAATTTCTGTCGTTTGCACTAACATAGATTTAAAGCAAAAACCAGCCAAACTCTACTCTATTTCAATACTGCTTTTCAAATACCCAAACATACTGATAACGGACTCTTTGTTGGGACATCTGACCTTACTTTTATGGATAGCATGAAGCAATATCTGGTTGATAAAATAGTAAATTACTTTGCCTTATTTTTAGATCCCTCACTTTATTTGACTTAAGAATTTAGTCACTTAATATTTTTGCAAAAAAAGGAGAGTTTAAATCCATTTCAAAACTGCTGCCACTTGTACTTTATTCAATTCAATTAGCTTCTCTGAAAAGTCTATCTAAATTCTATTAATACTTGGTCTATTTCATTAGTTCAAGTTCTCCTCCTCCATTTGTCTTTCTGAGACAATCTCAATCAGTCCTGGAGTTTTAACCTTTTCCTAACATCTGCTTTCCTTTATGATGCCTCGGTTGTGCATTTATGTCTGTAATACATAAGCTGAGAAGAATAGTAGGAGAGGAAGCACTGATATGATGAGATAAACTAATAGCTACCATTATTATTAAGGAAGTTATTAAACCAAAAGGTTCTTTCAGCTACATATGCAGAGTAAGACCTTGCAAATGAGACTTCTGTCTAATGGGTTGTTCTGTTTTAGGATAGGAATTCTTCACTAGTGAGAGACTGGCCTCCTCTGTCATTCCTGACACTAGCTCTGACACACCAGTGCTGTGCTTCAGTCTTCTAGGGAGCAAAACGTTGTTTTGCACTAGCCTGGACAGGTCCAGGTGCCCAGAGCCATTCTGCCTAGCTGAATCTCATCTGCAACAGGCATCCTCAAACTAGCAAGAGAAAGAAAGGCTTATTTTGGTCTAGAATACCAGTATTCTGAAAGCACAGACAAGAAGAAAGAGCATGTGGCCTATTTAGCTGAGACGTCAGAATTATTATCTTTATTTCTAACCTACACATTGCTGGAAACACCTTATTAAAAGGTATCGATCAGCAGTAAAGCTTTGAAAAGGGCCTAAATCTGTTCTTACATTAGTAAGAAACTCTGTTAAATCACAGTTGCATTGCATAGCATAAAGGCTGTGAAAGTGATAGGCAAAAAGGAAAATTGCCATGCAATTAAAATTAGACTATTTTGCTTGCAAAACTTAGCAGTGCTGCCAGAGGAAATAAACTGAGAGAACACAACACAAGATCAGACAAAACTGACATTACACACTTAGCAAGCTTTTGAAATGGAAGCTGTGCTTAACCTCTCAATATTCACCATGAAAATACAGTCTAGAACTTATTTTTTTTTAAATAAGTAACTCCAGGGAGTAAAATGTTTGGGATATTTTAGGAGTAAGTTACAATGTAGGTGAGGCTGATAGGCTCCCCTTAAACTCAAATCAGGTAGAAGCTGTTTATCAGAAAGGAAGTTATAAGAAAAGCTCCTGTCGTATGGCTGGAGCATACGACATGAATGTTTATTTTTTCGGATTGAATATCCAGTCCCTGCAGTGAAACAATAATGAATGACATCTTACTGACTGCCCGTACAGATCTTGTGTTGCACTTTTAGATAATATGTCGTAATTTGATATCAGTACTCATAAAATCTTATGTTCATGGAAACCATAGAAAAAGAAACTGCTTTGCCCAAGCTAGGTTTCAAGTTAACAAGATAAATGTTGTTTTTTTTTTTCTTTAATTCATGACTTGTACTTTAATTATTTTTGGATATATTTCATTTTATTTATGATGTGTTGGGTTTTCACATTTTATTTTTTGTTTCAGTACACTTGAACAATGTACCATACAGTCTGATTTCATTTTAAAATCTTAAATTCCTCCTTTTGCAAGAAGCAAAAATGACATAGACCTTGGTTTTCATAGGTCGTGTGTAAAGAAACAGTTGTACTTGCACAGACTTTATTACTCTACCAAACATATGCTCTAGCTTTTGGTCCCTTAAAACTAGGCATTTATCTTAATCTTAATACTGATCAAAAAAGAGGACTTTGCCCATGAAAATATTTTGAAAAAATTAATAGCCTTTGAAAAAGTTTTTCCTGGGTTATTTTTTCTTAATTCTGACAAAAAGTCAATGTTTTCATGTTAAGTAAGTATGACTGATTAAAAAAATTGTTCCCCTGGAAAAAAATCAAGCTAATTTTATTTCATGAAACAGACCATCAAAATGTCTTGCTAACCCTGTTTGGAAGAGTGTATGTGTACACTGACTACCAGCCTACCATGAACAGTCCTTGCTGTATAGTCTGTAGATATGACCAGCTAGTCAAGTGAAAGGTGTAAGGACTGGTAGCAAAAAAAGGAATAATGTTTATTTAAATTATAAAATGGCCACTACAAAGATGGAACCAATCCAAGCCTCACAACAGCTTCAAAGGAATTAAAATGACCGCTTAGATTTCCTACTAATCATACCACTATAACAGTCTGAGCATCGGCAAAACAAAAGCAGCATACGCATATCTCCAAAGAACCATAGAAATTCCTAATCTTTTACAAGACATTAATAAATGAAAAACCACAGGCAGGTACAGATCTACTGCTAACTGCTGTTGGTAGATTTGTAAACAGTGATGCAAAAAGGCAAATACATTCAACAGAGTTTCCATCTGTAATTTAAACTATAAGGCATATCAATGTCATTTAATATTATTTTGGAACAGAAAATTACCATCTGTAATGCTGCAGATATGTGGCTGCTCCAGACAAATTAAAACTTTTTCAAAATGCAGATACATCCAAGAATCTTAGAAGAGTTAGGTAGGAAGTTAATTAATACTCAGAATTATTTAAACAAGGGAATTAACAGGGAATTAACAACCTTATTTCTGAAGATGCAATGTCCAGAAGTTGAGTTTACATGAAAGAAAAAGATATGATTTGCAAGCAATAGGGATAATCAAAATGATATTTTTATAAGCCCCTCAAAAAACAAAGATCTTCTAAAACAAATTCCTTAATCTATTTGGAGGCTAGATGACTGCACTGCTCTGCCTTGGGATTGGAGTGCCCTATACAGTCATGGATCATGGTGAGAACTTTTTTCCTTTTGAATATGTTTTTCTTTACATGTTATGTCTCTATTTTGCAGTGAAAGAGGGAAAGAAATTCAAGCTGTAGTGAAACCAAATTAATTATATGTACAGTCTATATATAGCTCCAAACAAAGCCTGTGTATTAATGGATGATAAAAGAAACTTCAGATGAAACCCCCAGCTTATTACAATGTTGTCTCATATAATATTAGTAATACTTGACATTCACTTCATGTTCATAGCAATTCAGAAACATTAAGTAATTAACCTACATAGGATTTAATGCCTTCTGCCAAGAGTGCTGTACACAAGAAAGTAACAATATGAAAAAGGAACTAAAACCAGATTTAATCCAAGAATATTAATAACAGTTATAATAAATTTTCTTTCTATTTTTCATCTAGATTTTTTGTCTAAAAACATTTTAGATTTTTTATGAACAAGAGACCAAAACTTGTGATTCTCAGCCATACAGGAATCTCACTGAACTCATAAGTAGACTTATGAAGACTGACTATTCATGACTGATGACTAGAAGACTGGACAAACTGGATTAGGTACTGTACATATAGCACTTACCCTCTAGAATTCTGTAACCCACTGGCAGCTGTTGAACAGCACAACAGTTTTGTAATACACATATAAGCAAAGAACAGAAAGCTGTAGAGAGGGAGTTTTTGCTATTTAAGGATGCACAAAGGACTAAGGAAGGCCATCTTGCTGCAACAGACTCATTGTCTGAGCGAAAATCAGAACTTCTGAATAACAGAGACCTAGTCTGGAGCTGTGTTTTTTTTTTTTTTTTTTGGCTTTGATTTCCTCACAATTTCTTCTTTTGTATTATTTTCTGAAATAACCACAGCCTCTGCCTCCATGGCAGGAGGTGTTTGCTTCTTCTGCCTGGCAAATAATTTGCTCTTTCTTTCCTTTTTCATATCTCACCTCTTCTCAGGAAGGTGGACATTCACCTTAATAGTCTGCTGAGGAAAGAGAAGAATTCATTCAGCTTAGCAGAAGATCACAATCATAAACAGTGAGTGGATACAGTAGCAGCTGTCCATAGAGACCATGGTCATGTTGCTCCACACGGACCAGACAGAACAAAGTATAAATCTGTATTAGAGTTTCTTCCACTCCTGAAGCCCTCCATCTGTGATGGAGGTGTGGCTACTATACATTTCTTTAGCTAAAAAATCCCTTTGAAAATTATTGTCTCCACCTTCTCACACATGGGAAACCCTCACACTGGGTTCTCCTGACATGTGCTAGTGTTTTATTAAGCTTTGGTAAGTTTAAGGTTTGCGAGGTTTGAGAATGAGACAGGTGAACACTTAAGGGGTTTTAAAACAGAAATCAAAGTTGGAGATGGATCAGTCAGCAGGTATAGTCAAAGAAGAATACTTCAGCTCTGGGTGGATGAAAAATATGATTAACATGAGGTCCGAATCCATCTGATGAATTAAAACAAAAACATAAAACGAAAACAGACAAAGCAATAGAAAATGAAAGGAGGGGAAAAAAAGAAAACAAACAAAAAAGGTAAGCAGGGAGGCAGGAAGGTTAATTATGAATGATAAGCCTTGGGAAGAAAGTGACCTATATTTTTTTTACTGCATAAGTATCAGAGAAAGAGATTGCTTCGTGACAAGTGCAAGTTGGGGCAAGGTATCACAGGGGACATCAAGAAGCTGATGGGCACAGAACAAGGCCTGAATGTAGGGGAACCACAGAGTTCTACACAGCACTCCCTCACTCCCAACAAGGCTCCATCACTTGGCATCGTCCCACCACCAAACCACCATGAAGCGCTGCAGGAGGAGAAGAATGGGCTCCTCACATTCAATCTTGCACACTTTAAAAGGGACTAGGAGGATCCTGGAGGTAAAGAAAGAGTTTACTCAACCCTCCTCCTTCCCCTTCTCTGCCTGTGTGTCTCCAATCACTAATTCTCTCCTTCTGCTCTCACTCTTTCCGTTACACCAACAGTGGGGGGCAAGGAAAGGGGAGAATTCAACTCGGCCAGTTGACAGCCGCTGTTCCCGACTGGGCTCTTTGGCCGGCAGAAGGGTCTCCACACGAGCTGGGGAGCCATGTGGAGCCGGGCTGCTTGCACGTCCATACCACCAGCCTCCGAGCTCGCACTCAGGAGGGGTGGAATATTGGATATCATTTTGGTCAGGACTGAATCTATAATTGAGAAGATGAGAGTTCATTACAGATTTTGGCCTTGGACTGCTTGTCTTGGCAGGAGGCTTGGCTGAGTGTTAAAATCATTACTGAGTGGCCCAAATCTAAACAAACACCCACCTTTTCCATTTATTACCAGGATGAAATGACTTGCCTTGTAGAGCTGAAATACCTATAGTTGTCAGCTTCTCATTTCCCAATGGTGCTTAAAATTCTCTCCCTTATGTTTAGCTTTCCCTCTGGTCTAGCTTTCCCTTATGTTATTCTTCTGACAAGTTATGTATTAAATTACGAAGTTATCTATTGTGGAATGAGAATTTCACTTTATGCAAGACAGAGATTTGTTGTACAGCACTAAGAACTTCTGTTCCTCTGATATAATGTTGTAATGCAAGACAAAGGTTAAAAAAAAAAAAAAAAAGAGGAGGAACATTTTAACATTATGGTAGAGGAAAATTCAGGCATATATGCCAAATAAGCCATTTTTTGTCAGAATCTATAGGTAACCAGACAGAATCACAGAATATTCATACAACTATATTCTTTTTGTCACTATAATTAAACAAACTTGTGGGAGTATGCATATGGAAGAACCACTTTAGTCATTTTAGGGGGTTGTCTCCATTTTTTCCAATGAAGTCTGTCCATATTGTTCCAGCTCCAACAAAGGCTTCAGGAGCTGTGAACCATTCATTCACATTAGCATGCAGAAACCACAGTGTTCTGCCTAAGAGAACAACTTTTTTATTATTACAAAGGAGATAAAAATGATGTATTGTATATTATATTCCATCACTGAAGTTCATAATGCATGAAATATCTTCTCTCCCTACCTGCCTATCTAAAGATAGATTGAATGCTGCAGAAATAGGACTTCTGGCTGGGGGACTCTCCCCCTCATTTTATTTGTGTGTGCAGAAAATACACATGAAGGAACGTGTAAAGCAAATCACTCAAAAGAGTGATTGGAAACAAATTTAAATGAGTAGTGTTTAAATAATTAACACCTGCCAAAGTAGGAACAGAGGCCTTATTGCTGATATTAAATCATATCCTTTAACGTCTGAAACAGATGACAGTAAGTAATTCCAAAACATTCAAGACAGGAAACCAATTTTTAGTTCTTGGAAAGTTGAATTAGTTTCAATAAAGTTGATAAAAAGCCTATTTTGATTCTGTTGATTCTACTATGGAAAGCTGGTTTTACATTAAACTTTTTTTTTCTAATTTAATATACTGTAACTGAGCATTTTTAAATCATGATTTAAAGTGTATTCGTTATTCAGTAAACTAATGATGTATGTTCCACCTGGTTGCTGCAGAGCCCTGTAAGTAAAAACTGTGGGTAGTATCTTGTTACCAAGAACAAATATTGGACTTGCCAAGTTTCCAGTCAGTAAATATAACTCACAATAGCTATGCCAGATAGGCAAATAAGGATGTTCCCTAAAAGAAGAAAAACTGAAAAAGAAATACTGTGTAGTAGTTCAGTCTAAAATTCAAGTTCTGGAAAAACACCCATTACAGAGACTGTCAATCTTGCCAGAGTGAAGACGGTGGCAAAACAGTTTGGAGCAATGCCTAGATTTTATGTTCAGAAAGAGTAAGTTAGAAAATATGTGTGTGTTAAAATAACACTAATCATAGAATCACAGAATGCTTAATGCTAGAAGGGACCTCTCAAGATCATGTAGCCGAACCCCCCTGCTCAAGCAGGGACACCTAGCGCACGTGGCACAGGGTGGCATCCAGGCGGGTTTTGCAGATCTCCAGAGAAGGAGACTCCGCAACCTCTCTGGGCAGCCTGTTCCAGGGCTCTGTCACCCTCACAGGAAAGAAGTTCTTCCTCATATGGAGGTGGAACTTCCTGTGTTTCAACTTACACCCATTACCCCTTGTCCTGTCACCAGCCACCATGGAGAAGAGCCTGGTCCCATCCTCCCTACATTCACCCCTCAGGTACTTGAACATGTTAATCAAATCTCCTCTCAGCCTTCTTTTCTCCAGACGAAACAGGCCCAGCTCACTTAGTCTGTCCTCATATGATAAATGCCCCAGTCCCTTAATCATCTTCGTTGCTCTACGCTGGACCCTCTCTAGAAGCTTAATGTCCTTCTTGTACTGGGGAGCCCAGAACTGCCCCCAATACTCCAAGTGTGGCCTCACCAGAGCTGAGTAGAGGGGGAGGATCACCTCCGTTGACCTGCTGGCAATGCTCCTTCTGATGCAGGCCAGGATTCCATCGGCCTTCTTGGCCACAAGGGCACATTGCTGCTTCATGGTTAACCTGTTGTCAACTAGGACTCCTAAATCCCTCTCCACAGAGCTGCTTTCCAGCAGGTCAACCCCTAATCTGTACTGGTGCCTGCAGTTATTCCTTCCCAGGTGCAGGACCCTGCACTTGCCCTTGTTGAACCTCATGAGGTTCCTCTCTGCCCAACTCTCCATCCTGTCCAGGTCTCTCTGAATGGCAGCACAGCCCTCTTGAGTGTTGGCCACTCTTCCCACTTTGGTGTCATCTGCAAACTTGCTGAGGGTGCACTCTGTGCCCTTGTCCAAGTCATTGATGAACAAATTGAAGAGCACCGGGCCCAGTACTGATCCCCATGGGACACCACTGGCCACAGGCCTCCAACCGGACTCGGTCCCATTTATGACCACCCTCTGAGCTCTGCCATTCAGCCAGTCCTCAATCCACTTCACTGTCCACTCATCCAGTCCACACTTCCTAAGCTT
Source organism: Tinamus guttatus (assembly GCF_059628265.1). Lineage (NCBI taxonomy): Eukaryota > Metazoa > Chordata > Aves > Tinamiformes > Tinamidae > Tinamus > Tinamus guttatus. The sequence continues at coordinate 487,996 of NW_028289026.1, forward strand.
TCCTATGAGGATATTACGGGAGACTGTGTTGAATGCCTTGCTGAAGTCGAGGTAGACAACATCCATGGCTCTCCCATCATCTATCCAGCCGGTCACCTCATCGTAGAAGGCTATCAGGTTCGTCAGACACAACTTCCCCTTGGTGACTCCATGCTGACTACTCCTGATAACCTTCTTTTCCTTGATGCACCTAGAGATGATCTCTAGGATGAGCTGCTCCATCACTTTTCCAGGGACGGAGGTGAGGCTGACCATCCTGTAGTTTCCCGGCTCCTTCTTCTCGCCTTTTTTGAAGACTGGAGTGACGTTGGCTTTCTTCCAGTCCTCTGGTACCTCTTCTGCTCTCCATGACCTCTCAAAGATGATGGAGAGCAGCTGAGCAACATGCTGAAACACATAACAGTAAAAACAAAATTATTCTGACCATCACTTTTCTCCTAATTCACTTTTCTCCCTCTGGGTAGTTCATCATGTTCGAGGTTCCTTGTTAGGTCACAGGTTGGTTGTATCTGGAGACTCTTTTCAGTGAAAAGTATGTCTTACATACTATTTTGCGATATCTGAACCTCTTAAGGTAGGTAAGAGTTTATTGACCTGACATGACTCCAAGGTGGAGATGGGAATGCAATCCAGGAGATCTGAAGGACTGTTCAAACCTCTAAGCTGTAAACTGTGGTGAAGATGCATCCTGGCATGATGGAGCTCTCTGCCATAAGGACAAAGAGGCGCTGTGTGGAAGAGAACACTTTCTGGGGACTGAAACTCAATTAACTTGGGCTAATTCTCCCAAGAAACTGAAGACCATGACAAACCCCAACAATTTCTGATTCAAAAGTAAGCCTCAACTCTTTGCTATGCCTTTGCTGACAGAGATGCCTACTTGAAATAAAACATATCTTAAGAACCTTAATAAATCCAGAGGGTGGTGCCATCTCGAAATACCCACTTGAGCTATCGGGTAAAGGGCTTCTTCATGTTGCTCATTACTCTGAGCAGGTTTGGCAGGGCTAATAGCAATAGCAAAACCTAAATCAAGCAAATGGCAACCCATATCCCAAAATGGTGTTGCACATGTTTCTATAACAAAAGGATGAAAGAACCAGGAGCATTTGAATGATGCATAGTCCTATAGCTTAATGAGTGGTTGACATTCAGCTCTGGTAGCAATGGCTGTGGTATAAGAGTTAACATAAAAGAGTACTTTACAGATGAAGTAACTAAGGTACAGATGGATCAAGCTGTTACTTGTTCCTCTAGGATTTCAACCTACCTTCTCAGTTAAAACATCCTCCTTCGGTATGCCTCATTTCCAAAGCACAACCAAGGATGTTGGAGCAGGTACGATAAATAAGAGCCATGGAGGAGGGCAGAAAGATTCAGAGGGGAGGGAATATTTCATCCCTTTGGTGGCTGAAGTTTGTTAGGGAATAAACTCAAAATACTGAACGCACTGACATCAGATTCAGGCTCCCTTTGATTCTACTGTGAAAGAACCAAGGCCCTTCTCCTATTTACAAACAATTGCATAATCTTTTCTTAGAAACTGTGTTTTTTCTGCAAAATACGTGATTTGACTCCTTGCTGCCTTTTCTGTTCTGTTTGCTGCCTCTTCTGTTTACCCTCCTCTAGTCATTTCTTTTAACGACAGAGGTGAAATTCTGAAAAACTCTTTTCTATGTATTTGAAGCAAATAGACACAGAAGAGAGACTCACAGAGGTTTTGAGAGGAAGGAAAAAAAGTGGGTTATTGCTTTTGCTTTTTCCCCACAATGAATCATTTCAGTGTTTAGTGGATTACTACCCAGAAGCTCTTCATCTGTAGAGAGCAGATATGTATTATATAATAAATACTAGGCACCTTCAGAGAGCAGTTTTGAAAGTAGATATTTCAAAAGCTGTATCTACTTTTAGACTTATAGCAGAGCCTTGTCCATATGAGAAAGTAAGTACTGCTAAAATCAACCATGTCCGCTTTATGCCCTTACATTCCTAAGCTTGTTTTTATTATTTTAATTAAGAAACCACTTCCCAATTGTGGGCCAGCGAAATATGTGGGGGCTAAAATTAACAGCTTGAAACCATTTTTTTTAAAAAAAGCCTTTTGTTAAAATGCAAGAAGAGGTTTTTACATGTGGCCTGAATGTCCACATACCAGGAGAGTCCCAGGGGTATCAGCGCACCTGGCGGAACAGCAACTTCCCGGTGCGGCACGTGTGGCTGCTTGCACCTTCAGCACAGGAGAAGAGGGACCCCTTTCCCTCACCTCTGTCGAGGTTTGGTACTGTTGACCCATATAGATCAGTGCTGTGGTATTGTTTAACCCTTCCTCCCTTTTTGAAGAGTGCCAGGATATAAAAGGATGCTTAAATAGCCTAACAGAGAAAAAGTATACACACAGTGTTGTCACCTGGGCAATATACCGTAGTCCTGCTAGAGCCGTTCTTTTAACAAATCCAGTTTTCATGGAATTTAAAGATTAGAAATTAAGTCCAGAGATAAACACAGAAGTTGGAAATAAGTTATTGGTAGAGAAGAACACCACATGTAGCAGTATTTATACTAAAGAGAGACTGGCAAGTCTTTGACAGCTCATACACTTAGCCCATGAGATAGCTCACATTATTCTAATTGGTTATGACCTAAGAATAGAAGAGAGGCACTTCTCAATGAAATGGTGCTTTCCAAGTTCCTTTGGTCAGGCACAGGTATGGCAGGTCATCTCTGTCCCCCAGGTAATTTCATCACCCCAGTGAAAGCTATTCTTAACCCTTCTTACTATTTCATAGGCTCTTCTCTTCCCCTGTCACCATTTTCTTTCCTTGCCTTTGTTCAATTCCAGTTTGGTTATTTCTTTCTTTCTCTCTCACACTCTTTTTTTTTTTTTTTCTTAAATTTTTCTAGGAGCATGAAGTCAGAAATATCTGCCTATCAATCCAGTACCTTTAATTTTCTTATTTTCTCTTTCCTTGCTGTTTTCCTGTTTATTTTTTTTAAGAATGCTTTGAATTTGTTTTGGACATCAATCCATTCCCTCAACCAGGTGAATCAACATAACAGAGTCCCTCAGTGCATCGTCTCAGCCAGTCGGAAAGGCGAGCGTGGGTACGGCAGCTTAGAACATGTTCACAGAGCAAAGCTCATCAGTGCAAGCCAGATGACCCACTCTGTGTAATCACCAATCATTGCTTGTTGATCTGTGCTTTGACAATACGTTGCATGACTACAAGCATTCTCTTGGAGAACAGCATCACATGATGCAGTGGCCAATTTAACACTAAAAATAACAGACTGTTAATAGCCTAAATTAAAATCATCAAAAGCCACAAGCTGCATGCTGATCACCCACATGCTTCATTGCATATTTACCATTAATAAAAGCAGTTAATTCAGAGCAGCACACGATACCTTTGATAACACAGAAAACTAAATACATCAGTGATGAATTTGTCTGAAATAACGAATTCAGTTTTCCTGCAGAATCATTATGTAGAGCAGTGTCTCACCTTTTTTTGTTAATCAAGAAAGACAACGACCATGAGAAAAGTCTTTTTTTCAAAAGAAAAGAAAGGCACACAAAAATAAATAAAAATTATAGTAAATTTGGTTTGTTTGCTTACTGCCTATACAGATGTTTTGCAAATTGCTTTTAAATGTTTTACCGTGATCCCTAGACCATAAATTTAGAAAAATTCAGTGAGAGCAAACTGCTGAAAAAAAGAACTGAAGGAAAGCCCTACCTTTTTTCTTTTCTTTTTTTTTTCCCCCAGAATAGTGTGTGCTCTGTCGTAATGTTTCACAGCAAAGGAAAAAAATAACAGTATAAGGCACACTGCCCACTGACATGCCGTAAAGTTAGTGAGTTTTCAGCCTGAGATTCTTTGTCCCCATGGCTGCAAATGAAGAGCTATCAGCAAATAACCAACCCTGAGGGAGCAGCACTTCCCATTGATCCCTGGAGGTCAAAGCCAGTCAATGTTATGCTTATTGAAAAAAATATTTAGTGCAGTGCCTTATTTAGCATATGATACATTCTGGAAGCACATGCAAGATACTGCATTTTAGTTCTATGAAAAAAATGTAGACTTCAGCATCATTAACTAATCTGATTTATAATGAAAATTAATTATTATGGTCATTAGACTAAATGGCTTCTGTCATCTGCAAAGACATAATTGGTACAGAAAATTGTTTCATAGCTAAGGAACAATCAATCAACACAAGTTGAATGTACACACGTAATTTTTTTTCTCTGTTCTCTCCCACAGTGAATCCTCAAACACAGAGTGGGGGACTGGGATGCAAGATGACTCTTCCCACAGGCAGATGCCTCCCAGGCTAAATGAGAAGCTTGGAAATGGGGTAGGCGAGGAGAGATGAGCCTTACAGCCATATGGCTGCCACCATGTCACGTGTTGCTGGAGTCACTACCGGTAGGTCAATGCTAGTAATGGAGTGATACCCCCAAAACTTTTCTCCAAATCTTCAACAGCCTAAAGATTATACTTATCTCTCTATTTGCAGATCTGCATTGGTACTTCATGGAAGTAGAGCTTGCATTTAAGCTTATGGAGCTTAAATGCAAAGAAACTCTTCCTCACTTTACTCCCTTCAGAATCAAAATCTTTGAAAGGACGATGACATATACAGCACAGAAAGCAATTTTTTCCAATCTCCAGCAGTCTCTCAGAAGCACAAAATAAGCATTGTTAGTTAATTTAAATTTCCTGTGCTGTTTGGTTGGTTGGTTCTGATTCAGAAATACATCATAAGCAAAGGTGGGAATTTTCCAAACCACTTCTGACAATAGACCAAAGCTTGCATGAATTCTTAGAAAAACGTGTGATAAACCAGCCTTTCAGTTAAGACTTCCAAGGATATATAATGTCTTTATTCAGCAAATTTTACTGTAAAAATGCACATTCCATATTTTAGATATTCTAAAAAGTAGATACATACAAAAACAGCTGGGAGGAAACTGAAGGATCCTGGGGAAAACTTGGAATGACTTGGCTATTCTTTTTAAAAATTAATTCATATCTGAACCACATTGAGAGTTGCCTACATAAAACCTTGAACTGATTTATGCAAAATCTAAATCCACTGTATACATTCATTTTATACAATTAATAATAAAGTGGTAAAAGTTTCAAAACAGGTATTCACAAAAACAATGTGTACTTCATTTCTGTCATGTTACTACAATAAGCAAAATCAATTAAATCATACTAATATGAGCCATTCTTAGAATTCTTAAAATGTACCTATCAAAGGCTTCACAGTAATATAGCTGGGTTGGTTTAAAAATAGTTAAACTGATGCAATTTTTTTGTGTGTAGAGTGGTTTTAGACATAGAGAATGTTGTGAGGTTGCTCTGTGGGATAAGAGATTTCTTGTCTTAATCCGCTCCATTCCCCAATCTGTTCTTTAAACCCATTCCAGATGATCTGGAATATTCAGAACCATAAATGCATTGAGTCTGGAAATTTGGAAAGAGAAAGTATTGAAAACAGAAGACCTATTTCCTTAAGGAAGAATACAAGAACATCTGTGCTCTTGCCAAAGGGCTTGTTCTGAGTTCTGTATTCAGCTTCCGGGAGGTCATTTGATATAAAAACTGTTCTTTCCATCAAAAGATATGCTATTGTTCTTTGTATATTCTCATACCAGAATGAACAATTAGCATTTTAAGGAATGGATTGACTCCACAGGACATTGAAGTGCAGCCACAGTATTTTCATATCTATGTGGATCTAGTTTCAGTTTGGCAGTTAAGATAACCAAACCTAAATCTACCAAAGATGTTTATTTTTGGAAACTAGAACATATTTACTCATTATTTACAATAGCAATAAAATATTAAACGTGGATATCTCTTTGAGAGGACTGCAGAAACACTGCAAAGGTGTACAGGCGTTAATTACTGTTCTCACTTAGTCACTGAGAAACAAGTTTACGGAGCAGAAAGGCTGGCTGGCTAATTCTTTAAGCCTATAGACCGGGATGGAAATGAACAAGGCCACAAGAGGTAATCATCAAATCAACCTTTTCTTTAGGTCAGTGTCACATTCGGAACCAATGCACACCTAACTTCCCAGCTCATGTTCTTCTGAGTGTGTAAGCACCTTCGTTATATACACAGTATTCAAATTCCTAACTGATATCTTTTGGGTAGGTGGCTAAGAGGGATGCCTCATGTGGCAGAGGACACCAAGTGTTGGCTAGTAGAAAAAAGACAGAGGACAAAAGCAGCCATGCAGGGGCACTTCATGGATCACTCTGGATCAAGGGCACTCTGGATCCCTGAAGAAGGAGAATATACCAAGAAAGACACAGCTGCATATTTTCTCCCTCTTTCCCAGGCTTTAGTGTTCTTACATGCACAGCTTCTCCAGACCTGTTGCATTTTCCACTCCTTATATTGCTTTTATGGAGTTGTACACATAAGAGAGAAAGGTTTTATGTGACCAATAAAAATTGTGAATGTGTAGCTTTATAATACATAGGGTAGCTTATAATGGTTTCCAAATTGCACAAATATGAAGAAAAAAAAAGAAAAAGCAATGAGAAAATTATTCTAATAGCTTTCATGAATGTACTTCTTCCACTGTTGTTGCCTACAGCTAACAATAGCTGAACAACAAAAATGCACTAGAAGATTGACTAAACCTCAGTATTTCCCTGGCACAGGTGCATCTGCTCCATTTTTTACCAGCAAGATCTCTGGGAGGGTTTCTGATTTATGATCAGCGAAGATACAAAAGCAAACCCATAGTGCATCCCTGAAGATGAAAGGGACAAAATTCAGATAAAATTGAACAAAGTAGACAAAAGCAGAGGCACAGCAGTTTCATTAGATGTGCGGTGTGAAGTTCATAATACTAAAAATGACATATTTCTGTTGTAAAAGGAGAGGCAGGATCCTACAGTTTCCATTTGGTCTGATCAGAAAGGGGCATTTTTAATACAGCTTCCATTTGTCTCATCTGCACATGTGAATATCTGCACAACTGCTCACTATGTTATGACCACTTACCCCTGTGCAGCTGTATTGAAGGCAGTCAGAAGCATTGCATTTGAAGATAGGGAGATAGCAAAGCTCTAGGAAAGAAATTAGCCTCAGAGAATTTATTGCTGCCATTAGTGCACAAATTAGACTCAGCTCAAGTTTTGGGTCTCAGGATGAAGTGGGACAGTCAGAATTCGGGGAGCTACCCTTTTTTATTTGTCAGAACAGCAAATCTGATAGAGAAATCAGGAAGGGGCAATAAACATCAAAAATCTCGAATTCTGTTCGTACGGAATAAAATGCAGCATCAAACAGCTTTAATGCTCCAGATGATAGCTGTAGCCTTGGCTCGACAATTTCAGAGTGGAACCACACTTTAAATATGCTGCAGACTGTAGTTAAGTGTTGTTGTATGTTAAACTTTTCACTATTACATATTTCAATAGATTCTTTGTTCTCCTCCTTCAGAACAGGTTAATGAAGTTAAAGAAAGACAGATTGGTCATTCAATCAAACTGCAACATATGGAAAATCCAGTATTTCTGTGAATTCTAGGAGTAATGCACCTATTCTGGTGAAATTGGAATTAATAGATACTTATTCTTCTGTTTCATCCTTAATTTAAGGATCTGTAAGCATTTTATCAATATGAATTGTCACAATAACTTCTCAGAGAAGATGTTAATATATACATGTGAATATACACACATACATATATATGTATATATATGTATGCATGTATGTATACAAATAAACAGAAGGATAAACTGAGGCAGATTGAAGTAAAATGAGGCAGATTGAAGTAAAATGACTTACCCAAGATCACAGTAAATCTCTGTAATTCCAGTCCCATTCATGAAATCCTGATCCTACACTCCCCCTCTTTGCAGTGAAAAAGGGGAAGGGAGGAAGGTAACTCTAACTTACTCCCAATGCATTTTCAGGATCCTTATGTTGAAGTATCTCAGTTGATATGCACACAAATGGGCAGGAAATCTAAATATTTCCCCTTTTCAGTTTAGCTATTACAAAGTTTCCCAGTTCCAAACATAAATAAAAAGTGCATTTTGAGCATAAGCATTTAAAGGGATAACATAAAAGTCAGGAAGCAAAAAACAGAACCTCAAAGTCCCAGTAATTAGCTCCACATGTCTAGTTGATAATTAGTGTTGTCTTTTTTCTTTTTTAATAAAGAAAATGAAGACATCAGAATGGCTGCTACTTGATGAAATAAGCTATGCAATTGTTATGGCTGCATAATCACAAAGCCAGGGCACAGCTCTTAGCCAAGAGCACAACATATATGTGCTACCCAATGATTTTCCTCAAGTGCCTGTCTCCCCTCTTTCCTCAGCTCCTGCACACAAAGCAAAGAAGTGCTCCTAAGTAACCCTTCTCCATGAGTGCTTCAGAAAGCAAATTAGTTGTAAATGTCAAGAATGGCTGATAAGGAGGCAGCAGGCGGGCACAGTCAAGAAAACTGTTTTCGGTGTGCATTACATGCTGAGTTGTCCAAAGCATTATTAATAGGTCACAGTTTGGCACAGCAGTTTCCTTTCAACTATTAGTCACTCCCAAATATGTAAAACAAGAGCTTAAGAGTTGCAGAAGCTGAGTACTTATCAGAGGGAGCCACACAACTTTTTCTCAAATAAAATAAAACTAATCATTCTCATGTATATACCTTCCACATACCAGTGCCTAAAAAGGGGAAACTAAGGGAGCAACTGCAAAATATTACAAAAGGTACCTATTCTAATTAGAAGTGGTGCACTCCTGATTAGAAGTACTTCTGCAAAAAAAAAGCTATTCTCATTATCCCAGCTCTACCTCTGTTGCCTAATCCCATGCTTTCCTCTTCACATTTACCTGCACAATCCCTCGCCCACCACGACTGCTCACATACTCCATAATATAGCAGCTACTTTAAGTTCGGCTGTAAATAATACACGCCTGTGCCTGCCATCTAAATCCTCTTTAGTTAGAAGTTATTTCCAGTCATAAAATCATAGAAATTAGAGGCAGAAAAGACCCATTAGGTCATTTCGACCAAAACCCCATGCCAGTGCAGGATTGTTCCCTCTAGTACACTTTCTAGTGCTTTGTCCAGTCTTGTTTTAACTGTCTCTGGGGACCTCTTTAAACGTCTCCAAAGTGGTGTTTCTACTACTTCCCTAAGAAGGATATTCCACAGGCTAATAGCCATGCTTGACAAATGAGTCATGCTTGTTTCAAAACGTTAGTCATGTTAAAACTCTATGACTTTGGCTTGTGTCTTTTAATGCCTGATTAGCGTTGTCTATGGTATGTCAGCTGAGGTCTTTAGAAAGCAGAGGTGTATGAGGAGTCCTCTATTATCGTTACTATTTTGTACAATTAATTAGGAGCAACTTAGTGCTGGCAACCTTGTAACCTTTGCAGTGGTTGCGTTGTTTTGGGATGTCACAAGATCACACGTGTCTCATCCTGCAACCTCTAGCCCAGTAGATCTGTACCCATATGAGTGCTTCCTGCTATGGGAGGAGTACACTATGGGCAAGAAGAATCTGTGACATCTGGACAGTACCATTAGGCAAAAGACTTGAAGAGGGGTTGAAAATGTGTGATGGGCTAGGTACTGAGTCATTCATAGTTTGGGCAGGAATTTCTAAGTCATAAGCTTTCTGAGAAATTTCAGGTACTTGTAGCACTGGCTGACATTTATACCAGAAATTTGTGAAAATGTTCTTGTGCTTATTTCATGAACAGCTTCTTGTCAGTTCTCTAAGGGTGCAATTTGACGTTCAGATGAAACCAGTCTATGTGTATGTGAAGAACTCTGTCAGCTCTCTACTGCACGAAGGAAGCATTTTTAAAAAATAAATAAAATAAAATAAAATAAAATAAAATAAAATAAAATAAAATAAAATAAAATAAAATAAAATAAAATAAATCCACTCTGTGATCTGGCTGCCACATAAGTACATACATCACTTAAGAGACAGGACTAGAACACACAGCCAGCATGGGAGAAGGATGGCAACATCACTCTTAAGCAGATCCCTCACTCCAACACTGGTTATGAAACTACTTTCAAGCTCTGGTAGCTCATCCACAGCCTGTGACATCTCACCAATAAAGCAACAGAGCAAGACAGGAGGAAAAGGCCATATACAATTTAATTCAAAGAGCTGCAGATTTGCTTTAAAATAAAGCAGTGTATCCAACATGTCCTATAGTAAACTGAACTTCAAGGCCTGTGACAGGCACAATGGATAAGCTACATTATTCCTAACCCTAATTAACCCTTATAAACATCTTGTCTTTTATATCTATCTAAAGCTAGATAGTATTGTCCAGAGGGTAATATCAAATCAACACAGGAAAACAAGAAGCCAGGTTGGAAACACAAAAATTGATACTCCACAAGCATCTGGTGGAAAAAGAACAACAACAAAAAATCATATAACCAAGCAAACAAAATATTGTTTTTCTTTCCTGTGAAAACCCAAGCAGAGACTCCCTCTCATCAAGCCAAACCTCCCTTTGGTCTTTTGCTTCCACAGAACACAACAGCCGTCAGAATCTGACAGAAATACATATATAAAAATTACTTTCTAAATAAAGTTAAGTGCAATATGTGTAAAACAGGATTTATCATGGAAGAATGAGTCTATGTACGTGCATGCAGGTGTCCTTGCAGGAAGGAGAGGCAAATCCAAGAGGGTCATTATGTGGCTGGTAGTCACTTATCTTCCCGTGGATGCTTGTACTGGATGAGTGAGCTGCCAACATTTCCTCTGATCTTTGTCACATCATCCCTCAACCCATGTCCCAAACCAACCCCCAAGTTACCTAAAATGGCACATGGCTCCTTAAAAGCATTATCTGCTTACTTACATTCTGCAAAATTGTTTATGGGCATGAAGAGGAAATACTAGGTTAGCCAAAACGATCACACTTGTGCATAAAGACTCATTGCATTGAGAGCAATGATGCAAAATGCAATGAGGGAAAACTTTCAAGTAGTAAGGAGTTCTTTTACAGAATCTATTGATGGGAGAAGTGTTACTCTGTTCACATTCTTCCACAGGAGCATTCATGTCATCTTCTATAACATGATTTATGCCCCATATCACCTACATAATCACGCTGTGGTGGGTGGTCCCACCATAAATAAATAAATAAGAAAATAAAGATCAAGTCAACAAATGTAAGCAAGCAGCAGTACACTTCACCTACTCTGCTCCTGTCTCCATTTCACTCCCAATAGTCACTCTGTGTAGTCTCTGGAGAAGGAAGAGGGTCCAATAGGATATTGAGCTTTTTGTGTCCAAGTGACCTACAAGGTTCAGCATCGTCTCAGACAGATGTCTTTAGGCAGTGAAGTGTTAAGGAGAGCAATAGAGGACTGGCAGAGTAACTAGCTCTACATGCCACAGGTAAGAGATGTTGAAAGAGGGTAGAAATAGAGCGTAGGGTACAAATACTGTTGATGGTCTGGCCCCAGGTTCCCCTTGAGTGTTCCCCCTGAAAGTATAATCAGTCGCCTGAAGCAGCTAGCAGATACCTCAGTTAGCATTCACAGCAAAAATTCCCGAAGGAAAAATGAGTGAGACCCCTAGCCTGGATGTTCATGTCCAAGCTGTGCAAAGGCTTCAGCAGCATCAGTTATTCCTCACTAAATCTTTCTGTTAATTTCTAACGGAATTTTTTCGTTGTCAGGTTAAGTTTCATACACAAACTCTCACAGAGGCAGAAGTTCTGTACGTCATGGTCATGAGGTCTTCCACCACCTACAAGCCTGACTAATGCAATGTATCACAGTGACAGCTAAGGAGGTGGTGAGTGAACTACAAATCAAATTGCCTCACACAAGACATTTATGCCTGCCCAGCAATAATGCTGTCCAGCTGTTGGTTGAGCAACCAGAGGAAAAGGGTGACACTCCATGGCAAAACCACAGAAGGAACTTCTTCGTTCAGCAGAAAGGAAACAAAGCAGATCCTCCCTAGGCTTTCTCTGGTTGAACACTCCAAGCAGATAAGGGCTACTTCAAAACTTCACGCTCATGAATCTTTTCCTCCTAGACTTTAATTCATTTTCATTTATACTACCTTCTCTCTGGTTAATGTGAATAAAATTGATGGATATAAACCCCCCCAAGAATATGCATACATATTCTTGCACACAGTTTCAGAGATGCCCTCAGTATTGCCACCCATGCTCTAACTGGCAGCTACTCAGAAAATATAATTTCTTGAATACAAAATACTAAGTAACACCATATTTCTTTAGCTCATGTCCCACCACAGCTTTATTTCAGCACAGCGAAACCTCATTAATTCGCACTTTGCTTATCCACACACCTTATAATTCACATGGAAAAACAGCAGTCAGCAAAGATTTAACAACAATGCGCTTTCTTGAGGTCTCATGTTGCAGAGATTTCATTATTCCTACAAAATATGCTACTGTTCATTCAGTAGTACTGTACGGATTCAACATTGCCATAAATATCCCAAACTAGAGATAGGTTCACACTAGCAATATTTGGCTCTAAAGTCCAGGCCTAGGAAATGCCAAAGTTTGAAAACAGAGAGAAAGTATTTGTAAGTAAAGACAGAATGAAGTGAGATTATGATCACAGCCCATGGTGTTTTCTATTTTGTTTTATTATATTTCCTTGCCTTTTAAAAGTGTCTTTTGTTAAACTATACACCAAGAAATGGATCCTAAATTGCAGCCAGAGGAGGTTATATGTCAGAGGAAAAAGGGGACTTTAACATTTGTGCTTCTTCAGCCCTAGAAGTCTCTTTAGGAGCCCTAGACAAAGGATCCTTAACTAACTGCACCCCTACATACAGTTGACAAATACATTTATGGAAGCTGCTAACATAATCGGTTATAAAAGTAGTGTTTTTTTTTTTTTTTTTTTTTTTCCTAGCAGTTATTGATTATTGGGAAGTGAATGAGACACGACTGCTAGCCCTCAGAAGAAGTTTGATGTACAAACCCATGGCAGGTATATGCCTTGTACAGCTGCTTCACTCCCAGGCCCAATGCAGCAAGGCAAGCAGTGGCAGAGAAAACCTTCATAGCCCAATTTGTGTATTTGATCAGAGAGATTGTGTGAAGCTCACATAGGCTTAAGATTTCAGTTGTGAAAGTCTGAAGATACTGTGACACCAGGAGAATATTCCAGGAGACTAAAGCATAACTCAGTCTTCACACCTGATTTGCAGAGCCCCAAGCAGAGGTTAAAATATGGATCTCCCTCCTGCATGCTGGAAGTCTTCACGGTACTATCTAACTCCCTGTGCGTATTGTTGGTTGTCTCCTAAACTTCCTCTGGAAAAGCTTTCTCAAAGTCTAAGATTTCAAGTCTTGAGGGCTGAACCTGCCTTCTGTTAGGTGCAAGCACATTAGGATCATGATATGGGGATCAAGGCTGCCACTGGAAAACAAACAACAGCATCGCCAGAGCCAGCACCACCAAACTTCTGCTTATCTTCATGATCCTGTCCTTGCTGGAACCAGGGAGCACCAAAATCCCATTTCCATTCATTTGACCTTCCAGGTCTCCACCCCAACTAGCAGGGGCAGGAAAAACTCTTTATAATAGGTTATCTCAGGTTATGTATATTATATCTGTGTTTTTTTGCCTACTTGAAGTCTAAAGGGCATATATATGTGGTAAAATACTAAATGAATGAATGAGTAAAAGCTGAGAGGTATTCTTTCATGGGGAATGAGTGATTCCATCAATCAAGCACTGTTACTCATTCACTATTCTGTAATATAATTAAGCTTACTGTTTTGTCCTGGTTGCTGTGTTCATTCCAACATCCTGCTTATTTCCAGGAAAGAGGTAGAAATTTTCATACTGTTTACTTAGAAATTGCAGGGTTCTGTACAATTGCCATATACTGTTCGTTTCTGATTTCAGGAACACAAAGGAAACGTTCCTTATAAGAGTACTGTGTGTATTTCTTCATAGACAACATAGCAACTGAGATTTTCATCATTTTACCACAGTTAGCAGATGAATCTCATGTCAGCAATTTTCTTTAGTAGAAGAGTTGTTATATTACTAAGCTATCAAGGATTACATTTTGTTTGTCACTTCCCTATACTCCCCTCTTTTTTCTCCTCCATTCCAAGATTTTAGTAGTTAGCTAACTCCTATAACAAAGTTCTAATGTGCTATTTAAGTCTTTGAGTCTATAGTCTCTTGTCTATACAAGAGCATTTTAGTATCCCAGCTCCTTTAGATGTCTGTAAAACTTCTTTCTTCTACACGCAAAGCTTAAAGGTATGAAAGCATATGAGCAACTGTCAGACTACAGTTTGCATCATCAGATGCAATGATGCAAAACTGCAGCCATTACCTCATGTTTTGCAAGAAGGTTCAAGAAAGCCCAAGCAAACACAGAATAATCTGTTCCCACAAAGTTTAAACCTTAAATTGCTTTAAAATATGAACTATCTCCAACTTCTTTTTTTTTCTTTTAATGTTAGCATTAATACAGCCTAGGTTAGCCTTCTCATCCATATAAATGTCCAGTCTTTCCTGAGTTTGTTGAACTTTTGGTTTGAAATATATCCCAGGATATATCCAGTTGCTCCTCATGCATAAAACATTTCTACTTGCCCCAGATCAGTTTCCCAGTCTTTAAAATGACTGTCTTATTTCTCTCAATATTTCTTGATAGGGCACCAGTGCCATGCTTCCTTTTGACAGGAGCGAGAATCCATGTTGAGATGCTTTCATAAAGTCATTTTGCATCAATGTGATCATATCATTATATGCAAACTTTTTCATAAAAGAGGTGTTGTGTGCTCCCCCAGAGCTGCAGCATATCTGGCCTCTGGAGAAAGCAAGAGCCCAAGCCGTGTTGAGAGTCTGCAGTGATTATGCAGCTAACATCAGCTCTTCACATTTCCCTCATTACAAATACAAATCAAAACACCTTGTAATCCAGACTTCAAATAATCCAATCTACATTTTTCTGATAAAATGAGATGTAATGGATCATATCCTATTCATCATCGATAAATGGGTGGCACTTTCGACTTGGTTATTCCTCCAAGTATGACCTGCAAATAGATCTCAGCAATACAGACTTCCTAGGCCACTTAACTAAATTCTTGACAATGCTCCCAGGCACATGGAAGACAGACATACATGCTTTTAGTTAAAAAAAAAATTATAAAGTTTGTATGCAAAGACGGTCACAATTTCACCTGTAGTTGAGGTTGCCTGAGTAGCCCTTCCTTTTATAAATTCTTAAAAGGACTATGTAATACTAGAAAAGACCAATACTTCCAACAGGGACAGGGAGATCAAGTTATTAAGGGAAAAAAAAAAAAGCAGCATAGACCTGAGAGCCAAGATTTTAATTTTTCAACAAGGAGAAAGGTAATATCACTCTTTTCTTTATATTTTTATTGTCAGTTTATAATAGTAATAATGAGATTCAGATTAGGTGTTTCCTGACAGTTAACAGCTATCTGAGTGAAAGGCTCTGCTTTTCTAGTGGTCCTTGACTATGCTGTCAGGTCACTGAGGTCCAAAACAAGCCTCACTGTCTGGTCCATCCACCTTGTCAGAACATCCTACAGAAATTGTTGTATCCTTCTTGTTATTGGAGGCTAAATTCTGTGCATGCTGGAAATGTGTAGCAGAAAACTCGTTCAGCCTTCTCAGACTCAAAATTAGGTTAACAACTGGATTTCTTAATGCTCCTTCTTTTGTGTGATGAGTTCAGAAGGCCTAAACAGAAAATAAAAAATGCAGACTTATTCCCGCTCCCTGAATCCTGTTAAGTGAAAGAGCACTTCAGTTAATCTGGTTGTGGTATCCACAAGCACACTGGATGCAGCGCGGAGAAATTGCCCCCAGCCGTATGTGATAGGGATGTCTCAGATCTCTGATAGAAGCATCCCAGAGGAGCTGCAGAGGCTCTAAATTAAAGGTTACAGATGTTTTGTACCAGGTATGCACCATTTATACACTTTGTCCTGATGCTCATTTTATAACATTCCCCTCTAGGATCTTTTTTCTGTCTCATATTCTTTTACTGCGATACCAGTTAGTTGAAACAACTATATGAACCCTTCACCCTGCTGTGAATATTAAAGAATGCTATGGAATGAAATGGAGAGCTCTACTGGAGAAATAAAGTGTGTTTTATTACCCGGACATAAAGTACCACAGAAGTCTTTGAGGGTTGTCTCAGTTAACAGCATTTCAGCGGGATTAAAGAAGACTGTTTAGGGAGTGTTATAAATGCATGCACTTGTGTATTCATTAAGTCATTTCATAATTTATGTGCACAGCTCCTGATGCACCAGGACTCTCTATTCACCAGCACTCCCAAGTCCACATGAAATATATATCAATAATGAACAAAATATAAATCAATAAAGACCATCCTACACACGATACAATATTAAACATATTTGGTATCATCATCCATATGAAATAATTGAAAATAAAATAAAACAACAGGTAGACCTGAAATAACTATTAATGTATATGAATGCTCCAAGGTGAGTGGACAGCATTGCAATCTTCAGCACATCAGAAACACTCATAGCTCTTTCTTAATTTTAAAAACAACAACAACAAACCTAAAATCCTACATAGCTTTGTTTCGTTTCCTCTGACTTGTTCACAGGTTGCCGGTGTCCCTTTAAGGCTTCCTTCTGAAGAACACCTGCTTGTTGGCCTCCAGAAATGAAGGGTGACCAAGCGATTCATCTGCCTAGAGAGAACTGACTAACTTGTGGTTCAGTCCTTCCTGAGCCTTTGCATATCACCTAACCTTCACTGTGTTGGGCAACCTGTGAAGTATTGAAAGGACTGTGCTATCTCTTCAAGACAAGGAGAATCACATCTGAAATGTGCCAATGGAAATGCCTACAAGATGACCATTGTTGTGATCTCTTTCTATTCGCCCTTCTGCTCAGCTCTTCACCTCCTGGGAAAGTACTAATCACCTTTATATTCTTGAACCATTTTTTTTTTTAACATGGATTTTCCTCAAAACTCTTTGCACTACTTCCAGGGCTAAACCCAGCCCAAACTTCTGCCTCTTCTGGAGCTGTCAAGAGACAGAGGAGCTGTAAGAGGGACTTATCCCTCAACAATCAGTCAAGGGGCATGGGCCATGCATCAACAGCTCCTGTGGAAATGAGAGAGGGAGGGAGAAGCACAACCTTAGTGTTAACTTGGATTCTTTAAGCACATAGGCATTTAAATATGCTCCTCTTTAAGCAACAGCAGCTAGTGATCAATGAATAACACCAGTGGCCAGATATGATTCTCTCTTATTTTGTAGAGGATGGATTCAGAGCATTGAAACCAGGATATGACTGAAAACCTCCCAACTGGCATACAGTGATTAAATGTCATCATTTTTTGCCACATCTGGGAGGTTGATTTGCAACATTATTGCCCTGCTGATAATATAAAACCAGAGAGATGTTAAAAAGCTTCCTCCCCTGCAAACTAGACAACAGCAGCTTCCAGCAATGCTGCTTCATCCCCAGAGAGAAAAAGCCCACCCTGTAATGATTGTAGAAGGTCTTATTTAAACTGTTTTAAAACAATGGGAAGGAGAAAAAGGGAGTGAAAAAGGGACATTTAAGTGTTCCAAAACTTTGAACAGATTTGTTCTTCTCATGTTGATGCACACTGTGCAGCATTAGATCACATGCTGCTAATATCATTATGATTTATGGTCTGCATAAATGGAAATAAATGGTATTTGCTGTTACCCAGAGAATAATAGATGGCCCTGGAATGAACACCACACCACAGTCACACAAGAGACTGTTCATGTCACAAGCAAGGGGAGTGCAACTTTGCACAGGCCCTCTCTGCCATTTCCACCAAAAATCTTTGATACCCACTGGTTTTAATGAGTGGGAGTGACTCTTAGGACTTAATTTTCCAATGTGTCTGAATGATTTAGGAACTAAAGGCATGATACAGCAAAACAGGAGAAATGTTGGAGGAATTTCTCCCTTGAATGAGGAACTGGAGGCTTCCCAGATCTTTCCACAGTGTTTACCCACCAAACAAGTTGGTCAGGATCCTCTGCGTCCTTCCCTCCTCCTCCATCCCAGTTCTCTTTCTCATCACTTTCGTCTTGGCCTGAATGACTTGTGCTCCTTCTCGAGAAAGTCACGGTCCCCTTGTCCAAAGAGTGGGGCTGAAACATATAAGAGAGAAATTGCTAAACCAGGGAACCTGCATTTTTGAAAACACAGCTTTGGATACCAATTATGAAATGTTTTGAAAACTTACCCATAATGCCTCACAGTTAGAACTTAAGCTCCAGCTCAGGCTGTGATTATGGGCTTACAAGCAAAAGCAGTGAGTTACTTCGGTTTAATGACTCATTATTTAAGCTAATATATTTTACTTTACAACCAGGGAGGGTAAGTTTGTGCAACTAGCCCATTGCCATTGCTCAGCTGATGAGCAATACCCTGGTAAGATGTGGCAACCTTGTTGCTCTTGAACATCTGCCCACACACTCTTCCATTATAATGGGGCCTAATAGAGCTCCAAATAGTTTAGGTTCCAAAACAATCTCAAACAAAACTTCTCCTTTAATAGACTCATAGCACTGCCAAAACATTCACATTTCATGCTAAAAGACTGAGTATTTAACCTCAGGACACAGATGATTTTCTGTTATTGTTGCTGTTGGCAGAGAGGGAAGGTTAAATAAGTTTGAGACAATTTCATATTTGATTCTGTATAACTGTAGTCATGTCCATAGTGTTTCTATTTCTCTGTCTAGATGATTAAAACCTTACCATTAATTTGTGTGAAATTCCATTTTGTAACTAGATGAACAGCTGGTAAAGCCACATATCATTAAGGTTGCCTGATGCTTCATGCATTAAGATTTTGCTTCCTTATGGGCAAGTTCATGCTATGGCTGAAATCCTGTCTTTATTTTTACTTCCTGACATGTTTACATCTAAATTGTGCAATCTTTTATTTATTTATTTATTTATTTTCCTGTTCTTTGTTATTTCCCAAATGTGTTAATAGAAGATTGAAATTATTGTGATCCATTTATATTTCCTCGAACAGGTGTTATCATATTCCATGTTCACTCACTGATGACAATCAAAAGGTCTAACAGTTCAACAGAGTGCAATAAAGATTGGTATACCATCACTATACAACAGTGTTGTTCATTTTACTTGGCTGCTACATCCCAGCAGGATACATCACTAAAAGGGATTTAAGAAGATAGCATTTAAATAACCATTACCCTGTCATAGCCAGTGTCTTATGGGAGCTAGTATCTTACACTCCAGAGGAAAGTGAAAATTGCCATGTTTTATAATGGGGGGAAAATATGCTATAACTTTGGCACTTTTTATCTTCTGAAGCCAACAGAGCCTTGAGGAAGAATTTAAAAAGTAAAATGAAACAAAATGAAACAAAACAAAACAAAACAATAAAATAAAAATAAAAAAGTTACTTTGCTCTGATGTTGTTACTTTGCTCTGATGTTCTGCACTCTCCAAGACAAGAAAGGATGTAAGTGCAGAAAATAGAAACCTAATACAAATCTTTTTCAAAGAGGGATTTTTTAAATTCTCCTACTGTGGATCTGGACTAACTTAGGCCACTGTCAAAAGGGTCAGACACTTGATCTCCACTGGCTTCAGCCATCATGTCTGAAAAAGCTGAGAAGACTAACTTAGGCACACACATATACACACTTATTCTTCAATTATCATCTCATCTAAATTTGATGAGAATGATGAATCAGAGCCCTTAGTGGCACAAAATTATTCACACAGCCACCAATGAGAGCAAATTTGTGCCTACTTCCCCAAAGATATTCAACAAAAGAAAATGCAAGAATACACTGTCTTGGACTGTGCTGGTAGATATTCTCTGCTTGGAGAGACCAGTCAGATTGGTGAAGGAGAGGAAAAGTGAAAAGGCAAACCAAGATATAGTTAAGTAAAAGCTCCAGGATTCCTTAACAAATAAAAACCAAGGTCCAGGACAGAGGTTTTCTAAATGCTACCATGCTGAGTAGTTTATAAAGGAATATGCAATTTCTCAGGGAGGAGGTAAATGAGAAGACAGTTCATTTCTTCCACTACAACTATAATAGGGAAATAAGCTTCCATTATCTTATTTCTTTAGCATTTTCATTAAAAAACTGAATCCAGAACTACCAAGATAGACACATCTGAAGCAAATCTAATGTGAAAACCATTTTGCTGCAGCTTCATTTCCTGCAGGTCAGTCACTAGGATACTTACATAAAAATACACGCATACATATATCGGTGTGTGTGGTTGTGTGTATATATATGTATATATACATGTGCACATATTAGAAAATGACAGTTCTTAGGAGAACAGCTAAAAAATGGAAAACTTCCATCTTAACAAAGAGAAACACTTCAAATAACCACCTCAATAATTCTAAAGGAAAATGAAAAATTTTATTCTTTCACTGACTATAAAGAATTTTTGACCTTCAAAGACAATCTACAATACTGGTTGAGTTCTAGACACTTTTGGGCAATTATAGTGCATGAACAAGCACAAAAATAGATTTTCCGCAAATAGCATTCTTATTTTTTGGTACTTATTGCATTACTTTAGACTGGAGTTCTCCAGACACAACTTTCCCTTTTTTTAATAATAGTTTACATCTATCCAGGTACATCTAAAACCACAGAGGTAGAAATGAAGGCAGAGTCACTACAGAACATAGGAAACATAGGAATTTTAATCTCCATATGAGGAAGAACTTCTTTCCTGTGAGGGTGACAGAGCCCTGGAACAGGCTGCCCAGAGAGGTTGTGAAGTCTCCTTCTCTGGCGATCTTCCAAACGCACCTGGATGCCGCCTGTGCCACGTGCTCTGGGTGTCCTTGCTGGAGCAGGGGGTTTAGACTAGATGATCTCTAGAGGTCCCTTCCAACCTTAACCATTGTGTGATTCTGTGTAGAAAGCCCAGCCCTGAGCTAATTAATTCAGGATAGATAAAATGAGGATGGGCAGAATAACTCTACACTACGTGGATGTCATCCAGATAGATTCAATATCACTGCAATCTAGAAGTGTTTTAAACATCAATTATCTTTTCACATATGTGCAATTTATCTAAGCATACTTAAGATTTTTCTGCTGCAGGAAAAAAAAAAAAAAGAGAAATGTATCACAAGTTGTCACAAAAACCTGAGGACTGACAGAGGTGCCAGCAATGAGATCTTTCTTCTAGGACTATAAACTCCTACCTGAGGCAAGTCCAGATGGTTTAGCTTTGTGTTCAGAGGGAAAGTTCAGGACAGTTCTCATCCAAGCAGGTATTATATGTTTATACCTTTGATTAGTTGAAACAGTGTCAGCAGGCAGGAATTGCCTTTATTATTTCTTCCTCACACTTTTTGAGAAGATAACATTCAACATTTAACTGGGAAAGGTTAAGCTTTTTAAACAGAAGGATCACCACCTTTGTGACGAAGAGCTCGACTACAGACTTGGCCTGATCAGGAACAGGGACTATCTTCCAGGTACCAAAATATCTCCTTTTACTATCTAAACACGGTTGCTCTAGCAAGGTGGGTGGTACAGCACAATATGACAGTACTTTTTTTTTAACAGAACTCTACATAATACAGATCCCCAGAGAGATCTGAGTGCTGCATTTTATTGCACTTTAAAAACACTGTGCTAATAAATTCCAGTCTCATATAAGCTCCATGGACAGAAATGCTCTGCCCATGCAATCTGCCTGCCCAGGACAGAACATGTGTTATTTTGAGAAGGTCCAAAACCTAACGTTCCTCACTTGAGCGGTATAAATGAAAGGAAAAACTGTTACTCTTTCTCTCCTTGGAAAATAAGGGCATCACAAAATATGCCAGATATAATAACTTATGGACTTACAGCTCCACTGTTCCTCCATAGTTTCTTTTATTTGCAAATTACATTCTCCACCTAGTTTAGTCTAAAAACAGTTCCTACAGTTTATTTTTATTCTCTCCTCAAAATAATAATGCCCCCAAAGGTCTTCAGAATTTGTTTTATTTATTTTAAATGAGCATAAAAGCTTCTTTTTTTCTTCTGGAAACTTCTGCCATTTCACATTATAACCAAGTCATACAATTAGAAAAAATCTAAATTGGAAAATTCAATTATCTATCATCTTATATTTTGCAGTTATACAGCTTTTCTTAAGGCTAAAGTGCTACCTCACAAGAAAATAAGTTACTCAAGAGCCTAGTAATTCTGAAAAAATATGAGAAATGGGGCAGCAGACTGCGAGTATGACACTCTCCCCTACATTTTCAAATTTGTCTTCAATAATTTCCCACAACATAGACTCAGCAAAACAAGACAGACTATATCATAAGTGGAATTTGCCCTCCTTCTTTAATCTGTTGGGATAGTATTGTGTTGCCTCCTCATAGCAGCCAGCTTGTTCAAAATCTTTCACCAAGGTGTCTTTTTTAGGCTTAAATTAATCATATGATTACATCCAGTTTCTCTACTCTTCCCTTCTTATATGCATCCAAATCTTCTTTCTCATCTTCAGGAGGCTCTTTTCCTCAAACGGGAAGTTGCTCCCATTCAACGCTCCACCTGGCAGACAACAATATGAGTTTCATTCAGCAGAATAGTGACTTTGTAGCTCAGCTCTGGCCCAGGTGTATAACTTGGGCTCCACTTCCCCAAGAAGGCAGCAGAGGGACTTTGAAAATTGTTTTCCCAGTTGCTTGCTGAAAGCAGACTTCTGCTGACACAGATGGAGGAAAAAAAAGGTCTTCTTTAATAATTTTATAAAACTCTATTAAAACAGTCAGCCAGCATTTAGACCAGTTATTGTAATTCTCAGCTGGTTTATTTAGCTTTGCACACTGTGATGTACTCAGTTATAAGCATTTTTGATTATATACTTAGCTTCTTTCCCTAGATAGGGACTGCAGTCCATCACTGTGGTAAGGCCATCTGTGCAACGTACAGATCTCAGGAGGGGCTCAGCTCTTCTCTTCTGTGTCTCCTCTGCTAATTCTCCTTCATTCCCAAAACACATTTGGAGATTAATGTCATTCTTTGTGAATGGTAAACTCTTAAACACATGGAGATAAAGGGCAGTTCTGGGACATTTTATTGTTTAGGATACTCTAGCACAGCAAATGAACTGTATAATCCTTCCTTTCCTCCTCCAGTGCAGCTACAGTTACACCGGCATAGGGTGTGCATCTAATATCTTTATATCTATAGACCTGTTCCTATGTGGAAAATGAAATAGCATTCATGCCCTTACAACCAAACCTTTCCCAAAGCATTTGCCATATGACTCTCTACAATAAAATCATCTCCTCCTCAGAGTAACCATTCACCAGTAGAACCTCTGTGGGTAGATCATCCCAAATGAGAAAAAAGTGTAGCTAAAAGCCTGTGTCACAGCCCGGCCCAAGTGGCACCCACTCTCAGATATGAGTCAGATTTATGCATATTCTGGTGACCAGTACAAGTACAGCCCTTCTCCTCTGCCTCTCCTGGGGCAGAGGAAAACTGGGGCAAACAGCTCAGCAGTCCACCTCTAATCCCTCAGTCTAGGTCTCCAGCTTCTCTGTCTTTTCCTGGCACCTTCTGCAGCCAGTAAAAGCTCCAAGACCTACAGGACTAACAAAGCAAAGCTCTGGGCCTCTACAAATTAATTTTCCTTTAAATGACCATCCCCTTGGGCTTAAATAATACTAACACAGCCACAGGTTTTTGTTAATTTCTAAACTTTACATCTTAATTTAATTTTAGCACCCATGACATTTGAAGAAATCATATTTTGGGGGCAGATATGGTGGATTACATCTGTGCTAATATAAGGCATTTAAAATTAGATGTCTAAATCTAAGCTGGGCATGTTGGCTCCCTGGATAGTGAAAGGAGAGAAAGGATGGTTCATCTCACGTTTCTTAAATGCCTGTCTAAGGAGGAGATTAGTCACTCCCTGGTGATAAGCTTTTCTTCCCTCTGAGTATAAAAGAACCCTGAAACAATTTGGTAAGACTTGCATCTAACTTTTTGACATCTGCAGTCAGAACAGAGTAGCTCCATTAGCCTTATACATAGTAAAACAAGAGATCCCAGATTCCTGGTTCAAGGTCACTGTCCCTGTACAAGTGTTGGTGTATCTCCTGGCACAGTTTTGGCCTATACCAGCTATCACTGCACCACCTGATGCACACAGTTTGGGGAAAGCACAGGTCAAGGATTGACTCTGTGAATAGTAGTGACAAGGACAGGCTTTTTAGGGAGAGTGGAAAAGATGGTTTAGCCATGCAAATGAATGCACATCTCGTAAACTGGCCAGCAGCCCATGGTCTGTTTTATTTGCTAATGAAGGCATAGCCAAAGAGCTCCTATTTTCTTTGTGCTTCCTGTACATGTTGTTTCTGTGGGACAGGGATCTGCTCTGTCCCTGCTCAGAGAAGTGACCCACATTTGAAAGCAGAACCTTTCTTATCCTAAGAGCTGGTGCTGAGAGGAAGAAATGCAGCCAGCCAGACTCCTACTTCTCTGCAGAAATATCCAACATAGAAGTGTCTCCAATGAGCCAGCAACCAGGGGCAGTGCCAGCTGAGACTCTGAGCAGCTCCATGACACTTTCTTGGTGAGACTCTTTCAGCCAGATATCAAGCACTTTTTCTTGACTAGAAAGCTGTCTGAAATGTATCAAAAACTACATGCTTTATTCAAAATCCTAAAAGTAAGTAAGTCAGCTGAGATATTTCTGTCCTGGTCTAGTCATAATGCAGATATAACCTAGGATGGCACACAATTCTTAAAAAAAAAAAAAAAAAAAAAAAAAAAAGTAGTTCTCATATTCAAAGAAAGGAATAAAGAGTTTCCATAAAATCTGAAAAAAAAATGAATAATAAGTACAGGCTGGTCATCCCTAAAATTGAAAAAAACAGGCCTATATCCATACTTATAATTATTGGCCAATATAAACTGATAATTCAAGTTTAGATTATGAATACAGTCATCTTTCCACTACAGAGATGGTAAGGATGACCAACTGAAAGAATTTTTTATTTTCATTTTCTCTCTTTTTCTATATATTTTCAGCTTTTTGAAATGGATGGTAAACAGATTAATTGTTTGGAGAGAAAGCAGGAAGCATTTATTTACATTTACAATCACAATTTTAATAATTCATGTCATTAAAAAATGTCACTGTTAGTCAATTTTATGTTATTTACTCTGGTATTTTATATCAGTGTGAAGTGTTAAAATGTTAGTACTTCTCATTACTAACTTATTATTTTCCTCAGGATTTTTCGTTTTCTTTCCCTCTCCCTTTGCCCAAAATCCAATTTACAACCTGCTAAAGGCCTCATAAGATTTTTATGGATTATTTCCTGAAATCACATTAATCTAGCTCCTGTTACTTTGCACTAATTTCACCTACCATTGTATGAAGTAACTAAATTTGATTGCTTGGAAATGATCCTCTAGAGACTTCTTCATGAAGCGAGAAAAAGAAAAAAAATGTAACCCTACCTTGATGAGGTTATAAATGCGGTGGGAACAACAGGCCCATAAATTCATAGTACGCGGACCTTTATCAAGAGCAATTTCAAACTATGATAATCAGAGTCGTTCAAGATTTCAAATAAGATATAGATCTTGGATTAGATTGGAACTTGGCTTTGTCTCAGCTCTCCTAAGAAGTCTTCTCATTTGGCTCGAACAAGTGATACCGCATTTATCACTGTTGTAAGCAGCTCAGTAAGTTGTGCAGTGGCCTGTCAGCTGCATCCCTATTCATTACAACAGCAGTTCAACCAGTATTCAAGATGGTTAATTACATTGGGCATCAGCTATCAATTAGGTGCATCCCTTTCTGAGGGACAACATGCACAAGCCAGCAGAGAAAAAGGTATTTAAAGGCAATGAAGAAGCCCAATCTCCCCATCATATTATGCTATACCTACTCTGCTTGTTTGCATGATAAAAATCCATCTCCTTTTTGCTTTTTGCCTGGGCAGTTTGGAGATAACACTGGAAATAGAGCAACTGAATGCAATTGCTCTGGGTTGTAGGAGAAGTTATCTAATGGCCACTGTCAACGCAGAGGTTTTCTGTTTCTGAAGTGAATGCTGAGGTTGAGTGAACTCATATGGACACCACAATGATTTTCTTAAGCTCCTTTTTACTTTTGTTCCTGGGGGTGTATATTCATTCTGCTGTCAGAGGTATCTTGACTAACCTAGGGTAACTACATGGAAAATCACTAATGTAAGCTGTCTTAATGCTATCAGAGATCAGCCATTCTCTGCTTTATACTTTAGACGCTTAGACACTTAGAAACACTCTTTTCTAAGTGGTGTAGGATCAGTGCCACATAGGAGAAGATTTTCAAAAGCAGTGTTATTCAGCGCCCCCCCATTTGTATCTTTACGGCTGGACAATAGGAAAATAAAATATGTGTTTCTGATTTAAACCAGCCTAATAATTTTTAATCTGTAAAACGTTGATCTTATAGAACAAGGTCCCTAGATGGCACCAGAAAAATGTATACACTTAGAGATGATGCATTGCTTCTTGAAATGCATTTGTTCTTATACAATTGGACTGTCTTGTCACTAGGATTCTGACCGCAAATTTCCCTGAGCTGGCAAGTCTAGATCCCCCAAAGGAGTTGTCCTTCATATATCCTTAGATTTATCCTTTATGGCTATGGGATCACAGCACTTGCATACAATATGGAAGATATATTTTACTCCTCAGCCCCAAAGCAATCAAACCCAAACCTCCCACTTTTCAGGAAGCTGATCTCAATATTAGGCTGTGGGCCAAACTGGAGGAAAGGATGGATAGAGAAGGGCTCCATTTTGCATGGCATACTTAAATGCACCTTGAGCCAGAGAAAAAAGGACAGCATGCAAAGAGGAACCACCTCAAGAAGACAGATTGAGTGTCCCTCACCCTAAAAATAGTCCATAGGCTGGTGGTTATGGCATTCTCCAAGAAACTGTGGGGTGTGAGTTTACAGCCCCTAAGGCAGAGGAAGGAACTGAACTTGGGTCACCCACATCCTGAATGAGTGTACTAACCACGGAGCTGAATACCAAATAATAGTGAAAAGGAGTACTGTCCCACAGCCACTCTCTGCTACCATGGAGAAAGATCTCTGCTCTGTTTTTCAGAGCATATCTATTCTTAGGCTCCTAACTCAAGAAAGCCAAAGGCATTTGAATGGAGGGCAGCATGCTTCTCAGCCTAAGCCCAGGATTCAAGCATACCTAGGTAGCCTTAGCTTATTTTACCAGGTGGCAAAATGGGTCTGTTGTTCTTTGAGATAGCGGCCTGAATCCCCAACTGCCTTTATTTATATAAGCCCCTTGATGAGAGCTGTCTATTCACTTAATGAGCAGGTGCGTAGGATTTTGGTGCAACAGCAGTGAATGCTGCGGTTGTGGCTACTTTCATCCCTCTGGCCCAGGTTCTGATACGTGTTTAGATGCTTAACTCTCAGTGACTCCATTCCCATTCTCCAAACTGGTCCTACCAGAATCACCTCATTTCACATGGGATGATTCACTGCCCACTGTGCGACGTTGAGGTATTCCCATTAAAAAAGAACACCTATTCGCCCAGAACATGGGAGGACTATGCATGCAGTGTGTACTGCAGTCATGAAGGCCGTTTGGACACTTCCTTGTTTATAGGTTTATATTTTAACATTTACTTCCTTGTTGTTCATCAAAAACTTTATTCACTCATAAAGCTAGGCTATTTTAAAAAGAAACAGAAAGGTAAATTAAATTGCCTTACTACTGAAATCTCCAGGAATCAGTCTATCACATATTCATAAATCAAGGCATCTATTACGAAGCATGTCTAAGAAATATAAAGTACAACGACAGACAACTGCATATTTCCAACCACCCTGGTGTTTGAATATTCAAAAGATGCTTCATGTTCTTCTCCTTCTTGCCAATAGCTGCAATGCTGAGTCTTTATTAGGCGTGTTTATGGTAAAATAAGCACATGACATTATCTCCTGTTTGATCAAACAGAGTAAACATACTACTTTAAAATGTCAGAGATCTATTTCTGCATCTTCTAGTAGTTATTGTTGTAAACAAGGGATTGCTGCATTTGCCCATAACTTAGCCAGAAAGTTAATGTTTCCTATTAAATATTTTCTTCTTTCTTTCCTAGACCATTTTGTGCTACCACACCCAGCTGCTAACATCTGGCTCCAAGCAGTGACACCAGCTGATGAGAAATGGCATTCCTGCAGCTTTTCTTTCTGAAGACTCATCCAGAGGTGGCTATTATCCAGCAGACAACATACTACACTGCTGAACGTCAGTGTCTGAAGTCCCACTGGCCAGAGGCTCCTGGAGGAGTTATTCACACCAAACTGTGCAAGATAAAGGTTTTGGAGTCTGATTCTCAGACCTGTGGTTCTACAAATCAGCAAGCTCATCTGGCTAGTCACCTCCAACATTGCGTCACCTATCTGATATATGAACTGAATCATTTGGCCATCCAGGCTGCAGCACAAGACAAATAGTGATTACTAACTCAGACGGCTCTCCTGGCAGAAACTGTGACTGTGCCAGTGGCAACTCTGTATTTGAAATCAAAAAGGATGACAGCAGTCCAAATCTGACACCACTTTATGTAATCTGGCATGGCATATAGCCGCCACTTCTCCACCCAGTAATGCAGGGGCAGCTTCTCAAGACGGAAATTCTCACCCTTCAGAACTGTGCTAACAGCAGTATAGGAAAAGGGAAGAAATTAAATTGTTACAAAACAGTATTTTAATTATAAATTATAGTTTAATGTATTTAATTATAAATGGTATTGAATAATATTTTAATACTAACTTGCAGACAATAGTCTTTATCACGTGACGTCAAAACAGTTTATAGGCAAAACCCTATTAAACTTTCCATTTCCACGTGCGTGACACTTCCCCTTGGCTGCTCAGAGCCTTGTACAAGACGCAGGTACCTGCCATCATCATTATCAGCTTGTGAAGCACGAGTGAGGAAGCTGCAAACAAGTCCGTGAGTTGCTCATACCCTCTCAGAATGCCAGGGCTCAAATGAGAATAGATATTAAGTGTCTCAATACACAGTCTATTGCTATATCCAAATAACAGAATTGCTTGAGTAACAGCCTGCAGTTTCCAGAAGGTTGCCCTCAGCACTCGGGGTGAGACCACAACTGAAGCAAGGTTTGAGCTGGCAGCAATCTGCCTGATTGCAGGGTATGGCACATCTGCACAACCTCTTGCTCTCAGACCTATGCCTGCCTCAAGCCAGCTGAATGCAAGCAAGAGCTGGTCCAAAAATCGAAAAGCTTCATTACTTTGGGGCTGTCTGTAGAATTTACAGTAACAGCCTGAGAACATTGCCTTCCAGTCAAGGGATGGCCAATGTTCAGCTGGCTGGCGTTGAGAAGAGTATGGACACAGGTGTGTCTGCAAAGGACTGGGCAGACATATCCCTAGCTTAATAGTGCACATCCGTGAATCTGAATGCAGATTAACAAGGATACTTTAGAATTCAATAGTTTTGAGGTCAAAAACTGAGGCTGAAAATGTCATTCAAGTACAGTCCTTATCTGACCTGTGTTAAACTTCTAAAAGTCATGTCCACCTCCTTATAAAATTATATTACCAGACCATGCATTGCAGTGTGGACCTGCTCTCTGTGACCCTGGAATACTCTTCCTGTATTGCCCAGATTTTTATTGTCTCATAGCCAAAAATGTGAATCACTTAAAAAATTTAAGTTTCTAAGTTATGGATGTCTAATTCAACATCAAATTAAGTTTGTCTGAATAACAGACTCTTTAGGACAGGAACTAGGCCTCTGGTATGCTTTAATGGGGAGTGCAAAATGGAACCCAGTCCTTGAACTATGGATATTCAATAGTGAAAGGGGAAACCTCAGAACTGTAGGTCCTACTATCCACTTATCTTAGTGCTAGTTATGCTGTTTCCTCTGTATGAGGAGTGGAAAAAAAAAAAGATGCAAATCAAATGTTTCCCTTATTAGGGTCATTTAACGTAAGTAAAAGTCAAACGAGGCTTTTGCTCATTTGATCACCTCTCAGCTCTAAATCATTCTCTTAAGGTAGCTGTATCTCTCCACAAATTGCCCTGGAATCAGGGCAGCTATAATCCTAGTTTCAATAACTCAGTTAAGGTGGGATGAAGCAAAGGCTTTTGTCTGTATTTTGTCTAAAACAAGCACCTATACACAGAGGCTCCTTTAGGAGGTTTGGTTCTGAGCTCCTCTGTCTCCTCAAAAATCTTTGAAAAAACAAAGCAAACCCAGAATACAACTCCTCATGGGATGACATTGTTATAATCCCCCCAGTACCACATATTTAGCCGTAACAAAACAGATGTTAATACATTTTTTTAAAAAAAAATTGACGGACTGCTTGTACATTGGATATGTTTAATCTAATTTTTCAGATACCAGTAAAGGTAGATCGGTTCCTAAGAGTAAATAACCTGTGCTTCAATTAAAATGTCCTAAAAATCAAAGCCAAAACTATCTATGAACTCTGCAATCATAAAAGCTTTTTTTGGAACAGATCTGAGACAAAATATTTCATTTGCTTTGTTAATGTCCTTTCATTCGAGCATAATTGCATCCAAACTGAAGCTTCTGAGGGCCACACAGAATAATACAAACAGCTTTGTTTCCATGAATTCATGTTCTGTTGTTTCCATTCCCATTGCAATCCTGGTTACATGAATGAAGAATCAGAATGCAAAGGCATGCAGTATTCAGGGAGTTATAATGAAAAGCTGCAAGGCTTTGATGTTTTTCTGAAGACTATAGTCTGCTTCACTATTCCCCACTCATCTCCGTCCACAGCTTTCCTGGGTCCTTGCAGGGTTTTCAGCACACTGTCCGTATTTGCAGTACACGAACATATTACCATGCAAACACATCCCACTACTGAATTGTACCATCTTACCTGAAACTGCTGTGTCCCACACAAGTGACTTCTCAAAACAAACCCAAGCCTTGGTTTCACAGGTGCTGCAATAACTTCTCCCATTTAATAAATTTGCAGCTGTTGATCACAAAATGGAAAAGGAAGCCCAAGCACTATTGGCTAAATTTCACAAGACTCCCAATCTAAACAGAAGTGCTACCTTCTTTCTCCGAATACTCTCAGCATCAAGCACTCGGGGGGGTGATATGCTGGTTTGATATTTAAGGCTCAATGTGTGTGTGTGGACATAACCTAAAGAGAGGGGAAATCAGGCATATCTGGCAGGGCCCTTGACAAAAAAATAGAAAATGGGAAAGTTCAGAAACTTTTGCAAATGTAGACTCTGATCCAGATCCAGATTTAGTACCTCTTGTCTGTAACATGAAAGACTGACAAATAATCCTGAGCATATTAACATCATGATCCAACCTTTGCAACTGAAATGCCTTTTCTTATTCAGCTGTAGAATTCTCTCCTTCAAGGTAATACTGAGAACATCAATTTATATAGGTATGGCAAAGAAAGACTGTTGTATTTGGTCCCCAGGATACCCATTCTTAGATCATATCATGAGTAAGGACGACCACAGACTTGGTGGTCCTACTCCAAGACAGTCAAGAAATATGTTTCTAAAAGAAAAAGTCATTTTGTTCTATTGTACATAGCAGTAAGAGTAACAGAACAGCATAGCTACAAACAAAACCGATTCACAATAAATTATTTTCAAGAAGCACTCAAAAAGTCTTTGAACTAATAGAAGCAGACATTATCAAGGTTGTCTAAAACATTAGACATTTCTAACATTAAATTCTAGCAGTGTAAAAAGAAAAAGAACAACTGAAGTGGTAAGACCACCACCACAATTCAGTCTAAGAAAATAACTGTGGAAAATAACA
Source organism: Tinamus guttatus (assembly GCF_059628265.1). NCBI lineage: Eukaryota > Metazoa > Chordata > Aves > Tinamiformes > Tinamidae > Tinamus > Tinamus guttatus. Next base: position 519,934 of record NW_028289026.1, read on the forward strand.
GCTAGACACTGTTTGTTAAAAACATCTCTCCGATGTTTCAAATTGATATCGCATGTTTCTTCTCAGCTAACAATATGGGTTCAGAAATTTGTTGTATTCTAGCCATATTCTAAAATACCTCAATGTTTTTGGACGTTACTGATAGAGCCCAATTCTCCTGTCCACACTGCAGAAATCTTGAATATTCTGTATGTGAAATTTCTGGTGATAACAACTGTAGCCATGCACAGGGGATGAGAGTAGAATATGCAATTGAGATCTGCAGTGCAGATAAAGAGTTCTGCACTGAGAACAGAAGATGTGAATTTTACCCATACATCAAAAACGTGCAGTATTCTGAGACTTGCTTATCCTTAAGTGGCATGAAAACACAAAGGCAAGAAACTCTTTCTGATGTCTGATAATGAGAAACATGGTTGACTTTCAGACCTGAAACTATTTAACACATACATGCACACACACACAAGAGAGAGCAAGAAAAAGAGAGAAAATCTTTGAAACAAATCTGGAATGAAATGAGAAAAAAAGACTTATTACAGTAGACATCAACTAATGGATCACATTTATTTTGTGTCAATTTGAAATGGCAAGGGGATTTTAATTATTTTTCTTACTAAGCACATCAAAAAATATTCACTAGAAAACACAGCAAATATGTTATAAACTCATTTAAGCCACAAAGCTCATCAACACTGTTTGCAATTATGAAATCATTTGGGGATATGGTATTTTTTTAGAAGGAATTGTTTTGCTCTTAGATGGAAACCACATCATAGTCCTTCAGACATAAATCTTTTATTGTATCTTCAAGAAAGAAACTGGAAATTGTGCAACAAGGCGCCACTGATAAAATATAAGTATCCCCTTGGAGTAATCTGGATGAGCTCATCACTTGGGGAAGATAACAGGGTATGTCATGGTTACAAAACACTGCTTTTCCTTTTCAGCTAGTAACAGAGGAACACAATGCACATACTCTTGTAAAAGGATTCTGTGCACAGCCCAAAACAAAATATTGAGTTCCTAAAGCCAGAAACTGCTTTTGAATCCGGGTGTTGATTTACTTGACTTCACAGTTGCATATATATCCTGTTCCGTGTCAGGTGGACTATTTTCTCTTTTCCTTTGCAGATAGAATTAGCATCATAGCCAAGGGCTGCACATCAAAGCCAAACAAAAGAAAATAACATATGAGGTAAACTAATGCAACGATCTGACAGAACTTGTTTCAGATGTAACCTGGAATGGTCAGAGTCTTTGGATTTTGGGAGGTCTCCAAGATTAGTTCTTAGGAGACTTCATTCATTTTTTGTTCTCTCATTTTTATTCACATTTTCTCTGAACCTCCCCCCCATTCCAATTTTCTCAGCACTGCCAGACTGTACTGCAGTGCAAACAGATTCTCACAGTTCAACAGGCTCCCATACTTTTGGCTTGGTGAACTACCATCAACATGAGCTTTTTCAACTAATAAGCAGTAAAGCTACATGGAACTGATTAACTCACAGTACTTACTTACGCTTTAATATGGCTTCTTAGACCATGAAGGACCATTGATTTTCCAGATGATAATTTCAGAAGCATTGCTGTCTCCCTTTTCCTCTTAGCAGAAGGAGGCAATGGACATATAGCATATCAAAGAAAGATGCAGAGGACATATAGAATACATATACAGAAGTATATGTGAACCCTCTGAAGTTCTTGTGAACGCTGCTAAGGCAGAAGATGCAGACTCAGATTCTGTGTTGTCCCTTTGATTCTGTTTTATTTGAAGAACAGCAGTTGCCAGAACCATTCACACCAATGGGACTGATTGCTGAGGAATCACCCATCAGGAATGATTCAATGAAAACTTGCTATTATACCACATACTGCCCTGCCCACAAAGCTTACAGATTATAAAAGTCCATTTCACTAATGGAACTGAGACTGATTCCACAGGTGGTAACTGAGAAGCGCTAGTTCAAAATGATGAAATTTATTTCACTAAGGTTCCCAATAGCATACAGGTATATTACACATAGCACTTATCAGTATGACTCTTTTCATGCTACATTCAATTTGAAATGAAATTGCAGTAAGTTAAGTGCTATGCTGTACATGTTATCTATGTGTATGTACCTGAAGGCTATGCATTTATTTTTTAAATAGTCAATACTATCAAAATAGTAAAGTCACAAATTCAGTTCTTTCTCCCTCCTACAAAATATAAAGCTATCAGGCATTATTGTAGTGAAAAACTCTGCTGAAATATCATTCACAAATTAAAGAATCTGTTTCAATTTGACTGTGATTCTTGGGCTTAGGCTAGTATTTCCATGTGATCACAACAGCAACTTCTTTTGATGATAGCTCTGCTGATGTTGCTTCAAGTTTCTTAAGAGCTGGGGAAGGAGATTTTCCAAGATGGGCAGGAAAGCTTGTACAGGTATAATATGATATATTGACAATAGGTAAAGGTCCAAGGGATAGTAAGAAAGAAGTCAAGGATGCTTAGCACAAGAAAAAAAAAAAAAAAAAACACTCCAGATGTATATTTGGCCTGACTTAAAACACCTAGTACAGTAAGCCTTGGAAAATCTGGCGTGTTTTCAGAGGCTGCATTTCATTCTGGTGCAGGTCCTCTTTGTAAAGACCATCCATGCAGATGTCAACAGCTGCATTGCTACTGTGGTGGAGCAGTCTACAAGGGAACCTACAAGACAACAAACAACTGCTAATCTGCAGCACTTTAGGAAGAATCCTGCAGAAATCCTGACTGTAGTTATTAGACCTCAACTGTGCAGTCAGACCACCAGATGAGGGTGATGAATATCTGTTAGGAGAAGATACAGGGTAGAAAGAACAAGACCTTTCATCTAAATGGCGAGCAGAGGAACATAGTATTAATCTGTCAGAAGGGGATCTTAATTAAAGATGCCTAGAAAAAAAGAAAAATATATATATATTTGCCTACAAAGACATTCTCTGCTGGGCTGTAACAAATTTGGTCCCCAATTAAAATAATAATAAATAAATAAATAAATAAACAACCTTCAGTAGCACAAACAAATGTTGTCCTGAATGTTCCAAGCAAATTATGGAATCTGATCATTTTGAAAAGCATTGGGTGCCCAAAATCTGAGCATCCTGTGGGGTCCTGTTGAAGTTTACAAAACAAGAACTTGAAAATTACAGATTTATTGTGGTTTCTAGAAACCTTTTCATGTCTCATAGATAAAGAACTACAGAACAGCCATTTCAGCTGAACTTTATTGTGTTGTTATCAACAAAGTTCATGGAACAAAACTTCCCTCATGTAAAATCATCCCAGTTTCTAGAACAAGAGAAAGCTTATTAGATGTTATAATGCCTTTTTTTTTTTCCTTAAAATATTTTAGGGTTGTTGTGATGAACTTTACAAATCCAGTAAGGTACAGAAGAGGACTAAATAGGCAAAAATGAGACAAACACTGAATAACGATCTGGATGGATTTATTTACATATTTATGATGGTTGCTCCAGCAAGAATGTTTCCTTTCCTTGGTTGATATTTTTGCATGTGCCTTTCCTGTTTAGAGATCAATAATGGAAACGTGCAGATTGGTATGAATGGCGCAGGAATGGGAATATCTGTATGGGAGAACACCAAAAGTAGCTGAGCTGGGTTATAAGAAGAGCATGTATTGACACCCAAGGCTGTGACTGAAAACAGTCAAACTGGATAAGCAGGGAGGAATGTGGTGTTTACATGCAGACCAGAAGGACTGTGCTCTGATAAGGCCACACATGGCACGAAAGGGTTATCAGTAGAAGACCTGCACAGTGATAGCAGGAGGGAGGAAGCAAGGTCACAGCCCTTTGTGTGTGACCATCCTCTTCCTGCTACCCCAACAGGAAGGCAAGCTGTAACCATAAAGATACCCAAAACCAGGGAGCAAGGACAATAGGGAGCTCCTTTGATTAAGATTTATGGAGGATGCACCAGGCAAGATTGTGGGTCAAAAGATCACCCATCAGTAACCACTGACTCTTAAAGGGTATAAACGACCTGCCTAAAAAACAGCTTGGTGTTGCCACTCAAGAGGAACTCAAGAAAGCCAAGGCGTCCCTTGTCCTCTCTCTCTCACAAGTGATCCTCACCAGCCCACTCGGACACATGTGTCTTGGTGCCAGGGTCTGAAGCAGTAGGTCTCTGAAGGAAATTTAGCAGAGTATACATGTGCAAGGGTATAACTAGCTTATTTTAAATAAATACTACCTTCCCCTCTTATAGGGTCTCTCTCCGAGTTTATTACATCTCACATCCATTCTACATTCATCCCACTGCTCAATTTTTATTTACTTCTAATTAATTCTTATACCTAGCTTAATATTCCTGACAATCCTGCTCTTGCCTCTAATAGAAATTAGACCTAATTGCCTGCTTTTACTGCACAGGAGACATTGCATATTTCCTCTTCCTGAGAATAGCATCAATGAATTAGTTAGGCCCTAAAGAGTCTTTTCATGTCTAATGCCCATGTGGTAGCAGAACAAATACAGCTCAGTAGTATATACCAAAAGCATATAAAACCAACTCATTAATATGCCACTGTTCTCTGTTATACTTAGATCACCATGAGACAGTGGCTTTTGGCAAAAACAGATTCATTGCAAATATCTGAAAACTCTCATCTGTTTGAATTAGAAATTAGAAGTGGAGTGTCTACCATAACAGAAGGAAAATAATCACCTGGGACACAATGTCCATTTATTTGCCATTGCAGTTCTTCAATAAATACTGCAACATCAGTTTCTGATTTCCACTGAACAGCAATCATGTTAGCTTCTTTCCCTTTATAAAACAAGTTCTTGCTTCAGTTACAAACATTGTTAAATCCTGTCTTGCAAAAGTTTCACAACACCACTTCAGAAACTAGTTCACAAGCTTCATTTCCCCATTAGTGTTCTAAATGCTGATATTCATGTTCATCTTGAATTTCTGTTTTCTGGGCTCAGCTAAAAGTGCCTGACTGATTTGATTTGTACCTGAACCTCCCTGCATGCAAAGGATTCCTAAAGGGAATACCTGATAAGGGCACTGGCCACCTCTATAAAGTGCTTTGGAGTACTCTGAGGGAGCATTGTTGTTAATAGTATTTTTAATCATTTCTAAATATGGTCAGACAGTATGCAGATCCTATAAAATTTAACTGATATGTGTGGTTTACTTGGAGAAAGAGATTCCCATGCTTACTTATTGTGGATTGCTGATGCTATTTATCGTCAAGGATTTTATGTTGTGCACATCGGCACGACAGCTCTAAGAGCAGAACCTATCACCGGTACAAATCCACATGCTAATGGACTTTGCTTCTTTATTGTCGGCACAGGAGACTAACCTTGATTTTTGTCTTCACTCCCATAGACAGCACTTTCTCCAGAGCAGTACACAGACTGAAATGCAGAAAGGAACTTGGACCATATCTTCAAGAATGGTGACATTTTGCCTCAGTGTCTGGAGGAAGATGAGTCCCAGAAAATCGGAAGCATCATGTTTGACAACAAAATAGTTGAATTATCTTATATAAATACCAATTGCAAAAGGATGGTAAGAGCCTATGGTACATTCTGTTATTCAAGACATGCATCCACTGCCTATTTGGATCTGTCCAAATTAGAAGGGATAGATCGGACAATCCCTCCAGAACCTTTCCAGCTCTGCAGGCCAGTGATCTTGTGTCACCACATGAATAAATCTCACTATTAACTCTGTCTCAGCGTATAACTCTGGCCAAGTCCCATAAGAAACACAACATTCTCGTTTCAAGATTTTTCCTCTGGTTATTTAAACTTCATGGACCTCATATACAGTAGGTAATGATAAGTTAACTAGTTATTACTCCTTTCTAGTGAGTTAACCCTACTTTACCTGTGGCTTAATTACTATCCTTTCTAGACAATAGAGCACTAGATATTATTTAGAAAGACACACAAAAAGTCCCAACATGTTGAGGAAAAGAACTCACTGCAGTCACAGCAAGTTTCACTGCAGTGAAACTAAACTTGACAAAATGGTGATGGCTACAGAACAGACAGTGAATAAAATATTGCATCAATAAAAATATTTTATTGAACCTGTGCCTGTTAATCCCGTAGATAAAGTGTTAGGGGAAGATGTTTCTGTTAAAATCTCTAATTAGCAAACATGCCGGAATACTTTGAATCAGGAAGTCTGTGTAGTTGTAACCGAATGCTCCTCCATCTCTTGGAGGAATAAAAGACTCTCAGGGAATAAAATTTAGCTGAAAAGAAAGCTCATTTCTTGCAAGTACTGGCACACAAATGTCATTGGTATTTCCAAAATCCAGAGAAAATGAGCCTTTTTATAAAATTTCATTTACATTCATTGCAACAGAGATTTGTCTGAAGTGAACTGAGACTCACACAACTAATTCCTGCCTTGCATAAAATCCAAGCTTCTCTGGAATCAAAATGATTACACAGCAAAAAGAGATGGTCTTTGCCTTGCATATAAGATCATGGACCAAAAGAGGGGACAGAGAGCTAGACCACAGCAGACAAAATCTGGCCAGTGCAGTCCCCAGGCCACGGGAGTTGCTGGGAGACCGCAGACCAAGACCATATCCCATGGCATAAATCATAACACTGAAAGGGATTGCTGGTATATGACAGATCATGTCTCTCCTACACTCTAGAGTAAAAGCAACATTTTATACCTCAGTAAAGATGCTTTACTGAAATGAGATATTTTTGGAATTTTGTTTGTATAGGCACAGGAGATGGGTACATTTATGTGTAAGTGGTATATAGTGTTCAGTTCATTGAACAGCAATAGCTGTGCAATGCAGACACGTGCAAGGTTCCTGTGTCACAAATGACCTGGACTATCTGCAGAGCTTGCCCTGTGCTGTAACGAGGAGGCTCCTGAGCTGCCACCAAGAGCCTGGGTGTCCTGGCAGGCACACACAGGTGTATTCACAACCCCTGGGGGATTCCTCCTGAACACCAGAGAGGTTATTTGTCTACTGGCAACCTCAGTTGCAGTCAAGACTTAAATAATTTGGTAGAGCTGTCTGATATAACCACATCCAGATCATAAAGAGTGGAAGGAAAAAAAAAAACGCATGATAACATTAACAATAAACTATAGGGGTTGAGATAAAGCAGCTTCAGACAACATTGCTCAAATTTGTACTATACAATTAACATACATTAGGTCTGTGAGCAACTTTTAACCTTTTTCAACAGCTGCTACTTCATTCTGATTCTGCCATTAGAAGATACTACTTCTAAAAAGAAGAACAAGTATGCTGAAGGCATCTGTTCTGAATAGAACTTCTGTCGATGACAAGTTACTGAACTCTTCCCAAAAAGATGAACACCATGAACAGTTCAGAGCAGGCCTCAGGGTCCTTCATTTACATTGAAATTATATCCACTTGTAAAATAAAAATAAGAATTATAACATAGACTGAACAAATTCAGCTAAGATCTAAGGGATATTTAGAGATCAAGTCTTGGAAAAGGTGTCATTCCATATAGAATAGGAAAGCAGTTGAATTTCCAGAAACTTGAAATCTTTAGTATAAGAACTATAGGGGCAGGAACCATGTACATTCAACTGGCACACTGGTAAACAATCATATTTCAAACAAAGTATATCACTGCTGTTATCACTAGGTCATGTACTTCCATAAACAAACAACAAACAAAAACCTATCAGAGTTATAACTATGTCATCAGAGCCAGTTGTTTTTCACATTAGGAAGTCCTGTATGATTGATTTTAAAAGGAAGTTAAAAAGAAAGCTGATTTAGTCTACTGGATTAAAAACAAACAACAAGGCATTAGATGAATAACAGAGCTGATGATAGATTAAAATGCACAGAGGAAAGACAGCAGTGAATTGCCTAGTGTTTTTGAATAGCAAAAGCTAGGGTAAAAAGAATTCAGTTTCCAATCAACAAAAAAAAATGGCAAAAGGAGAGGAATCCAGACTCCCTCAGATTTATGCTTTATCTGCCAATAAACACTAACATGCCTGATCTAGGTGTCTCACCAGCTTGTGGTATCATAAAAAAACAACAAATCCTGTTGTTGTACAGTGTGTTATCACCGTAGAATGTGTAATTACTTTAAGCGCTAGGTGGAAAACACAGTGATGAATTTTAAAATTTGTATATATTTATTGTTGGAGATAAAGTTGTTGGAGTAGATATAATCTATACTCATGTTTAAATTCCTGTTTTACATAATTTCCTTGCCAGCAAACTATGTATTGAAAGTAAACACAAGTACAATGGCAATAGATTATGATCCTGGAGCAACATAAAAATTCTGCTGGGCAACTGTCTTTCATTATCTGAAGAAAATAATCTTGAGTCACTGACACAGCAGATACTTCTCCATGTGCCTTGTCTAGTGAAGGGGGGATGGAAAGCTAAACTTGTGCTTGCATGACTGCAGGACAGGCTCATTTGCAAATGTAAACATGATCATTCAACCCTGTCACTCAGAGGTCACAGGCACATATCTGCTGCTATTTATAAACAACAAAACAAATAATCACTGAACCTCAAAATTATTAAATGTGAAATTCACAAGGCAAGTAAAAAAAGGCAAACTTCTTCAGACACTTTTGAAAAAAATCTGCTTCCCTCAAAATAAACATAGAGTGAGATTTGCCTGTGCCAATTGCTAACTGGCAGCAACCACACAGCATGGACTGGTGAACTGAGGGAAACATAAGACCTGCATCATACTATATCTCCGAGTGAAAATAAGATAAAAGATAAGATATATCCCTACCACTTTTTAAATCTACTCAATATCTAATATGATTTATATTCTGTCACTTTTATTCAAATTTGCCTTTAATTGTCTGTCATCTCTCATCTGTCATGTATACTGTAAGCACTATGAGCAAGAACCATCTTTCATTTCTTTATTTATCAGCATAGCGCTTAATGCAGGGGAGTCTCTCTTTTCAGTTGAGATTCTTAACCTCTCTTAGCTATGTAAATAACAATAAGAAGGTTCTTGGAAAACATATCTGCTGCTTTGGTCTGATATAGATACTGCAGAGCTCCCATTATTTCCTTGGAAGGAAGAGAAGAATTTCTCCTTCAAATTGATGCTGAAGAAGAATATTTTTCAATTTTTCAAGGGGATGAAGCTAAGGTTCTTTGACAATGCTCACCTAAAAATAGCGACAGCCATTTCCATATCTGGAGAACTGTGGAATAGATCCAAGCTCAAGGCACCGAAGCCACCAAGCCACTGTTTTTTTGTTTTGTTTTTGGTTTTTTGTTTGTTTGTTTGTTTTTGTCAGAAATGCTGCATTTCTGCAAAACATTTCAGTTTTGATGGTGTAGTCATTTTATAAACATAAAAGGAACATATTTTGTTTTGTTTGATCAAATCTAAAGTCATTCAAGGTAAGAATCAGAAAGAAACTGCAGAGTTTAAATACTTTACACAGAGAGCATATTACCTTGAAAAAATGTAACTGCAACAAGTGCCCTTCAGGTCAGAGTTAATAAGCTGGAAAATAAAGCTTATTTCATGACTACAGCAGCTGGAGATGTTTGCCTGCTTCTCCCTCATCAATACTGCATCTAGTGGCATGGTTAAAGAAAACAAAAACAGCACCAAAAATGGTCAGTGAAAGGATAGAAACAAAAGAAAAAGAAAATTACCCATTCTATGTGGCACAAACCCATAAGGCACCACATATACAGCAAGGTCCCCTGTAAATTGCAGGAAGAAATACCACATTCACTATTGAGGCACTGATAAAAACAAAAGAGAAGAAGCAAAAAAAGGCAGGTAAGTCCTGTTTCTTATGCTGTCCTTTGTTTTTGGAGCGGTCCTGTCCATATCGCTTTTGTTTCTTTGGAGGAAAGTAAGGTGAAGGATGCTAGCAATTAGATCCTAGAAGCCCAGGCTGATTGACCTGGTTATTACAGGCAAGTCAAGAAGAGAGGTTTAGCACTTGAGCTGCAGACGAGCAGAAGGTGATGGATGAAAACAGCTCGTCTGAATCTGAGCAGTAGCTCCTGGGCTTGTTAGACTCCACAAAGCAAGGCAAAAAAATGTGTGGTAGCACTGCGAGCAGAGCAGATGGAGCCACATGCTGTGCTTTTCTTGCATCTCCTTGAGTCTTATGCTCCGGACTGATCTGCAAACTCTGCTTGTGGGATAAGCCTGCTCAGTTCAGGGAAAAAGACATAAAGTCCGTGCGTGTTTGAGCGAGTCTGACCTGCTAAGCAGGGTGGCCTTGGGACACTGACCTATTTTCAATAGCTTCAAGAGATTTCCCTGAGGAGTCCAGAGCAGGAGCCCTGCTGCTCTAGTCTCTATGCAGTACGGAAGGGGATATTCGCTTTCTCTACAGGGAAGTCCTAACATAAGACCTTTCATTAAGTGCCTGGTGTCAGACAGGGTGAGTCTGGCCTCATTAGGAAATCGTGATTATCAGTGGTGATCTGGGTCTGTGGCTTTTTTATTTATTTTATTTATTTATTCCTTTGGCACATCAGAGATGTAATTTCCTGATATTATATCTCCTGAGAGAAAAAAGGCATCATCAAGCTAAACTCCAGATTTGGGATACAGTTCCATCTTAGGTGCTGAAATGTAGAAACTATGAAGTGATTTGTCTCCTCTGGTGTTTAGCCAACTTCATACCCTTCCCAACGAAAGCAACCCACACAAAAAAAAAACCCTTTCAGAGTGTGAAGTCAACCTGTCCTATGATCTGTAAGAACACACTGCTCCTGATTGTGCCACAAAGACCATGGTACATGAACCATCAGCACTAGGAATCGGTTCACCACAGATCCACTCATATGGATAGTGTGAGAACCCACACTCATGCCTTTTTAGGTATGATTAAAAAAACCCCATAATCATAAACCCAAATGTCCAGATTTTTCCTAGCAATTTGTCCAAGATGGTTATGAATTTTTATAACAAAGCTGCAGAGATTAAACAAATAAATACCTGCTTAGCATTCTTGTGACTGCAAACAGTAAATCTATTTCATCATTATGGTATTACAAAAACAAATATCCTCTATGGTATCTGCCAAAAATAAACAGAAGAAGGGAATGATATGCTGTCTCTAACAGCCTAAGCTGTTTGTGGGAAGATAGCCCAAATAGGATGTGCTGATAAAGACAAATATATCTATGTGTACCAACAGTTGTACCTCTATGTGTATTTCCTCAAATGTGCTGTGTACTCATATTTCTCACATTTTTACTTTCTCTTCTAATATTTCAGAAAATAGCTCGGATCATCAACAGTATGGTTTGTTTTGAATTAGCAATTTAAAAACTTGAGGATGAAGGTAAATAAGTAAAAAGTAGCATTAAATTACAGAATAGAAAGAATATTGCACTGATTACATTACTTAGTCCCATATTTCATGCAATAGATTTTTCTACTTTTTATACCCCTGAAGATGTTATAATTTCATTTGTGCAGTACCAGAGGTCATTGATATTATATATTATTTCCAGGTAATGCAGGTCTGACTGTTCTAATACACAGTATGAATATATAAAGATAAATCATATACCCTTTGTCATAAAGCTTATACACACACTTTCCTTCATTCATACATATTCCTAAATATAGACACACAGATTTCTAGGACCAACATGGCTGGTATAAAGCTGTAACAATTCTACCTGCAATTTCTTATCCTCAAGTAGCCCACATTGCAAACAGGTATCTGGGTGAAACTTATGCAAGTTGGGATGCTGTTCATAATTTCACTTTTATTTTCCCTATCATCAGCATCCATTTTCCCTCTTCCTAAGTATCATACCTAAATCAGTAGCCCATAAATAGCCCATAAAAACAGCCTATGTTTTTGAAGCAAAAGAAATAGATTTTATATAATAGCAGGTAAATTATAGCAGATACATTTCTCTATCAATTTTTTGAACACTATGTACACAGTGAATTCCAGAGGGAAAAAATATATATAGCACTAATAATAGTATTAGGTAGTTTCTACTTCTTAGTCTTGGCTATTTCTAACCACAGATTACCACTTTCTCTTCCCTTCCTCTTCTCAGATAGGAAATGGTCTTGCAAGACAGTGATAGGACATGGAAAATAGAGAGTTAATGGAATCAGCCTAAAAATATTGAAAATCTTTGTAACATTTGCAACAACACAAAGTGAAATAAAAAGGCTAAAATAGTTTACTTTATTCTTTTTCTGGAGTGAAAATGTGCTGCAAGGATTAGATAAACTGCAGCTGCTACAAATTCAGCTGAAAAGGAATAACTAAATGAAAGGTTCTGCTCCTTACCAAAAAGGTAGCAGAAACTATTCCAGGACACACAAGTGGCAGTCTTCTAAACCTTCTGCCTTTCAGGTTAATAATTTATAACCTCCTGGTTTTAGCTACTTTTGGAAAGCTTTGAATTTAAATACAATTTTTTTTTCCAGTATTGCACACAACGAACCACCCAGTGCTATTCTTGGTCTGGTTCTGCATCCAAGGCCAGAGCTGCACTTCTGCCAGCATTGCTACATTGGTTATGGGTGTGAAGAGCTGGGATCCCTGTCTGACGTTGCTGTGCAAGCAGAAATCCTCAGAAGATTGCAATTTTATTGAAATAGCTTATTTTTCTTTTAAGGAGTAATTTTACTATAATGACATACTTTGTTGGTACACACTGAGTTCTTTGTTGGTTTAGTGCACTGGTGCTCCACACATAGCCATAGCCTCTAAGGAAAATACTACAGGGATATTAATCAGTAGATATTCCCCTTCCCTGTGGGTAGCTTTTGAATGCTTGTTCCCTGGTGGAGATGAAGGTATATGTAAAATATACGAATGCAATCTTAATTTCTATTAAAGATTTTTCACAGATTTTTACAAGATGAAATCTGTTCTTCATCCTCATCAGAACCAGGGAGATTTAATTTATCTATGGTACATAGATAATACATAGATATAATCTCTAATCTTTCTTCAGAGTGTATATAGTTATACATAGATATATATGTATACATATACACGATATGTATACATATACACGTATGTGTGTGTGTGCATAACCTTTAATCCCTCAGGTATGGACAAGTGTCTACTAATGTGATTTTATTTTGCTTACTTCCATGAATAAATCTTTCAGCACTGAGATATTTGGGGCAGAGGAAGTTACTTTTCTTATTTAAGCCTTTTCAACTATATATAAATCTGTAACTATCTGTAAAAACATGTGATTATATTCACAAAGAACAAACAGAAATCATAACAAGCAATTACCGTATTTACCAGCAAGGTAAAAGACCAATCTAAACTGCAAAACAGCCACTCCATGGCTACCACATTTTGGCATACCAAATATTGAAAGCTAATCCCCAGAAAAGTACACTGAGGGATAAAAAGCTCCTGTAATAAAATTGTGCAGTTAGAGCTGAGGACAGCTAAGAGTAGAGACTTTCAGTACCCTTCTATGACAGTTCTTCCATTTTCTTTAGGCACTTTTGTCACAGCTCCTCTAACTCTTTAGCACGCCTGCTGAGGGTTCCTATGCCAAAGACAGTTTACAGGGGTGAGCAACTGCTTTATCATTTTACTGCAGTTACATTTAAATGACAGCTGATGTCATAATAAATATCTTAGCTTTAAATCCATTAAAATTCTCTCGATCTTGTTGTTTTTCCCATTTGTTTCATAGATTGCAAGACTTGTGCAGAAACAAAAACAAAAATAGCTTCTGCTTGAATTAAATGCCTCAATTTACTATTTCCCAAGTGGCAGAGCCTTCTGTGTGCTCTTCTCTTGGTCAGCAGTGTTTCTCCCAGCAAACAAAATGTGAGCCTGTTTGGAATTATTTTTGACTAGTGATGATAAGTGATTGTTACAGTGTAGAACTTATATCTAAAACAAGCAGCAGCTTAAAGCCTATGTGCATTTATACAAATACTGTATATAAAATATCCATGAAAACTGGGCTTCAGTTTGCCTATGCTATGTGTCAGAGTATTTACATTGAAAAATAAGGCTACACAGTTTCCCTTTCAGGTATCTTAAGCAGTTTATTTCAATGGTTCTGCTCCCCTGAGGAAGAGGAAAAGAGAACAGCTACAGGAGATAATAGTGAACAACCTCTGTTGCGCAGAAAATTCATCTGTTCTTTAAGATTTGATGAAAAAGGTCAACCATGAAAGCAAATAGGAGTGAAAATTAATTTGGTTAAAGAAAGCTTGCAGAGATACTCTACAGGAGGAAGGAGCCATCATTAAACAAGTGCAGACGATTATCAGACAAGCCCAGGTTGCATAGCTTTTGTCATGCCTGACTCAAACCTTGAAGCAAGGAGATTCCTCCAGCTCTCTAGTAGGGCCATTCTCAGGTCAGTAGTGGGAGGGGTATTCTCAGTTAGTGGAGAGTGAAGCCTCAAAGAGAAAAGCAACATTTTTAATGGATTTACTACTAAAGGAAACAAATAATCCATAATGAACTCCCGCATATATGGTCACTGGAAGGGCAGAGAAGCTGAGCAAAGAGTGGAGTTTTTACCAGTGAGAGAATAATTTTGGCATATGAGGATTTAAACTGGAGCAAACAACAGAGCAGTTGACTTAACAGACGTGATTGCAAGGGAGAGTAAAGGAATAGTAGGTAGAGTTTTGTAATCGCCATCATGACGTTTGAAAGCTGGAAGAGAAGAGGAAGCAACAGGGATTGGATCTCTGGTATTTAGTCAGTGGATGACATTGTCCCACAACAGCAAGTGCCAGCGCAAAGCTGTTCTGCTCATGGCTGAGGGCAAAATCGAAAGAAAACAAGACACCTAAAGTGCAACTTATGCAGAATTTAGATGCCTATGTTGAAGTCAATGAGCCAAAACAAACTTCACCTAACTTGTTTAGGCACCTGAGAGGCTGCTGGCACTGAAGATGCGCTTTAAGTCTCTAAGTTCTGCTACTGCGTACCCCAGAGGCAGCGTTGACTCAGCCAAGCTGAGCTGCCGAGGAGTCACGACGTGGTGTCCCTGGTGTGCGGGTGCCATCCCCTGGCAGCCTCGGCCAGCCCCAGCCCTGCCACCACGGTCTCACAGCCACAGCATGTGGTGAGAGCATCCACCTGCTGCGTGATGATCCTGTGGAAGTGGGAGAGCGCAGAACCGTCTGTTCCCCAGCCTGCAGGGAGTCTGACTCACACCTCCCACGTCCCTGGCCCCAAATATCTTCTCAGTCAGGTTATGGAGCAGTTGGAGCAGGGATGCCTTCCAGTGCTCCTGCTGAAGCTGGTGTGCACCCAGAAAGGCAGAAGGAATGGTTCCAGGAACAGAGCAGGGGGGAGCCTGCTCCTGCCGCTTCATTGCTGGGAAATTCAGCTGAAATAGGGAGGCTCCCTCTTCTCTGTCTCTAACAATGTTCTAGAGAATTACAGCACTAAGAAAAAATGGACCTGAGGTGTTTCTCTTCTTCTGTGCTTTCTGCCCACTAGCATATATGCAACCTTCACTCTGTATGTGGGGTGTTTTTATTAAAATGTCTAAAACTGCAATGCCTTTTCTCTGAACTCACCAAGGTGGAGTGCTCTAGAAGCGCAACTCCAAGGATGCTCCTTGTGGGGAGCAAGGCAGAGGAGCACCTTCTCTGTGAATTATAAATGGCCCTAGGCAGAAAGCAGCTATCTGTGCTTAGCCAAGAGGCAGGGAGCTCAGGGCAAAAGTAGCAACAGAAATTAAGGAAGCTGAGTATGTTTTCAACTGCAACTTTAAAAAGTGTCTCCAGTTTCTCAGAAACATGAAAGGATTAGGTGGTCAAGAGTGGACTGGTTTGGACTCCCTCTGCCAGGTGTTAGCTAAATTCCATGCAAGCTGGACATTGAGTGAATTTTGAATTTCTCTTGTTAAGAGCCATTCTTTAAGATATAGAGTTCTCAGTCAAGAGAAAAGTTTCTAGCTGTTTAGAGGCATGACAGAGCCTGTCACTTCTCAGGCCATTATGCTTTGGAAAATGTGAAGCAAGTAAAGCAAAGAAAGTTTTAAAAAATCCAAGAAATAAAAAGAAGAATTCCATGCAGTCTAACATGTCTTGGCTCTACCACTCAACTCCCACCTCATCCAGTGAGAAACGGGATTCATGGGATGAAATTAGATGGAAATACAGAAGCAAATAGTTTTTTTTCTCCTGCTGATTTTTTTTAATTATTATTCGAGACAGCAAAGCTGCTTTGTTTCTCATACCAGTTCCAAAAGCTGACAAATCAGGAAGCAGATCTTCCTCATTGCTATATACAGGATGACCACTTTGACTGACATACTTTCTCTGTCCAGAATTGCAACCGCTGCCTGGTTTGTCCATTAGACATAAGAGAAGCTCCCGTTTTTCTTGTTGGCATCGTAATGGGGAGTGGAATGTTCCTTACCAGTCTGGTGAAGTGAAGCTCTGCTTCTGGTAAACCACAACAAAGATTTCAAGTAGAAGAAATCTCTTTTACTCTGAGCTTCTCCTAAATGCAGACTCTACAGAATTGTAGGGAAAAGCATTGGCAGTACGCAATGAGAGACGTGTGTGACAAAACAAAGGAACTAGTATATTTTTAGTACCGTTTACTAGTACCGTACCCATTATTTATTTACATATATATACATATGCAGACATGTCTGTTAAGAGTAGTTACCATAGAAATATGTAGTCAGGGTGGAAAAGACTACGCCCTAAAGTGGGCTGAACATGGCTGTTCAATTTTAGGGAACTGGCTGCACATGAAGTTATGGGAAAACGTACCTCACTCTTGGCTCAACTTATACTATGACTGAAGCTTTTATTGACACAGTCTAACTTCAGATACATCACTGAATTTCCACACAGGTCACTCCCTTGATCAGCTAATTGATTTTAGCTCTGTCTTTGAGTAATTATTTCTGAGAAAGCAGGGGTACAGCACAGGATCAAGATGAAGCATGGAGAGCAGGCAATTACCTAGGGCAGCCACTTGCCCAGTGTGTCTGCACTCCTCTCAGAGTTGGTAGCGTTCCTCACTTTCTCCAAGAAAGCAGAACTTCCTTTCATTCCTCCTGTTGCTGTCAGGGGAGAAAGAAAGTGGAAAATTGGAAGTTATCTTGATATTGCAGGAATCAGCAGAAGCCCCTAGGTTATGGGTGGTCACCACTGATGACCAGTTGAGGGTTGGATAGTGCAAAATAAACAGAAGGGACTTGTACCCCAAACTCCCTCCTTGGCCATAACCAGCCATTGGGTTGGAGCTATCCCTTCATCGTTATGGAACACAAATACCTCAGGGGCAGCATATAGCTTCCCATCCCTCCACAAGATCACATCAGTGCGGCTGGGGGAAAGTCAGAATATGAATGGAGGAGAGGAGAGATTATCCTCTTATCATGCTGTTGACTTTCATAACTCCCATCACCCGTAATCTTACTGGACAATCTCAGTTCCTCCGTATACCTCTGGATGCTTTTCCTAACACATCACCCATTTACTCTCCCAGAACTTACATTCTTGAGGCACAAAATTGAATTTTGCTTTTGGGCTTTTATTTGGCATGGCACTTTTGAAATCTCATCTGGTAAGAAAAGCACTTTTATTCCTCCCTTTTTTAAAAAAATCTTATAAATCATCCTGTGACTCATTATATAGTAATGACTGTTTACAGTGATGGGAGGGACTGATTCCATAAGCAATGGCTGTAGTTATCAAATATTTCCACTTCCCTTTGGCATTTAAGAACCTGCAAAAATCATTTATTTTATATCTTTCTTAACATTTCATCCTCTAATTGTTTTCTATAGAATGAAAATAAATGTTTGCGGAGGCTCAATTTATTGAAATATAATCATTTATTTGAGCAGTATATACATTATTGCCCATTTTATTTAAATGCCACTTGTTTCAGCCATGTTTGCCTGTTATTTTTACTCTGAAATATTTGGTTGATGACAATGGCATAAGTAGATCTCATTTTGTAGCTAAGCTGCACCTTTCCAAAACATGCTTATTGGGTTACAGTTATCTCACAGTTATCTTCAATAAACAATCCAAGGACCAGTCCAATGTTCCATCACCTTCACTATAGAAAAAATAACTTTTTTGTCCCTCTTTAGCTGAAGACATTGGTTCCTCTTCTAGTTTTGTTCATTTAATTAAGGGGTCTGCTAGAGCTAGTACTTTCTCTCTGTGGAAGGATTATATCATTTTTAACCTGTTTCTTTGAAAGACTAGGCATTTGTTGTACACTGTAGAAAGGTGGTATCCTATTCCTTTTCCTGAGTTTTAAGGAAACCAGCCTGACTGCTTCCCACTTTCTCTCCAGGGAGGCCATCCAGAATCATTTTCCCTCTGCCCACAATTTTTTCAAACATCCTTTCTCCACTAAGATCTCCATATAGCTTCCGTTCTTCTGTGTGATGACCATTTAACTGATTCTATACTAACTAATTTTTAATTCAATTTGAAGCTGAAAGTCATAGGTATTACATGGGTTTTGATGTGTGGCCCAACTTAATTAATTTCTAGAGTTGGTTAACATGCTTGCGAATGAGAGTCTACTTCATTGAGGCTTGCTTCATGAGGCAAATGCTTATGAGTTACCTCAATGCACAACCTAAGGCAAACCACAAATGTCTGAATGTTGAAACACATGTTCATGGAATGTTTAGATTAGGTTTTACAATTTTAAGTATTCCGTAACTGTACTAGTTAATTGGCAAACAACAAACAATTGCAAGTTTCAACAGGGGAATGAATTCTAGTCTAGACACATTTATAATAGGAGAATGAATTCAGATTGTTTTCAAGTCTTGAATAAGCTCAGAAGACTTTCCCTATTGCCTTGCATCAAAAAAAATATGGCTTTTTTAATTTAAGAGACTGAAAAACAAATGAAGAAATGTGAAGAGATAATGGGAAACTCACAATCTATACTCTCTGTGTGGGGCTCCCATCCATTTCATTCTAGATGATGTCAGCACCCTTTTGAACATCATTGTGTTTGAAATGATGTGAAGGGACATCCCTAAAGTTTCTTGGCTAGAATAATAGGATTAAGTTAAGGCTATCTGAAGGGAAAAACAACCAACAACCTAGACTATCCTAATACAAAAAAGGCTAGTGTTTCTGGAAAGAAGCAGCCAGACAGAGGCTGTAGCTGCTCTGTGAAGGACTGGTTCTGCCCTAGAAGAAAGCAGGTTACAGGAAGAACCACAGAGGAAGGATTAAGAATGTAGACCTAACAGAAAGTCGTCATCGAGGT
This sequence comes from Tinamus guttatus, assembly GCF_059628265.1. Taxonomy (NCBI): domain Eukaryota; kingdom Metazoa; phylum Chordata; class Aves; order Tinamiformes; family Tinamidae; genus Tinamus; species Tinamus guttatus. Next base: position 539,180 of record NW_028289026.1, read on the forward strand.
TTATTGAGAAGTAGTGACTGTATTACTGGTTATATGGACAGGAATTAGAAAAGGGAAGTGGTATTAATAAATTACAAGCACATGACAACGTATCAGCTACCTTACTAGTAGTTTTGAATGGTTTGGTACCTGAAAGACTCCTTATGTTCACAATCTAGTTTTATTATCTTCTTTTTTTCTTATAAGTGTTTCTTAAATTGCTCATGTTGATCTGCTGTTAAACATAGTGCTAAGATTTCTTGTTACTGTGGAAGAATTGGATGAGCACAGTAGGCAGGAAATTTTAAAATGACCCTTTTCGGGTCTGCAGAATTGCCCCTTGGCTATACATGTAGATATAGGTAGAAGTATATATATAGAGAGAGATGCAGAGTGAAAAAAAGAGTATCATGCACAGGACAGCCATCCCCAAAATCTCTTAGTTCCAGCCCAACTGATGCGACTCATCAAAAACAGAAAAGCAGCTGATCAGTCCTACTTTCACTCAAAGACTAGCTGGTAAGACACTTTAATCTTTCAGCAATTGATGTTTCAGTGGCTCCTCGCTCAGAACTGCCTCCCATCTCTCTGGCATGGTGGAGCAAGCTTACGGTTGTATGCACTTGGCCAGACCATGCCAGTTTGAGGAATGGGAATTTTTTGAACCTGAGTATGCAACAATGGAGGTGCAGCAACACTCCAGCCAAGAGGAGAAGTTATGGAGGTGCTATCTGATATGTCATTTCTCCCTCAAATTCAGATATGCATTTCCAATGGAGATAAACCTCTGCATGGAGCTGAGACTCCCTGCCTTAGATCCCTCCCCACCAACAGACATGTGGGCCGTCATACTGGACAAGAGTTACTGGCCCATTTTGTCTCTGAATCACTCTGGAAAGGAAGACACAATAACCAAACGCATTCCCAGGAGACCACATGCGCACTTGTAGCTTCTTGCCAACTGGGGAAATCTAAGTCTCTATATTTTGGGGATACACAGTAGCCTAGAGGTTGTATGAAGCTTGGGGGTGGAGCATGAGAGGGAACTGAAAGGTAGAAGTTCAAGAGTGAGGGAGAAGAAATAATAGGGAGACAGACACTGCTGTGCTTCATTGGAGTGCTCAGTGGAGAGCAGGGACAGAGGCTCTAGTCACCACTGTCATCTCTGTCTCTGTTTTATCCAGTGAGTGTTCCATGACTGCTGTGAGTGCAGTTTATGCAAGCTCAGCTCCAAGATGCTCAACTCTGTCAAGATAAGAGCAATTCTGGACATTTGGGGAGCATGAAGTCAAAATTAAGGCCATCCTTGTGCTTCAGTGCTTTCAGTGCTGGATACCAGGGTTTTCAGAACCACCATTTTGAAATTAGACCCATAAAATTCTGCTTATGTCCCCTCAAGGATTTGAGCGGGAGCTGGTTCTGGTCCACTGATATTTCCTCCAATGCTTCTGATCATGCTCTAAAGAGCAATTTGATTCTGTGTATAGCAGATACTACTTGAATAGCATATCCATTCAGAGTACAGGCAGGGTCTTGTCACAGCACATATTCAAAGGGAACATTGCTCACTTGTGAGTTTTTGCTTAGTTTGTTTATTCACTTGTTTTGGCTGTGACTATAGAATGCTTTATGTAATTGATACTTGATTTTGTTTTCTTTATCACACCCTGGCATTTTCAAATTTATTACTCGCATGTAGGTATAGGCCAGATAATTTAGCAAAAATGTGTGTTGTCATCTCTGTTAAACAAATATGGTCTGTTTTAACTACCATTAGTTCTCTGATCAAAGTGATTTTACACTTAAAGAGTATCCTTGTAAGTGTACACGAGACAAGAATATTACATGATTAACACATGAGTATGCAAGCGGCAGAAATGATAGCTTACTGTGGACATTTTTTTTTTCCCCCAGGGGCATGATAACAGGGAAAGGGGGATTCTACAGTTTGTCACATTTTGCATTTAATTTGATTAATATATTTTGTCATTGCAAGTCTCAACACCTTGTACATAAATCATATTGTTGGGTTAGAATTGTAAGGACTGATTTCTCTGATATCAAGTATAGGCTATTATTAGCTAAGTTTCTGACTGTCATTGATAACAAGATAGAGCAAGAACTTGACTGCCACATCACAAGAGAGATCCCATCTCTCCTCCCTTGTTCTTTCCTTTGATAGTAGACCTCTTTTTCAGCTTTCACAGGTCTTAAACATGTCAGGCTTGATATTTACATTCATTTGACTGTGAATATTTTCTTCCTCAGATATTGTTTGAGATTTCAACTCTGACAGTCCCACTGGGGGATGATGTGCACCTCAACAAGAGTTCACGAGTTCCTGCTGTCTGAGTTCACTGTCATTGCTATCTGAGGGCAGGAGACCCAATGTACTCTGTCCTGAGAGATCTCCACTGCTGGATAGATGTCCTCCCTCTTCATATTAGAGGGTTCCAAATTGCTGCCTTATGTCTCTGTTTGTAAACCCTGTCCTTTTCTATTTTGTCTAAGAGAAAAGTATAATGGCACTGCCCTGTATAATGTAACATCCACTTAGAAGACTGCAGCAAAATCAGTCCTGAAAATCTCAAGTCATCCTCTGAGTTTCTGAACATATGTTCAAGTAGTATTTAAGTTTGGGCCTTCATTACTCTATTTTCTCAATGCCCCAGAGGCTTTAATAGCCCTGCCTTATATCTCTGAAGAGAGATGACAATACTAAACATGAAGGGACAGGCAAAAAGAACAGTTTCTGCACAGCCTTAATATCCAGAGAACAAGCTCTCCAGGGATGTCGGAGATTTCCCTGGTCATTATGATGTACTGCAGCATTTTTATTACTGTCACTAATGTATCACAGTAGTAGAATAGATACTATTAAAATACTTTCTTAAGACTTTGTAAGCTATAATACTTTCAAAATATTTTAAATATTTCTGTATTCTTTTTGCATGAACTAAGTGATTTCTATGGATAAGTCTCGTTGTCAGTGTTGCTTAGGTGCCAGGTCCTTATAAGACTACAGAAGTGTAATTTTGGGAAGCCCAGGCAAGTCACACCAGAGCTAGTAGATATCAAATGGTAAGTCTCCATGACATGTAGCTCATCATGGTGACTAATTAGTTCATGCAGTCAAAACACCTTGGACCTAGGCTTTTTTGAAGGGAGAAAGAGACACATTCCTTACTAATTTACGTGTATAGGCCTCAAATCCCATCTGAGATCTCCAAAGTATGCACCAGACCTACAGTGGCTGATCCAAAAGCACACAGATCTTCTGTGGGTAAAGCTGGCAAGCTTTATGTGCATAGCTTGGATACCCTGGCGTTTTTCAAATGATAACACAAGTCTATGTTTAAACAGCTGAATCACTCTCCAAATGAGCAGAAATGTACACAGTCAGGAAAGAAACATGTGTCTAGCCATCCCAGTCCTGGACCGATGCTCTGTTACTGGGTCAGACCTCCCAAAGGTTAGAGCATGTTACCTTCCAAGTAACTTAGCTTTCTGGATGATTCATGCTGGAGCATGAAAATGGGGATGAACAACAGAGTGTGTGATGGAAATGCATTTGTATATGCAGTCATGAGCATGCCCTGACATCCATTCACTCATGAGTTGGCCTTTGGCTGTGCTGGCAGATGGTGCCTTCTCTACAAGGACCCTGAGAGTTTTACCCTGGTTGTAGTAGCAGTGTCACAGTCCTGCCCAAAGAATCTGGTCACCAAATAAGGTCAACATATTTGGTCTGCAAAAGTGACAAAGCAGGAGGGAGAGAGACCCTGGCATTGCAGTGAGAACACGAGAGATGCCAAGGAAGAGCAGAAGTGATTCTCAGGTGAGATAGGTCTGATCTCGCCAGTCCTAAAAGTTGTCATAGGCTGAAACAAAAACTTATTTCAACACTGTTTGCGAGTCTGAGGAGAAAGGTGCAACACGCCAGCATAAATGTCATTGTAAACCTAAATTTGTCAATTCTTTTTCCTGCCCATAAAAATGGTTTGCCTCCAAAAACAGCTTTTAGTCACAGGTAGAGGCCCCACTGATTCTGAAGATTTTGGTTCCATTATCACTGTTATTTTTCTCTGCAGGAACCAAGGAGTCCTCCTCTTCTAAAGGTCTGATTCAAAGTTAAAGAAATTGTATAATTATCAAATTAAAAGTTGATATGGTAACATTGAACGAGGAGTGACAGCTGCTGTCCAAATTCCCTTTTTCCCTGCCACTCAATTAATATCTATAGCCATCAAAAACAAACTTCATAAAAGAAAAAAAAAAGGCACCGTTATGATACAAACATTTTCCCTTTGTGACTATTCATCATTATTCCCTTGGTACTGCAAGCCTGATATGAATTTATAAACTGTATTTGCATAGTGATAATCATTATCAGTTATGAAAATATAGTGATTGTGCTGATTCATAATGTACATTCCAGTTGTAACATGGCAATAGAAGACGCTAGATTGCCAAACTGTCTTCAAGAAGAAATCGTCACTTTTCAATGATTGCTTAGACACTAAAATAAGCATCAGTTTTAAAGTTGTCATGTCAACATGGTATATGAACCTGGCATTCATTTCAGCTACAGTACCTCCTTGCAAGGGGGAAGGGATCTCATTAAGATGGAGTTTGACATTCTCCAGCAAATGAATGACTACTCATTCTTTAAGGATGAAATTTGTAGTGCCCTATGGGGAGAACAAGTAAGCAGATTTTCCATGAGTAACTCTTTACAGAAGACAACAGGGATGTAACATTCCTCCCCCTTCCTCCCTGCTCCTATCCATAATCTGGATTTACAGTTCTTCAGTTTCTGTGTATTACTGCAATAATGACCACTTCACAGAAGAAAAATTAGGGAGTTTTTTGAGAACTTTTCACAGCACAAATCCAACTTGTTAGTCTGTTTCCCTTCAAGAACTTAGTAGTGCAATAGAGACATTGTGAATACAACCGTGAATTATAACCTTAACGCTGAGGAGACGTGATTTGACAACAATTGCTACGGGAGCAGGCCGTACACAGTGTCAATTGGGAACAACAGAGAGGTTGTGTTTTGACAAGACAGCTGCCCTGTGATCTACCTCAAAGCATGCCAAAAGGAAGCTCTTATTTTCCTTACACACTCCCCCAGTCAACATGCATTGCTCTGAATTACTGGTAGTCATAAGGGGCAGGGCACAAACTAGTTGCTAGTCTGGGGACAAAACAAAGCTTTGCCAAAAAGCAATTTGCTGGACCTAAGCTATTTTCCCCAACTATGTCAGCCTTTCAGGAGATCACTGACCCTTGAGAGCCAGCATATGCAAAAGTCTAGCTCCGTTGGACAAATGCCAGCCCTGGGAATTCACGACTGCAAGACCTATGGCTCTGAGGCAAGCAGCCATACCAGGCTTTCCAAACATTCATGGAGATATGAAGTCTAGTTCTAGTTCATTCCCTGGGAACACTCACACAGATAGAACTCAGATCTTAGGAGTCCTGATACAGGTCCCCAGGATCCATTATTCCAAAACAATTACGCCATTCTGGAGTCATAAGCCTTACTTTTCCCCAGTGCTTTATGGTAAGACTTTGGTGTAAAGCCGCACCTAGGAACATTGGGCCTCTGAAGGTAATGACCTTGCAAGAGACACTAGAATATGTCTGCATCCTGGGCTTCTATAACACATAACAGATCCCTGACAGAGCTCCTGGTTCACTATATGACAGCATATACTATACTAAATTAATAAACCAGCTTGTATCATGGGCAAACCCAGAGTAGAAGACTCTAATGCTTCCAGGACTAGGGTCTGTGACTCCAGAACCACCAGCCAAGACTCCCAGGTTTGTTGCTGATGAACCAGGCTTTTGCTGAGATACACTCTTCCCCACTGCCACGGGCAAACTTGCAGTTCATGAAGTTTCTTCTGGTGCAAGTCAGGGAAGGCATTATGCAGCCAGCACACACAGCACACACATACCCACACCAGAGAGCTCAGGCAGTGCATAATGAGTTCAATTCACACATGCGTAAGAGACACAATCAGCAGCCTTTTGAAAACAACAGGCTAACTGGAGATTATAGAACAGGAAAGGAACTAAGAAAAAACCACTATACATACAAAATAAAACCACACTTCCAAATAATATTTAACCATCAGAACCTCTTTCTAAAATAAATCTTTCCAGCTCTTGCAGAGACTAAGATCACACTGGGTGTCTTTCCAAGTTTTTGGGGAATTTCCAGTGCCTACCCTTTATTCTTTTAAATTAAGTTCAACTCAGGACTCGAGAGCATGTGGGCAAAAACCTGGGAGATGTTGGGCTCTTACATCCCTTACTGAATAGTCTTTTATCAGCCTATTTAGGTTATCCCAGTTTAACCCTATAGTCCCTTCCAGCAGTTCAATGACTCAGATTAACTAGACACTTGGCCACTGTCAAGCTCCGAGCCGAAGGCTGGAGAGAGGCTAGTCCCCAGACAAATGATGCATGGAATTTGTATCTGTGCGTTGCCATGCCGACGCCGCACACGGATTGCTCAAGATTCAGCAGGACTTGGCAGGCACTTCTTCTGCTTCCCAGAGACCCACTGACAGGTAATATTACTGACTCTCTGCTTTATTATGTGAAGTCCCATTGAAATGCGCTCAGTACAAGCATCTAATTCATTTCAATGCAACTCTGCACAGCAAAAAGGAGAAAGCAGGAGGGAGCAGCAAGGGCAGGGAGGAACCCACCTGCTTCCAGAACAACATGGGATTCACTTGCCATGTGGGGTAGTTTTATCTTCCCTGGTGGCTGCAGAACAGCTGTGCTCTGAACAGGATCAGCCAGTCAAAGGCATATCAGAGTATTTCATACCTGATCATCACTAACAGTGTATTCCCAGACTCACGGTGTATTCATGCACTGCTCTGAGTTTGGACCACTAACTTACAACAGACAGAGCGATTTAAAAAAAAAATAAAAGAAAATGACTGAAGTCCAAGAGCAGGTTGGATCTGGGAGTGCTCAACTTCCACTCTGCACAGCACACAGCACCAAGCCGCAGCAGCCACAGGGCTTCATCCAAAATACACGGAGGGAAACAGAAAGGCTCCTGGAAATGTCAGTAGCCTTTGGCTGTGCTCAAACAGTCACTTCTCCTGCAGAGCACATTGGAAGTGACCAGCACCCATATCCTTGCTAGAGCTGCTTGAAACAGCCGTTGTGAATAAATTATGTAAATATCCTTGCACCCTGCCTTCTTCACACAAATCATTTAGGAACCCCTCTTCTCCCCCATCAGCCTATCTGTTCTTGAGGAATTCATGCCAGAGAGCTGCTGTGTCAAATTTCTGCCTTTAGGCTGTTTCCAAACTGCTTGACTTGCCTCCACCCCTTCCCCCATCACTGCTTGTTATGCAGTGGGTGTAAGGTTCCCCCAAGTCACATGAGACCGTTTCCTCCACTCTAACTTTCCTGGCTGGGAAATAATAAATGGCTAAATGGCAGAGACACATTCCCATGTGATGCTTAGAGATAAATCGCTGTGCTAAAATCCGGGCTTTGTTTGGGGAGCCTTGGTATTTCAGCTGGGGCTTGGGATTCCTCTACATGGCAAAGCGCCTAACAGTTAAGGACTCGAACGCTCAATGTTGCAACACCTAGGTCCTTTTGTTGACTTAATGCCTGTATCTTTGCCCAGAGCAAAATACATTGGATAAGATAAAAACAATCCAAATAAACAATGAAGCATTGGCATCCTCCACTGGAAGAAAGAGCAAAACAAGACAGCTCTGCTTAGTGAGGTGCGTGCTATGGCTCCTGGCTCACTTTTTTAGCTATGTACAAGATAAAGTCTGTCTTTTCAGGTCATAATGAGAGAACTTAGAGTTTCCCATCACTAAACTCTCATCTAACTGCATGCTGCCACAGAAAGAAGTAATTCAGTTCATTTGTCGACTTGATTTGGCTTCAAGTTTCTGCCCTCTTTGCACTGGATATAGAGGAGTGGACTCATCACACTCACTGAAATTAATCTTATTTTTGTGGGTTAATGTTTAGTTTAATCACTGCAGTGAGCTGACCCTGCACATTTGCAATCCCTAGATCCAATATCACCAGCAAGTGGCAGAAGAGCCGTGGGAAAGGGCAGGAGAGTCCTACCTGGCCACCTCATCCACATCCCCCAGCTTCTCCTGGGCGCCATGGTGCTGGAAGAGCAGGAGGATGAGGTCATTTCTTGCCAATGCTGGCACCAATGTCCTCTCCCTGACTCTTAGGATGAGCTATCCAAGGTCTTAGGACAGAGCAGTGCTCTGCCCACTGCTGTCCTTGGCCAGCAATGGCTTTTCATGTGCAAGAAAGTGGAGGCCTCCAGAACAAGTGCATGCACATAGACTAACCATATGTTTGACTTACACATTGATTTACACATCAGCAAGTTTACTTGTTGTTGTTACTTTACTCATGGTTCGTTTACATGACAAGTACAGAGAATGTTTATGTTAAAGATGTACCAATCTGAACCCAGATTTTAGAAGAGAACCCATAACCACAGAAACAAAGCAAATCCATCGTGTTATCCCAAGGCAAGACCAGCTCTATACGCAGCATTTCTCACAGGTATTTCATCAGTCTGGTCTTAAACATCCCCATCAAAGGGATGCTATACCCTCTGAAAGAATTTTCTATTCCAAATAAAAAGATTTTCCTGAAAGCTGACTTAAATCTTTGTTAAGCTCATAACTTATTGTATTATCCACAATGAAGACGACAGAAAGGTTTATAGCCACCTCACTGAAACAGTGTTTTATTTATTCAAAGCCTTGCAGGCATGATTCTCACCAGTCTTCTCTGCACAGATTACAGATGCACAGTTCTTGACATCTCCCCCTGGAGAGCATGTTTCCTAGACCTCTGACCAGGCTCATTTCTCTCCTCTGGACTTCTTGCAATCTTTCTTGAAGTGTGGTACCCAAAACTGGAATCAGCTCCCTACTTGAGGCTTTACCGAAGGGAGGATTACCTCATATGTCTTTTGTACAGCTCTGCTGTTTATATACCCCAGAATAATATTTGCTTCTTTCACAACAGGATGCCATCACTGACTCATGCTGAGCTCATGATCCACTACAATTCCCAGATCCTTGCTACCTCTCCTCTCATTTCCCATCATGTATTCAGGGATGCATTTTATGCTATCTATATGCCAGGTTATATTCAGTGGTGTCTTATTTGTTCCAGAGTATTTCTCCATTTTCTCAGGCCCCTCCTCCAAGATACTGATAATTTGAGTCACGCAGATTTAACATTTACTCTCTAGCTCATCATTTAAGTCATAGTAGAGACTACAGGAGTCTTTCTTACAGAAACTTACCTAAAAAATCTTCCCAGTGTGATACTAAACTGCCAATAACTGGTTCTTGGCTATCATTTTCCAAGCAGCACTGTGCATGTTTTTCAGTGGCCTCATCAAGAATCAGTGGTTTCTAAGCCACAACTCTCAGGCAGCAGAGTGCTTGTGAGATTTTCATGCTGAAGCTGACAAGGAAAGCAATGTAAGATGTTTTTCTGTATTGTTGTTCAATGAGCCCAGTGAAGTTTGAGGCCCATGATTCAGACCACAACTCCCTGGGTGCTTATGCAAATGCCAATTTGAGGCAATGTCAAAAACCTTACTAAATTCTTGCTTATCTGCATGACTTATTACCCTGGCATAGGAAAAGCAAACAAACAAACAGGCTCGTTTGACATGATCTTGACAAATTACATGGATTATTATTTATCACTTTGCTATCTTAAGGATCACTTGATCACTTGTCCAAGTACCTTTCTGGAAAAGGAAAGTCAGGTCAGCTGGGACTCTATGTCCTCTTTTCTCTCTCTTTTTTTTTTTTTTTCTTTTTAAAAGGCACTCTGTCTGCCTTTTTCTAGTCCAGCACCATCCAAATTCTCAAAGATAATTACCATGGCCTTCAAGATTGTTCAGCCAGTTCCCTAAGTAACCTAGGGTGAATTACAGGCCTGAGTGATCTGAAAAAAAATCTAATTTATCTAAGCAGTTTCTAAACATTTCTTTTTCTATTCTTGCTTGAGTTCTTACCCTTTTGTGGCTGGTGTTAACTGTGTCAACCATCCGATTACAGTCAGGCTTTTTAATGAAGACTGAAGCAATAAAAGGCATTAAACACTTTGGCCTTCTTGGCATGTTTTGTTATTTCCTTTCTTAGCCCATTTATTAGCTGGCCAATGTTTTCTCTGGTCTTCCTCTTACTGCCAAGGGACTTATACAGAGTTTTCAAATTACTCTTATCTTATTTTATATCTCCTTATCTTATTTTTTGTTTTGTCCTACATTCTTATGCTATTCTTCTACACTCATGCACAGTTTCTTGACCTGGATTTCACGTTCCCTATGTTTCTTTTTTAAGTTTTACCATTGCTACAGAATAACTGATTTAGTCAGAGCAGTCTTTTACTAGATTTTGCATCTTTTCTTCCTATTGAGTGAATTTGGGCTTGAAGCCTTAATTCCTTTAACAAATACCAGCTCTTTTGTTCCTTTCAAGAACTACAGACATTTTTCTCTTGGTTCACTTTTTTCTTACCTATCAATTTTATGAGTTTGTTCAGACTTGCTTATCACTTTGATTAGTTCACAAAGATTATGATTTCTCCCCTAAAAGATGGACATTTCTTTAAAAAACATAGAGAAAAATCTGGGTCATCCTTGAATAAGGGTTGGAATATGTCTTTGAAAGAATAGAAGACACATGAGCAAAATCTTGCCTATGGTCTTGAAATGATAATATGCAAGATGCATCCACAAAAGGATGGTCCCCCCAAAAAGGAGAGGTTCAGGAAATTTCTGTAATTACATTAATTAAAGTGTTAATGAGCTTATTATATTTAAATGATGGACCAAGGTTAGATATGCCTGATGGATTTCTAAATTATAATGATTCAGCTGATGCTTATACATGGAACCACTAATGAAGATCTATTGCTTTCTGTTTTTCCCATTTTTATTTAGTGAGGTTAAGAAAGCATTACTTCAAATGAGTTTGAATAAAAGTGCAGTGGCAAGCAACCTTGACCACAAATTATTTAAAATAATTGCTTCATCCACAGCAAAATTGGTAACTGATTTATGTCACTTGTCTTCTTTCATTGGGAAAATATTGTAACTTGACTGCAACCCTGACATTTTCCACAAAGGTGGCATAAATGCCCTCTGTGCTGCAGATACCAGAGGCTGGTGCTGGCTTCATTTTCTACTTTATCAAAAGAGGTTTGATTAAGCAGAATGAATAGACTTTAAGACATCTCTTTCCATCACTCCACTTCCAGGAAGAACACAGGTGTCCTGTGCATGTCTTGATACAGCACCTCATCTGTAGGCTGATTTCAGTGGTCTGGGGCAGGTCAGTTGCACTTCCTAAAGTCCTGGAGTTGCAGGCAGCACATTATCACATCCATTTAGATAATTGCATAGTCGTCATTGCACCTGAAATAGGCACTTGCAGAAAGCAAATCAATTCTTAGGTAGATTGAATCTCTTTTGAGGGTGAAAAGGGAGTCCAAGTCTTCTAATTTGTCTAAGGCATCTCAGCGAAAGGTCTGAATCAGGTTCTCCCTTAAATCTGGAGTTGCACCCACACTGCATTGTGAAAAGAAGTCCTATTCTGTAGTGTCTATGCTTGGAGAAGCTGGTGGTAACTACATAGTCACCACCTTTGAGAACAGGGATCCATGGACTAACTAGTATAGCTGTGCAAATCAACAGCAAAGCTGATCTGATGTCACTGGCGCACTATCAAACACAGAGGAGTTGGCTGAGCGGGGAAGGCTGAACACTGGTCGGTGGTAGAGTGACCCACCTGATTTCAGACATGTGATCAGCTGTCACTGAGAGGTAGCAGAGCAAGGAGGAAAGTCAATTGTGTCTCAATTTCCCTGACTGTGCTGCTTTCCTTAGGATGTCCAAATGTCCACTTTGGTAAAGATTAATATCGATAGCTGGATCTTTTGCTGTGTATTTATCCAAAAATAGCTAAAGCTGTGTTCTAGAGGATACTGATGATTTGGCATAACTTGTAACAAACAAATGCCATAATTGTTTAAGGTTTTTTAAACTTTGGAAAAATAATATGTTGCAGCCTTTTCTTGTTTGTTGAAAAAGAAGGCTATGCATAACAGATATGAAATTATTTTTGTCTCTTTAGCCGGCTGTGGGTTGTTTGCATGTATATATTTGTACTTGTGTGGGTCTGGATGTGTGTTTGTGTGCATACACCCATATGTTGTTACTTTTCAATTCCTTATCTTTGTAGAAAATGACAAATAAAATCTCATTAAGTTGGTATACACACACTGCATAACTAATAGCAAGATATGATTTTCTTACTACAAGCTAAATATTGAAGCCTCTCATAATTCATTAGCATTGACAAGAAAGTGATTGCCCCTCATATCACCTTACTATTAAACCATCAGCAACATTTGTGGTACTCAGTATTGATCTAAAGAAATATTAGAAGTCTCTGATACTTAATTCTTTTTGTGTTAAAATAAATATTTCTTTGTGTTTAGCATTATAATAGAGAAGAAAGGCAAGGCAGGGAGGAAAAGCTATCCCTGTTGTCAGGAATTAGCTGGTGGTTTTGTGTTTGAGATAAGGCCATGGTCCTGCAGTCCAGCCTTTAAACCAAGGAATCAGCAGTCTTCACCCTAGTGTATCTCTCTACCACATAGTTGGCTTATTTCACAAGTTAGCTCAGAAATATTGCTAATTCCACCCAGAAAATCAAACGTGTATCTTGTCAGGATACAGAGTGAGTGATGCTGAGGGTTCCCACCGAGGCTAGTGGGAAGGAAGGATACTCAGCACATCCCTTCCAACACCTTCAAGAAGACATCCAACACCTTCAAGATTTTATCTGAAGCTTGATGTGCACTAGAAAGTTTTGCTGACATAGCACATTATGGGCAGACAACAAGCCAGCTTTGCTGGTATTTGGAGCCAACAAAATCTTTGTGGCCATGTTAGCACAGAACCCAGCCAGTGCTAATGAACACTGCAGAGGGACAAGGCGTGTTACTGTGCTACCACCACCGGCCAGCTTTTCACCAGCCTGAGGATGGGCACCAAGGGGCTCTGCTTGGCGCAGGGGCAAGGGAAAGCTCACATCTGGAGACTGCCTTTCCCTGCCAGGATCGGCATGTAAGCAGAGACATTTAGCTTAGAGCAAAAAGAAACATACACCAAAGCCTTGCCACCAAGAAGTGCAACTCTTTATACCTTCAGGGATTAGGGACTCAGCAAACCCTACCACTACAAACAGAAACCTCTTCATAAGCCTGCACTGCCCACACATAAATGAGTTGTAAGAGGACAAAATATCAAAGATTGATATACCAGGGGAGCTGCTTCTGGTCGTTTTTAGCTACGACAACTCTCCAGCAAATAAATATCTGTTCCCCAGTGTGCTGTGTTGGCTGCCATAGCCACTCTTTCAAAAAGTCTGCTCACTAAGGTTAAATCAATCAGATCCCCATTTCCCCTGAAACTTCTTTAATTCATGTTTTGGTTTGGAGAAAGTTTCTTTTCCTGCTAGGCCTTATATAGAAGCAGTTACATTTAGCTCTGAACAAGGAGAAGGTACACAGAAGCCTTGTTCCTGTCTCAAGCCAGCAAAAGTGCCACTCTTTACACCCCTAGGGCTTTACAGCCCTAAGGGCTTGGGCAAATCCCCGTCTTCTGGAACTGCAGGAATATAGACCCTCATTAAGAAACAAGAGGAGGCATCACCTGCAATGGAGTCAGGCAAAATGAAAACCAGATCCAGGCCAGGACCAAGGATATCCACCAGTCTCACGACAGGGAGACTTAGTAGAACGAAGTAGGTAAATCTGTCCTAGTCATATGTTCCCCGTGAGAAGTCGCACAAGAACACTCAACCTCCTTCCACTTCTGACTGTGACTGCCCAGGGGAAGCCTCCAGGCTCTGGGGCGAAGAGGAGAATTCAGTCTTCTGGGGTACAATAAAATGGTCTCAAGCAGAAGGGTCAGTGATATGACTGTGGCCTGTTCCAGTCTAAAGAATGAGAAAGGAAGAAAAAAAAAAGTTTTTCTTCCCTCATAACATGTGCTTTCCCTCAACAATATCATTAAATGATTTATTGAAAAGTGGAACACAGTACAAAAGCCCTGTAACATCTTTTCAAAAATCTGTATACTTGACTATGTAATTCCGACTACCTTTCCCAGTTGATCACATTATCATTTCTCAGGCATTGCAGCTTCTATGATCCGTCAGTGCTTGTACTGCAACCTGCTATTGACATACTCAGGAGTATTTCAGAGGAAAAAGTGGAATGTTTTCTGGCCGTTGCCCATACCTACACATAACCTGGGAGCTCTGTCACCTTAAGCTTCTCCAGTATTTTCTCCATGTTGTTTAAAGCCACAACTCACCCCAACAAGCAACCTCCCAAATTGTCATGGGCTTTCTGACCCCAGCTAGTTTCCACAAAAAAGCAGTAGTCAGTGGATTCAGTGTTTCCACTGCAGAGCACCAGCAGCTACTCAGCTGTCCTCATCTAGTCCCATTGCAGTGGCAGTGGCTTATGCTCCCAGAGAAGCTGTTTTCATCTTTCTGAAGCTTTTCAACCATGCAGTATAATGGTTGTGTCTCCATTGCAGGGCAGATGTTTGAACTGATTTGTGTTGCAACTCTCATTACCCAGACCATCAGACCTACAGCACAGCACATTTTCTTCCCTTTCTCAGACATAGGAGTTCCCCTCTGATAGGGGAGGGTGACTGCAAGACCCTGCTGCAGCATGAATGAAACCAGACTGTGAGTGGATTCAGAGAATTAGTCACCTGGGGCATGACAACCTGGGAGGTTAGACATCCATTGTCCCCTGCTATTGCCATGGGCCCAGAAGCGATGCTAGCTGGGGATGTCCCAGCTAGTTACATTCAGTTCTGCACACTGAGGACAAGGAGGCAGAGAAAATTGTACAATGGCAGGGTTGTTCTTAAACACCCACCGTCCTCTCATGCACCAGTACCACCCATAAAGCAATATGCTATACCCCAGAGTGCGCTGCATCCAGTGTTGCCATGAAAGTCCCTGGGACATGGACATGTATTGTAGCTCATCTTCATTCAATTTGCTCATGGTGAAGATCCATAGTGTCATACATATATTCTGACAGCTTTATGCTACTGGCAAGGATACATTCGTGAACAAAATAGTGAAATATATATATGGTAGAATTATTTAAGTGTTTACATATCACTGTCTTGAACCTTTCAGATGGCTGGGAGTCCCTTTGCATATCTCCTTAAGCTGAGTTGTTTTAACAGCTTCCTAACCGTTTTTGCACTAGTCCCATCATGCGACCGGACACAAACCAGCTCAGACCACGTCCTTCTCAAGGCAGCCTAAAATGTACTGCTAGGAATGACCAACCGTGCACTGCCAGCGGGGGGAATCTCCAGCATAAAGCGTTCACAGTTCACAATTCCTGCGTGTGGGGCAGCAGGAGCAAGCAGCAGGGAAGGTACGTCTGGAAACAGGCAGGGGTGTCTGCATGGCACAACGCAGTGCAACATTTATAAACATGAGTTTATAAAAAACAAATAGCAGCAGCGGATAGCTTCGCAGAGTAGTTGCAATTTCTTTTGAAAGTACCCTACCAACTTGTTTTAATTGTAAAGAAATAATCAGACGGAATGAGTTTGAGAGAGTTAGCCTATTAATCATTTATTGTGCTATTTTTATATGGTATTGTGCTGCTGCTATGATATGTTAAATATTGCAGCTTGATGTGTGGTCCCCCAGGCCCAAGGAGTCCTATAAATTAGATGGATTTTTCTAAAGTTCTCTCAGTGAGAAAAGTTCCAGAAAAAGTGAGAATAGCTCCATATTGTTCTATCTCCTTAGATGCAAAATAACCTCATTTGACTGTGTATTAGCCTAACTGCACAAAATTCTCATGGGAATTACATCCACAGGAATTTCATTTTTAATGGTGTTTTTTGAACTGGAGAACTAATCTGCGCGACTGTTATGAGGTAAAGGATCAAAATAAGAGTAATTTTTTCTCAGGCCCTTCTAAGAGTTTTTAAATCAGAGCAAAAAATTAACTTTCTCTTTCCCAGAGTGAGGCCTGAGAATGCAATGTTCTTGGCCTCTATTAATGAGCTGAAGTCAGTGTCAGGCTCTTTTTCCTGTAAAACATATAAGAGGCTAATCCTTCATTCGCCTAAACGAGTCAGAAGAAATGCTCCAAACTTCTGTGTGCTCCAGATACTTCATCTGAGAGGCCTGCCACTGCTTTAACAAATCTGATAAATGCCTGGCCTGCTGTGTAGGTATCCATCTGCAGTCAAAGTCATGAAAGACAGTGGAGGTATCCAATCTAGGGACTAATTTTGGCCCAGTGAAGCCATTCTCAGTGCAAAATGATTATGTCACTGTCTCTACAGCAGCAAATGCAGCTGTGTGCTCAAAGCAGCTGCTGCCTGAGTGCTGTAAAAAACAGGTTTGTCATTTGCTGAGAAACATGCATGCCTTTTTCTCCTTTAGTTTTTGTCCAGAACAACATCAGGTCCCAATGTATTAACAAATCAAAGCTGACTGCACTCAGCACCTTTCAGGAAAGCCCCAAGTTGCAGGAAACACCCTTGGAAGGGATGTAAGAATTACCAGGCCTCATATGAACTGGTAATATTGGAACCTGCAGAAAGATTAACAAAAATCAGTTTCCTTATTTAAAAATAAACCTACTTTGGTCCAGGATTTGTGAAAAAAAAAAGTAGTAAGTGGAACTCCAGAAAATGTGTAGGGTTTGCTGCCCTATAAATCAGCAATATTTTCTTCTTTAAGAAAACTAAAATAAAATCCGGGCTTGCAATCTCTCTGCCAAGTTTCCATTCATACGATCTGAAGAATGAGTTTTAAAAATATATAATGAAGTATAATTTGTGCCATAATTTATCAATATTAAAGGTACCGTGAAAAACAACTATACCAATAACATCACAAGAATAGGATAAATCCAATGGCTTTTTCTTTGGTAAAACCCCTTGGTTGCTTTACAGTGAAAGTTTTGCCTGAAAATGGGCCAAGAGGAGACTTCAAGGTTTTGGTCTCCGCTCCTAGCTTTATGGAAGGAAAATTAATATGGTCCAACTTTCACTGAATTCAATGGAAAACTCCATTGAGTGGAAGAGGTTCAGACTTACTGTGGCTAACAGTAACCCCCAAATTCCACCAGTGCAATGATTCTTTCAAGACCTTCAGCCAAAGTGAATAGATGTAATCTGGGACAAAATCTGGTTATTTTCCCATAGAGATAAATGTCAAGTTCTCCTCACCCTCTCCAAATCCTTGCAGAGGTTGGAGCTTCTGCTCACTTGCTTAGAACCGGTGCCATGCCGTGTCCACCAGAGGAAGGGCCTGCTGGAGAACCGCACAGCCCAGGCACAGGTTTGCTTGGATAGCTTGAGATAGCTCTGTTGGGTGCTGGTGGTTACAGACCTTGGCATCACACTGCAGCTCTGCCATGTCTGTGGCTGCATCCCTGGCATGGCTGTGGTCTGGGATGAGCTGCGTGTGGCCGCATCACTCCAGCCATGGTTCAGAGGGAGCACAGCTTGGGAAACTGCTCAGTGGGCATTTTGCACCCAGCCATCCTGATGTGGTGGCTAAGAGAGCTCAGTAACACAGACAAGGCCATTTGCACCAGCTGGCATAAGGGAACAGTGCCAGGCTTGTTCAGCTTCTTGTTATAGATGTAGCCGTCTTGTCCTAGGGAACTTACTTACCTTTCTCACTATGTTGTTGCACAGAAGAGAAATGCGGTTAGAAACCAGAGGGCTGCATTCAGATAGTTACTACCAGCCTTTACCTTTGGCACTGCAGTCTCTGTAGCATCTCAAGTGAAAAGAGAAATGATCCTCAGACCTCTGCCCTTTCGGCTTGCCGGATTCTAGCTTTTCATGTATTCAAGGGAGAGAAACTTGCTTTAGGGCTGTGTGAGTACGGCATTAGCTGCCTTGGCCAAGATAAAACAGAAAGTCTGCAGTACATCTGGGGGATACTGAACTCAGATCTTTTTTAAGACCTTCTTTCTTCTACTGGATATAGAGTGTCAGCCACCCAAGACCTCGAATTCTCAGAGCCACCCCACATCTGCAGGTTTTATTGACTTCAGCTGCCTTTTTGAAAATCAGACTTTAATGCCCTACATGGAATTCACAAAAAATAATGAAGAATACACTAGCAACTACCTTTAAAATTTGGGAGGGAGGTTTATGTTCAGACTCTCAAAGGAACTTTCTGACAGAAACAGAGATAAACTTGCTTCTCTTAGACCATAGCTGGCTACCCCAAGACTGTCAAGACAGACAAGACTGTCCCACTTCTTCCTACTTCCGCCTGCTTCATTCTCTGTCCATAATAGATATGCTGGCAGAATTAGGAGTCCTGTGGGAAAAAAAAAGTGGAGCAAAATGGAATAAGCATCCTGCACGCACGCAAGCCTCAACAGTGGAAGTTCTGAAGACAATATCTCAGTTTTGTCCAGACAAGAGGAAAAGTCACGAAAAGGCTCCTGTCCCTGCAAAGGGTGCAGTGAATGACTGTCGGCCTCTTGGTGAGCCTCTCTCAATTAAATGCAAACTATAAATCTGCAGTATTAGAATGCTGTGTTAGCACTGTTTCACCAGAACAGTTTTCTATTCTCTAACAATACTCATATTGATGCACATGCAGATGAAAATGGACATGCTCATGTTACAGACAATAAAAAAGGAGAAACAAGGAGAAACAGGGATTGTTGACTGTGCTTCAACCTCAGTTTTACTTGTAGAAAAAAAATGCAAGTGTGGCCAGTAGAGTTGTTGCAGTGATAGATGACCAGTATCACCAAAACTGAAAATCAAACTCTGCTAAAAACTCACTATTGCTCCAGGGTAAGGGGACTTTCTCTGAGACAGACACACTGTGCCTGAAATAAAGTCTGAGCAGAGTCACTCTGCAGCTTAACCTCTCTGTGTATGGGGATTCAGCAGGGTGGTCCAGCTGGTGGCCTTGGGACATTTTTTAGCCACAGGACACGTTTGCCCCCCTCACCACCTTTTACAAGAAGTGGGTGTTGAGATGCACAGCAACACACCGCTGGTGGCTGCATGCACCCCGCTGCTGTACCTCACTGTCTGTGCCACCAGTGCTGGGTGTTCATGGGGCCTGGTGACATGGGGCAAAGGACGAGAGCTACAGCAACATCCTCCAAAAAGGATCCCCAAAATGGGCTCTGGGCCCTGCAGTTTGGCAGGCACCACACTGTGCTGTCTCTTGCTATGCCAGGAGCACAGAGGAGCCATGGCTTAGATTTGTCTTTCTTTAAAAAAAAAAAAACAACACGAGTGACAAGCATTTTACTTTATCAAGTGTGCTCCGTAGCCTGGCTGGAATATTAGCTGGATTCCAGAACTCTATCTCTAAAAAAGTATAGATGCAACAGCAAGTTGAATATTCCTCTATGCATACAAATACATATTTATGAATAAATATGTACACTTATATACATATGCACCTCTGCAGGTGAGCTGAGTCTTTAGCTAAACAGTAGGTACTCAATATCCAAAAGTGTTTTCACTGCAAGTTTCTTTATCTTCTGTCGAGTGCAGACACCACAGCCTTCCATGCAGAACCTCCCTGGAGCCCTGCACTATTACCTTAGCATTTGAAATAGGGATTTGCAACATTTCATAGTGTAAGCAGAAAAAAGAAAGGAGCATCTTCTAAGATCAGACTTAGTTTCCTATCATATTTTGCATGAACAATTGGAAAGATTGGGAAGAAAAGCTGTTTCAGACTGATTTGTCAACCACCCAAAGTTCAAAGCTCTAGTTATCTCTTGTATTAAAATGTTCTGTTGTTCCCTAAGGAAGAATTTTTCATTTCTGATAGGGCTCTTGTCAAATAAAAATTGCCAGTGAGGGTAAGCCTTTGAAAAACTATGTTTTATTCATTAATTATTTTCTCACGTAACCTCTGAAGAAAATCAAAGAGGAAAAATCTGTGTTATGAAACTGCAACTTTGCTCCTTCTACCAGACATAAAAATGTTGTAATGCAGCACATTTTCATTACTATAGCAAATCAATCTTTTTTTCTTGGAGGAAATGAAATAAAAAGATACTGTGTCTCAAATCATATTTTTCCAAAAGTATTTTCCTTATTTATCTGATTAAAGGATCATGTGTACAGCAATGCCTACCCCAAGATTCACATTAAAGTTAGTTTTTAAATGATTTGCCATTTACATATGTTTTCACTAGATTGAAAATTAAAAACCCACATTTTATGTAATTCCAGAAATAAACAATAGAAAGAGTCACATATATCTCCCGGGTTTAGTTCAGCAGGCCTGCCCTAGATCCTTGTGCCTCGGAAAGTGATATGTTTTCAATGGTGAAGGGTTAAAAGAGGATACCAAACTATCTTCTGGAAATCATTAACTTACAAAGCCCCAAGAAGATAAAAGTTTCCATTTTCTAAAATGTAAATCTAAAACATATTCATTAGTATTGCAAAACAAACATGCAAATCTTCACCACTTGAAAAGCTCAGCTAAATATGTACAAGGGCAATACCCAAAAATACATCTGGTCCTCGGTTAGAAAACTTGCCTTTTTGGTTTTATCTAAAGAGTTTGTCTGTCTTCCATGGTTGGCTTCTTGGATTATTGCAATTCATAATAAGCCTTTTAGCTAAGGATGAAATAAACAAAGATAAAGTCTACGTCCTAGTTTTAAATGGTCCAGATGGGATGATTTTTCCATATGTTTAGCACACCAAATGTTTATTAATCATTACTAGCAGAACTCACAAAATTGTAACAGCTTATTAAGGAGGGCAGGGGATAAAATTTACAGTTTGTGTAATTTCTGCCCACCTTCTTAATATGCCATTAATGTAGGGTTTCATTTTGTACTCAGTCAGGTTGTGTGTGTGCATGTGCATGCGTGTGTGTGTGAGTATATGCGTGTGTATGTGCAGTTGCTGTTACAAGGCAGGGAATTTCGGTTAACTGATCAAGAGAAGGTTTTGTGCCCTAATTTGGATACAATATCAGTCATGAGGAATGTGTTACATCATAACAATGACAGTGTGGGTAAAACTGGCAGTACTTGACTCGTTCCTCATCGGAGTGATTTACTTAGTGTCTGGCAATCTGTTTTTCACATGATGTTTGTTTCTCATAAACAGTTTCAACATGGGAGAGTATGGTGTCAAGATAACAGTCATATCATCAGTCATTGCAGAACATCTACGTGGGCTGCCAAGAAAATGAGGCTCTTTTATCTCTGGCTCCTATAAGTGCTTGGGTTTTAGTGATTGTTTCTCATAATGTGCTTGGTTGTTTTCTGCAACCTGACCATCAGCAGCTTCATTACGTTGTCACTTCACCCCAAGTGAATTAATGCTGTCAAAGAAGCAGGGCTGCTGGGAAGAACAAGGCAAAGACTGCGGAGGGAGAGGATTAGGCAAAGGGTGCTTAGAAAGTAGCACAACAAAACGCTGGCTGGTAAATTAAACCACAGGCAAACACTGAAGAATCTGCAAGAGGTGCTTTGCACCAGGATGTTTTTCTGTGACCTTTCAAATCAAAAGGTTTGGGGTATTAGTCAGATAGAATGTGAAATTTTCCATTGCATTATGTATTCCTTTCACTTAAAAACATTTACATTTATAAGAAGCAGCAGGAACATAACTTTAAAAGCAAACAAGCAGCTAACAGACTGAAGGCATGTTTTCATGAAACATAGCCACAACTTGAACTATAAACAAGAGAAAATAAGAACACAATTATACTACTTTAATGAGATAACTCACCATTTTATTGGGGATTATTTACATGAGCTTTGAGATAGATTTATCTCATTCAAATAGGACTGACATAGCTACATAGGGTGGATGAGATGTGTGATTCCAACTTTAAAGAAAGGTATTTTGATTCCTGCACATGGCTGGAAAAGAAAATGGTCTCAAAGCACAGAGATATCAGTAGACTCAACACCTAATGAACTTTCATTTGTTCAAGACAATTAACCTACCTGAATCT
This sequence comes from Tinamus guttatus, assembly GCF_059628265.1. Classification (NCBI taxonomy): domain Eukaryota; kingdom Metazoa; phylum Chordata; class Aves; order Tinamiformes; family Tinamidae; genus Tinamus; species Tinamus guttatus. The sequence continues at coordinate 561,283 of NW_028289026.1, forward strand.
TTGTTTTCAAAATACCAAAGGCAACTCATAGTTTACCTTTGTAAACAACTTAGGTAGGGAGATGCCCTGAGTCATCTCACATCCCTTCCAGGCCTTTTTTTCTTGGGATTTGATGTGTTCCTCTGCACTTCCGTGAAGCAACAATGGAGCTTGGCCGGCATGTCCTTTACAAGGCAGAGTAAGCCTTTAAGAATCCAGTCATGTCCTGGCACCTGCGGGAGAGCTGGCTGGATAAGAACCTCGGAGAGGATCTTAATCTTGGCAAGAGGAAAAATGAAACTTGGGACAAAACCAGTGCAACTCCTGTATGGAACCTCGACCCCCTATGCCAGAGGAAACGGAAAGTTCTCAGGACGGCCTCCTCAGAAGTGTCTGCTTGGGCTGTAGGAAGCAGCAGCTGCAGTTGTCCAAAAGAGAAGCTTTTGGCCGGGCTTCTGATTTATTCCTATAGCCTTTACTTCTGGGGCTTAGAAATATCTTGGCATCTTCTGGCTCCTCAATGTCCAAGAGGAACAAGACCTAATTTCCTATCCCAAAACATAGAATTGCTGATGCAAAAGTCAAGAAAAAATTACTATCATCTCTGGCAATGAAGTCTGGGATGAAATTCTTGTCAGTAAACAACAGTGTGGACCAGCCAAGATTAAAGATTTCTCCAGGCTATTATATAATTGCTATGTGTAATTACTATGTGTAAGTTACTATGCATAAAATCTGTGGTCTTCTCGTGGAGCTGATCAGTCCTGATCTCGTGGAGCTGATCAGAACTCCAGTGGATGTCACAGCCTGAGATCCTGTAACCAGAAACAGCACCATGATGGCTGCAAGTCTGAGAGCTCCTGCACAGCCCTGGCCGGTGACCGGTGGGCTCATGCTGTCACCCTGGGCATAGGCCTGCCACCACGTTGAGCATCCAACATCTTTGCTAAAAAACTCCTGTCTGGTATCTCCTAGGGCAGAGCTGGGCTGGGAGAGTCCTTCAGGATTTGATGGCAGTGCACATAGCTCCTACCACAGACCTTCTTTGTGCCCTGCTCACATGACTTTCTGACACTGTATATTCCTCATCCCCTTTTTCCCTTCTCATTCATTTCACTAGTCCTCTCACATCTGCTCTGACTACAGTTGCTCCTCTCACCCTCATCCTTGAAAGCTTTGTATTTCTACCTTCCTTTGTCTATCCCACCATTTCCTATACCAAGTTTTGTGCTGAACCCCTTGTGCAGTGTCCCCATTGCTGTCCAGGAGACTCAGCCTTCCTCTGCTGGGTGTTGGGGCAGGCTGTTTCCTCCTTCTCTTCCACACTGCCTCAGTGCCAGCAGTGAGAACAGAAAGACCCCAGAAGGGGCAGTCTCCATGTTTTCAGCTCCAAATATCATGGTAGCCCCTGGAGATAAAAGGAGTAATTGCTTGGAAAGTATTATTCCATCCAGGAATAGAATATGTCCAATACATAATTCATATAGTGAAATCCTGGTTTGAGATTTTGTTATAATCCACCAGGCCAAGTGCAACAACATTTGCAAAAAAAAGCCAAGTTTGAAGTAAAACTGGACCAATTTACCATCTGGGGTGGAAAACTTTGTTCTTTATGTTAAGTTTTGTTCTGCTTCACGGGATTCGTTTGAAGCCAAAGCAGACGGTAAAGTCATATGATATGGACCCTCATCATGTGAAACATAAGAAAAAATTGCCTGATCTCTTAAAGATCATCTGCAGCTCAGTGTCTCTTTCTATTTCCAGAAAAAAAAAAAAAAAAAAAAAGGTTTTGCAGGTGAAAACAGATTAGGCAAAGGCAGAGAAATGTATTAATTTTGATGTACGTTACAAAGTCTCAAACATGGGATGCAGCAAATTGGCCACTGAATAACATATGTGCACACAATTTTCATTAATAAAAGCAAAATGTTACAAAGGAACAGAATACCCAATCATTTGGGGATTCTGTCATTCCTTCCTGTGATTCTCTATAACAGCATGTTACAATTATTTGTCAAGACCTCCTAATTTTTCCCAGAGACTAAACCCCTGAGCCTCAGGCAAGTCTTGCCATTCCAGGCAGCACAGAGATCCACCAAGGCTCTGGACACAGTTATGTCCTTACGGTTTCACCTGGACACCAGCAGAGAACCAAGTGCTGCTCCTCATTCAACTGTGAAGCACAAGGACATCTAAGGAGCAGCGGAGCCACCTTGTTCTCCCAGCACTGATCTGAAAAAGAAATAACCATTTCCAGTGGAAAATAAAAAGAGGAATTATCTCCAGCTGTTTCTAGTGAACAGCTATCTCAAAGTAACGATTTCGTAAGGCCCATTTCCAGGCTCTGTTATGTAGTATTACTAGTACTGTCAGCCTGAGTGCTTAAGAAACATCAATGAGGGCTCCCCAAAATCCCAATATTAGAGGCTCTGAACTTCCAGTTCTTTTTAAGTGCCTTCTGATTTATGGTGCTGTGACTGTGGCGCAGTCTGTTTGCATTTCCAAGCCTTTCCCCACATGCAGGGGCTGAGATTATTCCTGTACCACAACACTCCAGAAGAGCAGAGGCCCAGATGCTCAAGCCACAGCACAGGCCTTGCTGCTGCGAGAGCCTGATTGCTGCTGATCCCCACTGCTGCTGCAAGTGCTGCACGAGTCAGGCACCTATACCCACCTGGGTCACCTCCCCTACCTTGGGAGTGAATAAGGTAGGGATAGAGCTCCCAGGTGGCCAAAAGTATTATATTTGCTGAAAAGCACTTCAGCTTTGGGTCATGACTACCCCTGCTTATCCCAGTCCCAGCTAGGGTCCTAAGACTCTAGGCTCCAGCCTGTGCCCACTGTGATGGTCAGTTTAAAGGGAATGCTCTGAGCATGTTAGAGCATGCTGTGGTTTTTGGCATGTCACTCCACCCACCAAAAGAAAAAAAAAGAAAAAAAAAAAGAAAGAGGACAAGGAGGTTGGTTGTATCTTTCTTTTTTCAGTAACTGCTGTATCCTGGATACTACTTGAGTCCCCGGTCTCGTGGTTAAGGCTTCCACCTGGGCTCAAGGAAATACAAGCATTATACCCTGCTGCAAGATACGTTCCTGTAGAAGACTTGAGAAACACAAGTACGTCTTTTCACTCTGTATTTCAAATGTTTCTGAGAACAAACATGCTCAGACCTGGCCTACACAGAGGAGCAAAAATAACTAAGGTAGAGCTGACCTGAAACATGCTGTTTTGCATGCATCAAAGTGTTATTTTTTGATCAACAGCTAGGACTCATTGCTGCACTGGAATTGCTTTTACATCTCCAAATCATGTTTCTTCTGCCTCAGATTCACAACATACAAAAAATGTATCGCTAAAACAGAGGAATGACTAATACGGGGATGTAAGTAATTTGTGTGCAAATAGCATGCAAAGAACAGGACTGAGACCGTGCCTGAAGCCAAGTGTTCCATAAGTCAAGTCATACAGAGTGGGAAGTGATAAAGGGTGTGACCCATGAGAGAGAAGTCTAAATTAATTAGGAGGATCTCCTGCTGAATGATATATTGATGACATTAAAAAAAAAAAAAAGGGAATAATCTGTTTTGAGTATCACTACTGTGTGAGGGGGTACTCACATCCTCTTTGCTGCAAATGCACAATTTTAAATACTCTGTTCATATCAAACTTCCTTTGATCTTTTTTACAAAAACACCCTTTTTACTTTATATCAAATTTGGAAACTGAAAGTCTTGGCCTTCATTTCCTGGTATGAGTCTCCTGACGACAGACATCATCATGGCAACACCCCTGTCTTAATGCTCCTGGGGCTGTGACTAACGAAATAGAAAAGAGTAATAGATTTCAAGGCCAAACGAATCATTAAGATCACCTACCCTGACCTCCTCGGTGCTGCATGCCAGTCGCAAGCAGAGACCGAGTTCAGCACAAGAATGTCGCTTTTATTTAGAAGAGATCCAAGACTTGAGGCCCCTCCGCAAGCTTCCTCGGTGCCGGAGCACAGAGGCACGTGGGAATTACTTCCTTACCACTGGGAGCCTGTGGCAACTCAGTGGGCAGGAGGAGGGAATGGTTGGGAAGAAGAGCAATAAAGCATTGGCACAAACAGACGATACACATGCTGGAGCACGACAGGTTGGCTTGGATGCAGTTGTTATCAGACAACGATGTCAGTCGTAGTGGAAGGTCGGATGCCGCGGCTCTGTAGGGCACGTCTGCCAAAGAGCATAGCCACATCACAAAGATATCCCGGGTAGTCGCAAGTTCTTGAAGACTACAAGAGCCATTCAAAATGTAGAGTGGCTCTTCTTCCATCATGGGAACCGAGAAGGAACATCTGTACTCATTACCCTCACCAAAAAATAAATAAATAAAACAAAATAAAGCAAAAGAGATCCTTCCTTTCTTACATCAATCCTGGCCATAGGGTGACATTTTTGTTCATTCTTACATCAATCCTGGCCATAGGGTGACATTTTTGTTCATCAATCTTCAAAAGGATTTTTAGGACAGAAATCTTAAAGCTACCTGTGACAAGGTTCATTTGTTTCCCAGGAATATTTTAAGACTTCTCTAAATGGTAAAGTTTACTACATGCACTGGAATTCCTGCATGATATGGAAATGTGAAGCATTCTGCTCAGATGCATGGTGTTTGTAATCATATCTGATCCATTTGCTGTGCAAAGACTGCCCGGCAACACACAGCAACAGCAGTAAATGGAAACTTCAGAGACAACTTCAGATCCACTTCAGACACAGGTCACAAATGCTGAATGTTTTACAAGACAGCACCGTGCAGAGGACACAGATCAAGATGCAATAGGTGAATTGGGCTGAGCCTTTCACAAAAAGACCTGATCTAGATTTCAGGAAACCATCACTATCATTTGCCTAAAGAAAAAAAAAAAAAAAAGTAAATACAAAGGCGATTTAAAAACCCAGTCATTACCAGAATAGAAGCATAATCTTTAAAATTACAAATATGTACATAATTGCTCAGACCTGATTATAGCTTTCCGTGTTTGCCTGGCTACAGATCTGTCAACTCCAGGAGACCTTGCATACTCAGATTTCTTTTTTTTAATCAGATCACTGAGTTAAATGTCTACATATAAGCTCCTAGGAGCCTAAGTTTAGTGCCCTATTTTTGAAAAACTTGGTCTATTTGCACCTAAGTAAAGTTACCAGTGTGACACAAAAGGCTGTTACAGTTCAGGAAAACACTGACCTCTCATGATAGCAACTGGGTGGCAATTAACTGCACTGAGCAGTCAGTAGAAATTGCTACTCTCGAATCAGAGATGCCGATATTTCCCCCATTTTGCCATGAACCAGACAGTGCTGCACAGTGCTGTCTGACTGCTCTTGGTGCAAGACCAACCGTCTCTCCTTACCTGTCTTCAGTTACCACCATCCTCAGAGCATCCCAGGGCGAGGAAGAATTGCTCTAGAGAAAAGCTCCTCCCCAGAGGCAAAGAGGATTCTGCGGCTGTCAGAGTGCTGGGCAACTCATTGCACGTGTTTTCCTCTGCCATCTTCAGGCCTCTCTGCCCCAGCCTTCGCCACTGAGTAGGTGGCAGAATTGGAGCAAAGCAAAGGGCTGCTCTGCTGGGGACCAGCATCTGCAGCCTTCCAGCACCCACCAGGTCCAGGGGTCCATGAGCTATTTCTGCTTAATCCTCACTGAAAGGGGACAAACAATTTTAATGCACAGTAAAGCATTTTTTTAATTCCTGTTAGGTGCATGGTGCCTTTTAATGAACAAAATATTGGATTACCTCATATAAATAAAGTTTAACGTGATCATGAATCGAGGCCTGAGAGTGCTCTCTGGAAGCTCGAAATTGCCTTTGGGAAACTGGCAATGTTTGGCATTTCCTGACTGTATATATTTTATGGAGTATATTATTCACAAACATAAAATGCGCATTAAATATAAAACTGAGTCCAAAGCAGTGGGGTCATTAAAGATCCCATGGCACTTTATACTTATTGTGGGTGTTAGCCCTGGTCTCCTGGCCAAAATCAATTTGGCAATTACAGGCTGTTTGCCTAAATTCCCGAGCAGCTTCAGTCAGATGCCATATTCTTCACTTCCTCTCGAGACTATTGAGTAGCAGCATTGTGCACTGCTCAACAGCCTCTGCGTTTCCTCTCTTTGATGGCTGTAGTGGCCATGTCCATAACGGGAGCTTGCACACTAGGAAAGGTAAAGGGACATTTAGAAGGTTTTATTTGTTGGGAGGTTAGGGGCAGGTGGGGAGGTGGGCATAATCATCATCTATTTAGTAGAAAAGTAAGATGAAAGAGAGCAAAGATATTGCCAAAGTAAGAATCCAGCTAATCTGCAGCCACATTGAAAACAATACGGTTACAAAACGTTCTTCAGCCCTGACCCAGTTAGTTACAACTCAAACTTAATTTGCTGCCTACGTGGCCCAGGGTTGTAATACAGGAGCACGTTATTCACATGATAGGGTCGAATCCAACACCCGTGCCTTTCTGTGAGACTCAGGCTGCCGCTGTTAATAAGGATGGCATAATTCTCTCCTCATCGTTACGGCTCTATCATGTGCCAGAGTTCGCAGGCTCCCTTTAGGCACATGCTTCTAAAGAAAGAGTTTATTGTGCACGCTGGTGGAATCTGGGGCTGAAGCACAGAAGCCATATGTCAGGGGCTAGCTGTTTTTTGTATGGAGGTTTGCCATAGTTACAGTTATAGGTAATTATTACAAATAGTAATGACTAACATTTATGTAACATCTTTCCCTAAGTATGTCAGATCACTCAGTAAGCCTTATCTATAGATTACAAATCCTGAGCCAAACTCTACCTTCATTCGTAGATGCACAGTGCTAATGGAAATCCCCATGGGGATTCAGACACATAACTGTGGGCAGATATTGCTACTATGCATGTATGTGCATACATGTGCAACATACCTACATACACTCATGTAGGTGTACAGAGACTGGTTCGTTTCTTGTCTGAAAACATTTTGAGCAACCAGCAACAGAAAAAAAAAAGATTAATAAAAATCTTAACAGAAAAGTTTTATTTGGAAAATGGGCTTTTTTAAATCAAAAAATATCGTTTAGACAAATAAGCCCATATCCTAACAAATCAGAGAGAAAGAAGTTAGCTTGTCTTCCTGATTTCTTCCAAAAACTAAAGGTCTTCACCATATCAAAACAAAATATTTCCATGTTACCAAAATAAAATACATTTCACATTATGAAAATAAAATAATGTGACATTTCCTAATCTTTTTTTTTTCTTTCCTGAATGGATGGTCTGTGAGAAAATGGAGAACTAACTTTCTCATTGACAACAAAAACAAATCTGGAAGAATCAAATTTCCCATGAAAAGAAATTCTGCTTTCCAACCAGATCTACTCAGCAAAGAGATCAGGACAAAGATAATGAGCCTGAACCCTTTGTTCCTTGTTGTTTACATAACCCAGGAAAAATGGACAGAGGAGACTTTACATCATCTTTGAACTTCCCATCTCCTTCAAGTTGGAATTAGCGAAAAGTTTGCACCTGTGGGTTGTTTTTAATACCTGTTTATTACTAAAAGAGAGAAAAAAAAGCAACTGTTTTTAAATTAAACTCCTATACAGGGGGAATTTTGGATTAGCAGAGCATAATCGCTGTAATTATGAGTTAATCAAGAAATTGGAATAAGCAATTCAGTTTATGAGAAAAGTCCAGCAGTGAAAATTTTCTCTAATATTACAAGAGGCCTGCACTCCCAGGCTAAATCAGAGAGAAGAGAGTCAGGACCTGAATATACAACACCATTTCCTGCAGCATATGTTCTGGGAGATTTCCCATACAAGTATTGAACAGGACCAAGTCAGCTTAACAAATGGGAACTAAAAGACGAATGCTCGAGGCAACATGGCAGCAGACAAGCGTAACAAATTTCAAGACTCTGAACAGCCATGGACACCAAAAACAAACAGCACAGACTGGGGAGAGAGAGAGAGTGCAGAGTACTTAATTTGATACAACGATAAGAACATTTGGATTCTGAAAAAACAGACGCTTTTTGCTATATCTATTAAAATGAACAGCACTAAATTATTTATTTTAGAAATTAAAAAACACCCTAGTGAATTATTCATCTCTTCTTGTGACTTGAGAGGAGACGGGATGGTACAGCACAGCTTGTTACAGTACACAGCAGCATTTTGATTTGCAGATTTAAAGAATTTCAGATTGCTTAAAGATACATGAGGTTCCATGGTGGTATGCTACATAATTTCTCACACAGTCTACCCACTGGAACAAGTCTTGCCTTAGAGGAGGTAAGTGGTAATATGAAACATGTTCTCTCCTATTGTGAAGTTTTAAAGAAATACATTAACCACAAATACTTAGACTTTTCCCTTCATTAATATTCTAGTTAAATATATGCTACTAGCAGGCAAGTCTGGGACAGCTCAGACAGCCTAGCTGATACATATGAAAAGCAATGGCCCTCGCTGTCTCATGAAGAAATTTTTGGCAGTGCTTTTCCATTGATTTCAGGATTTCTGAAGATTCCCTGAGATTATTTACTGAGGTGCATGTGACAAGAGAATCAGGCTTAAAGCAATTGTATTGACAGTTCAAAAAAATCTCACTTTAATCTCCACAGAGAAACATAACAGTTGAGATTTCCATTTAAAACGTATCTGTTTTGATGAAATATAAAAGAATACGCTCTAACAAGCTGCTGACCAATTTTCAATCAGCACAGAAGCACAGATCACATTTTAGAGAGGTACTGTGAAATATTTTTAATGAAACTTGCACACAGTCCTCCCTCTGAGAAAACTCAACCTACCAGACTAATACATCAATAGAAAGGGAAAATGAGACATGAAAACAAACTCTGGTTAGATGACGATAGGAAATGTTAGGTAGCCTTGAGGAAAGGCTTGGAATTTAATGCAAAATTTAACTCTTCTTTTGGCATGTCTGATTTTCAATGCTGCTTTGGTTGCAAACTCTGCAGATGTGAAGGCTATTTTTTGAGGTGTAGGTGTATTCTGGAAAAGTTCTCAGATGTTTAATAGGCCTGAAAAATCAAGTCAATATTTAAGGACTATAAATTTTAACCTATCACCACTTTGAACTTTTCCCAACATTATCAATCTCAAATCATGCACAGAATAATGCATTTTGTTCCGTCAATCTCTTTGTATCCTGTTTTCTTCTCTGGCTGTGAGAGTGACATGAAGGGCAAAGCAAAATGCTTCTCCAGCTTGTGACTAAGCCATGAGTTGCACTTGTGCATGGACAATGCCTGCAAGGAGTTTTATTTTACCTTGTCCCATCAATCCTTATCATAAAACAAGTTGTTGGAGGAAGGGACGAGAGAGTTGCCAGCAGGTTGAGGGAGGGGATCCTCCCCCTCTACTCAGCTCTGGTGAGGTCGCACCTGGAGGACTGTGTGCAGTTCTGGGCTCCTCAGTACAAGAAGGACATTGAGCTTCTAGAGAGGGTCCAGCAGAGAGCCATGAGGATGATTATGGGACTGGAGCATTTGTCATATGAGGAAAGACTAAGAGAGCTGGGCCTGTTTCATCTGGAGAAAAGAAGGCTGAGAGGAGATTTGATCAACATATTCAAGTACCTGAGGGGTGATTGCAGTGAGGATGGGGCCAGGCTCTTCTCTGTAGTGGCCGGTGACAGGACGAGGGGTAGCAGATGTAAGTTGAAACACAGGAAGTTCCACCTCCATGTGAGGAAGAACTTCTTTCCTGTGAGGGTGACAGAGCCCTGGAACAGGCTGCCCAGAGAGGTTGTGGAGTCTCCTTCTCTGGAGATCTTCCAAACCTGCCCGGATGCCACCCTGTGTCATGTACTCTAGGTGTCCCTTCTTATGCAGGGGGGTTGAACTAGATGATCTCTAGAGGTCCCTTCCAACCTTAAGCATTCCGTGAATGATGCGAGGGCTCAAGCCTCGTCCTGGTTGCCTTCAGGGGACAGCTCAAAGGATGATCTGGGATCAAGGATGTGGAGCAGGACATTGCCTAGGGCCAAGCTGAAAACTTCGGCTTCTCCTGTCCATCACCGTGGCACTGGGCTTCACCCTGCATTTCCCCAGCTCTGAAATGAGGACAGAAGACCTATCCTTTCTGCTGCCTAAGCTGCTCTCACCAGTTTAAATATGAAGTATTTGGGGGAATTGATTCCTCCTGACTGTCTGAGCTGCACTTCACACAGCGAAGTCCCCAGTGGTGCCTCCTGTAACACAAATAAACTGTAATGATAAATATGTCTCCCGAGGAACACGTTTCCCTGAGCTAGTGAAGCTCTGAGCAGCCCCCTTAGGCAAATTCACCCTTTCATGCTTAGCATTTAAAACACATTTTATGAGCTGCTTATATGCTTATAATGTTTAATCTTTGCCTAATACTATTTATGGGGTTCTTGAGGATGGAGGATACACTTAGGGGTAACATCAGGCTCAGCGAAAACTGCTTAAACAAGGGCTAGGAGGACTGGTTAGCTGAGACCTGGGGAATAATCCTGGAACCTGAACATGAGGGAATTAAGACTCTTCCACCTCCTGTTTTGGGTCATGAATGTTTCCCTATAGCCAAGACAGACAAGTTAATGCCTGTATGGTCCACTCACTATATTGTCTATAGTAAAAGCAACATTAACTTCCCTTATCAAAGCTGTAGCTGCCTGCAGTGAGGATATTCAGCCTTTAAAGCTCCCACTGGTTATTACTGAAGGCAAGAGATTGACCTTTAGTCCTACTGTACCACTTGCAAGGTGACTCTGCTCCTCTCCCTTTATAGTGGCTGATCCTCATGGGAAGCATCTCTGCAGCAGCTACCAGCTGTGCAATGTTGCTCTTTTAGTTCAACAAAAAGAAGTCTGGGCTTTTTGCAGTGGCAGGATTCAATCCTGGGTCAGTCCCTACCAATGACTTATGGCAGCATCGCTCCTCTTGTCTCCAGCTAAACGCTTTCCTTTCCTTCTCATCTGGTCTCTTCTAGACCTGTACTGTGGGTATGTGGTAGCATGAGCTACCCTAGGAAAAAGCAGAACTGAAGTCTTGGAAAACCCCACTGATATGTGCAGACTTCGGGTCGCAGCTTTCACACTCCTCCTGCCTTCCACCTCACTAGTCGCTGGTTGCTGTATGCAGAAACGCTTCCTCCCTCACACCACACAGCCACCCATGCACATCCCTTGCCCACCCTCACTGAAAAGCAGCCCCTTGCTGCCTTCCACCCACGCACGCTTCTTACTGCAACACTGCCTCTTCACACAGCTTGCAAACACCAGCAAATCCATGTGGCCATGAGCTTTTGCCAACCCACCAGTGATTGGGCAGGCTCTACAAGATGCGTGTTTTGCAGTGGGCTCAGAGCCACCCTCAGTTCCGCAATTGCAACCCAGGGAAAACCCCTTGTGACGTTACTGCAAACTAATATCCAAGCCAGCTCGCCCAGATACATCTCACACTGGAGAGAGGTGCTCAGATGTTCATCTGCTTGAACCCCTGTCCCTAGTGCATTGGGATCACTATTCAGTAATGGTAGTTACAGTGATCATAGAAACAAAGCAAAACTCTTTGTTCTAAGTACAGACCTCTGACATAAATATATATATATATATGCTTTTGAAAAAAAAAAGAATAAGGCCCTCGTTTATGGAAAACATGTTATTTCCACTAGTTCCTCTACAGAGCAGGTGCCTCTGGCTCTTCATGTCCCAAGCTTAGTGAACACTTTGATTGCAAACAAATTTCTGTCTTGCCTTTCACTCGCTCACGCTGGCTGCTCCCCATAGCCTTTTGCAGCACAAAGCAATGTGAAACTGTCCACATGAATTGGAAACCTCAGCTTCGTCAATCTGAGTCAATGCTACAGGCTCCTGCCTCACACAAAACTGACACTTTCAATGAGTGACAACATGATGCATTGATACAGATTTAACACAAGAACAGCGCAGAAAGTCCCTGAATGCTCATTCAAGATGTCTACCTGGGTGAAAATAAAGAGGTAGTATTTGGATGATTCAGAGATTACACTGCAAGGAAAAGCTCTGCCTCACACATTTCTTTTATGCAATTTTCCTCATAACACAGTCATAGGATTGCAATGGGTAGTAATTATTCCAGTCTTTAATACAGACTTTAGTCCCCCCTCCTTTTTCTCTTCCCTCAGAGAAAAAAAAAGTTATAGGTAGCAATTTTCCTTCATTGGCCAACACATGGCTGCGTGTGAAGAATATTCTGGATATCCAGAACGATGTAGGCTTTGATGGATGGAAATAAAAGATCATTCTCTGCAAGCTGTAACTGAAATGTTAGCCTTTGAGAGCAAAGGTTATTTTATCAGGAAATAAATCAGAGCCCTCTTTCATTACTGTTTTTTTCCGTGCTCATCTCAGTGATGACTAGGGTGTGTGTTCAGACCACAGGAATCTGAAGAACCACCCAGTCGCTTCATCAGTCCTAGAAGACGACAGGGCTCAGAGTCAAAGCAGCACCATCCTGGATATTTTTTTTAATTTGGTTTTATTTCTGTTTGTTTGTTTGGATGTTCTCATTTATAGGCTGGTGGTTATGGTTCATTTTATGAATCCTGAGCCAAGCAGCGCTGGGTTTTACTCCCAACACATGTCCAGTGCCTCAGTGCCACGAGATGCCATCCCAAGCTCCTGCCAAGCACCCGGGTGCTGTCTTCAGTTTCAGTGGGCTGGGTAACCTCCATGGACCTTTCTACATATCGGTGTTCACAGCCCAAATTAATACTCCCAGCCCAGTTCTTCAAGGGGGGGTGCTCTGAAGCCTCTGAAGTCCACGCATGGCACAGCAGCTGCACTGCCTGCCAAGGGGTCTGGGGACATGGCTGGGCTTGGGGACACAGTTTTGGAGTCTGCACCATGCAAGGAAGAAGAGATAGGGGTGTAAGGCGGGAACCTGGCACCTTTCTCGCCCAGGAGACGTTGGGATAGCAGTGCAGAAGACACGTGGAGCCGTGGGGGCAGAAGGGCCAGCAGGGTGGGCACGGAGAGAGCGAGATCCTGCGCCAGGAGTGGGCATGGAGGGTTAACACAGGGCTCTGCCAGGGAGCCAGGCCCATGCAGCTCCCACAGCCCCTGGCCTGTAGTGCTTTCCTACCTCAAAACCTGAAATAAATTTGGACACCACACCTTCAAGAAAAGATACAGTTATTTATAAACATTCCAGTCTTGCCTTTGATGCTATTTCAAAACCCTAAGATATAATTTAGTTTAAAAAAAATGAGAGTAAGAGAGAAGAGGGAGAAAAAAAGTTTAAAAACAGAAATAAAGTCCTACCATTACATTTCGCAGCTGACTTAGAGGCCGCAGCTCTCAATCAACCCTTACCTTCCCAACAATCAGATTAGTTCATTTAAGTTCAATGTTTTATCACCAAAATTCAATATAATTACATGTATAGATTTTTTTAAATATAAATTTTAGTTTTTTTAGTTGCTAAAACTTCCCCACTGCCCCTTCCAGAAAGAGAATACTTATCACCATCTTATGTAAAACTGAGGCATGAATGCATTAAATGACATATCAAGTTTGCTTAGATAAACCAATATCAGAGATGAAACAAGAGCATTACATTCTTATTTTCTGTTCAGATGCTGGATGTCAAGTATTTATTTACTTTTAAAAAACTGTTTTACTGCAACCTGACAACGACTGTTAATCTGACTGGAGGAATAGGATCTTCAAGTTAAATGTCTCTCAACAATCTTACTGTGATTCTTACATTTATTTTAGACTTATATCCTTGCAGAGATAAGTTTTTGCTTGTCCTTGGAAATAGTGTAGATCAGATAATGTCTTAATTACTGGAAACAGCTTTTCTCCATCTATTTGGAGTTCTTCTTGATATATGATGAAGATCCTGGAGGCATTGCAAGACCCAGGCCTTAGAAGTGCTGCTGATAAAGACATCACTGTGTAAACATATTAGCCCCCACAGAAGGTTCCTTTGGGTAAAACGGACATCATTTATATTTGTGCTAATAAGTTAGAATTTCTTCTGCTTACCCACATTTGGCATGGCTTGTAATCAGTCACTGTCTTCTTTTTAGTAAAATCCTCTAAATAGTTTGCTGCACATAACTACAGGCAGAAAACTTATTAGCAGCCTCTTTATAATAAGCAATTACTGGTATTTGGAAGCTCTCTCAAATGGTACTCTACAAATAGCCAAATGTGCTTAAAGAAAAGGTAGCAACACCCTTGAGACTCATTGGCTTAAGAATCGTGAAGGATGGATGCACATGCTCTGCATATTCCCTTCTCTCCCAAGAAGCATGTAATCAGGTTTTCCCAGGGCATCAAAAACCTGCTTGGGATAGGTCTGCCTTGGCCTCCCAGGATCAGGTTGGAGAGGAATCTGAATGAGATTTCATCAACCTGAGGAAGTGAATCAGCTCTGATACGCTTTAGAAGGTGGCATTTTAACCAGAGCTTTGACCTTTTCTGGTCCTGGCCTTGTGCCCACTATATCAATCACAAGCCAGGAGAACAGCAGCCAGGTTTATCACAGCATACATTTTCCTCTACCTAATTACAGTCCTGAAGCCTAAATTATCTACAGAGCTTTTGTCTGAAGTTTATTATATGTGCTTTGAACATCCCTTAAACTTCCCTCCTGTCTTGCTAAATCTTCTCATTGCTCAAGAAGATGGAGCATCTGCCATACTGGAGTAACAAAATTGGTGTCTCCAATAAAGTGATAAGAGACATAGACTAACATGCCAAAATTCAGCAGCTGCAGAGATTTGATATGTACTGCACATACATTGCATTTAGAGCTATTCATCCCAAAAGTGCAGTCTTGATTCTTCTCTTGCTGTAAGGTTTCTTCATGTTGCCTGGCTGATATAAAAATAGTTTAAGACATGAGAGCACTTCTGCTAGCCAAGATTATCTATACAAAATCAACTTGCCTGCTGGCTTGGAAGTAGGGTAATGGCTCTGGCCCTCTCCAATAAGTGGCCCTGGAGGTGTATGGAAGTGCTAGGAACCACAAAAGTGACTCCCAGACCTATCAAAGATTACCTTATCCATATTGTTCTCTGTAGAGGGCTGCATCCATACTTGTTGAAGTTTCATGTTTATGGTATTCTGGGTGCATCACTGAAGACATTATGCTCAGCTGGGGCTGCGGGATGGAAGATACAAAAATATTCCCTGAACAGGCTTTTCTTAAACATCATTTTCAAAATGCCTAAAGGATTATTCACCTCATTTTAAGTACATACTGCATTTTAGACCTGTTTAAATATATCTTTAGCTGAAGACTGGACAAGCTCCAACAAAGTCATCCATGTAGTTGAGGTAAATGATACATAGTTTATGACTGTATGCTATTTTATTAAATAAAAACAACAAAAACTGTCATTGCCAGAGAAAAAAAGGAAAATGTCTTCCCAGAAGAAAACATGTATTTACTTAATATTATGACTGTAATGCAAGTTAAGAGAAGCCAAGAGATTCAAAGTCAAGGCTATCCTTTATGCTTTTAGCCCGGCAGCTATATGAGGTAAGAGTAGGGTGCCAGCCATAACTTGCATTTCTTGTCCAGCATTGGTTAATGTACCAATTTGTACCTTATGGAAACAGGCTTTCTCTGTTCACTCAAACCCTTTCCTGCTTTTGCAGTGCCCACAATAAGTACCCAGTAGTATCCCTTTCCCAACTCTTTTATCTTTCATCTTTTTTAAGAAAAAGCAAACAAAGAAGTGTGACCAAAATGTGATAGTCTCCTCCATCCAGTCCTCAGACTGGATCAGTAGCCCACAGTTAGGCCACAAACATGATGGCAAAGAGAACCAGAGAGTCACAGAATCATCTAGTCCAGCTCTTTACTCAAGCATGGTCACCTAGAGAGCATTTCTTGGGATCTTGTTCAGGTGGCTTTTGAATATCTCCAGAGAAGGAGACTCCACAACCTCTCTGGGTGAAAAAAAAGGGCACTAACTTTTCTTGAAGACGTAAATCCGTGGCAAGGAAGGGGGGACTACCATGTTGAAGGGCAGGACTGGATCTGGCACCATATCTCCCTGGATGTGCTGCCTTTGGGCTGCCTCCATATGCCTGGAAGAGAGGAGCACACAGATTCTTACAGTTTTGTGCCACTCTGGGTTCTCCCAGGGGCAACACCCTGACGTTTTTGGACCCAGATCAGGACAACACCCACCCTTGTCCCCGCAATCCTGCACACTAGATTTTTATTTTTGATCTCTGATTTGCTTGTTGACACATTGAAGACAATTGCATGGCACGAATAAAGATCCTCATTTAGGAGCTCCCTTTCATCTAAGCATCTCAAAAAGCTTCACACATCTCAGCTCCTTTAAGCTGTAATTTAAATTCACTAGCCAGGGAGATAAGGGACTGCACCCCTCACTTTGGTGTCGTTGATAGCAACGCAGCAGCCTGCGGCACTGGTGTCAGTCAGCAGCAGACCCGGATGGCGAAGGCTGGGCTGCAGCTCCTGCCTCCACCACCCTAACTGCCTGCACTCCATGGGACTGGCTGCTGGTATTAGAAAGCTTTGCCCCACTCTTGCCTGAACATCACCAACTATGACTTATATTCCTGAGGTGCCACTCTGCACTCATCATAGCAGCTCCCAAGCATCTGTCTACAAATCTCATCATTACATCTGAGTTACAGATTAGGATCCAGCTGTGCGAGGTGCTGCACAACCTCAGCACACTGGCAAAAAAAGCTGACGCTGCTGTTGCACGTGAGCAACTATTACTCTGAGCCAGTATCACAATATATCAGCAAGTATTATCTCCGGATACGTTTCCTAGTATCCCATCCCTGGAGTTTGTTCTCAGAGCATCACAGGGGAAGGTTGGCAGAGCATGTGTGGGGGGTGCTAGAGAGAGAAGAGGTGTCCACCATTCGGGATCTGTGGGAAGAATGGCCTGCACTTGAATCCAGTGCATGCTGACTGACAGGCAAGAGGATTAAAGGGTTGCATACCAAGTAGAATTAAGAAGTGCTAGTTTTCCTAGCTCCTATAATTTGTAAAGAACGGAAAGAAAGAAAAAAGATCTCGTGGAATTAATCTATTTCTTATGCTCGTTCCAGCTGCGTTTAATTTACCCTCTGCTATTTCTCCCCTCTGATCGAGGAATGCTGTATCCTTACATTCATATTTCCCCTTAAAATCCCCTAGTTGAGCAGAGCTTTTCTTAATTGCTTTAATATGCTGTGTTCTGAAAGGGAGGGAACCGATCCGTGGTGGCACTGCTCCTTTGCCCTGGCTCAGCACGGGTCGGGGGCCTCCAGTCCCGCGTGGCCGAGCTCTCCAGGCACATGGGGCAGCGTGGGAGTCCTTCACCCACCGATGTACCCCTCTTGCCAGCCAAGCTGAGCTGAGGAGAGCAGCACTGAGGTTACAACCAAAGAGCCCTGACCAGCCCCATCTGCAGTAAACACTGGGCCCTTGGACCCATTCTCCATGTATGAAGAAGAAACTATGTTAAAAGTGCTTGACAAGGTCACGCCAAGCACCTTGTCACGAGGCCAGAATATTCCCCTCCGCCTGGCTCACTTTCATTCATGGATTAAAAGGCAAGTGAGAGGCCTTAAGGCAATCTGCCGGAGCCAGGCTTACTGGCAGGCCTGCCCACCAATGATTTAGCAACCTATGTGCCAGATGGACCAAGCCCCAAGTAGCAGGGATGGGGGCAATGCTGAGCCAAGGAGGCGAGAGGATTGCAAAAGGGAGGAACAAGGCAAGAGAAGGAGAGATTCCGTTTTTTTTTTTTTTTTTTTTTTTCATTTTCTGTGCATGTGTTTGCTTTGACTCTGCTTACTAGAGTCTTCTGGCTTCCTCCCGGCCCACTGGATATCCCAAGTGAATAACCCAGGCTCCACGCTGGGGTTGCTGCGTCAGAGCTGCAGGCAGCATGCAGCAGCCTGTGGCAGTGCTGCCACAAGCACTAGTGTTCTGAGAAGACCTCTCTACAAACCCATCAACCCACCACCACCACCTCTACCCCACCACTTGGTGGCTGGAGAAACAACACTTCTGTGTCCCCCAGGACAAGGGCAAACAAGAGTTCTCTGCTGCCTTCATCAGCTAATCATCTACCCATATCTCTCATGAGTAGGACACTATGGACCATGGGGACATTTGCTATGAAATCCTAGGCCTCTGCCCTTCAAGCGAATTGCAAGCTTCCATGAGTTATCACCTACAGTCTAATTTTTTTCTTGTATGCCAAATATTTGACCATGTAACAGGATCCCATACCTTAGGCAATGTGTTATTCCACTCAAAGGGAGAGGGTGTCTAAACATTTGCAGACCTCACCTGAGGATGAGCCACTGAGGGGTAATGTATCTAGCCCTCTCCATAATGACCAGTCTAAACATAACACAGTCCTTTGCCAAGATAAGCACCTCCACACTGGGCAGGCTCATGTGCTCTGCGTAAGTCATTAGGCCTAACTTATGTGACAGTATGGTGCACCAAAACTGGAATTGTAGAGCAAGTTAATGGGGCTAGGATGAATATTCTGCCCCGTAACGACCTCCTCGCATGAAAGTTTCTTCATACTTATTATTTCTCCCTCTCCTGGTCCTGTTCAGCGGCTTCTGGTGCTCTCTTACCTCTACTCAGTCTCGCTCTTGTGCCCTTTCCTAAGTGCCTACAAAGGCACCCTGTTCCCATAGACTTCAGGATCCATTGCTGCTCACTGTGCGAGCTGCCGGGGGAGGCTGGAGACAGGCTCCTTCCTTCTGTTCCCTTCCGTTTCCCATTCTGGCCTTTCCAGAGACAGGCTAACAACCGCAAAGAGTCCAAACTCTCTCAAGAGAGAAAAAGAAAGATGAAAGGCCAGCGAGCACGATGATGACGTGTCATTATGCGGCACAGCCGAGAAGCTGACAGAGAGGCGCGTTACATGGCCCTCCGCACGGCCAGTTCTGTGCCACACGCGCCACCCTGCCTTCGGCTTGGGAGCGACCGTGGAGCAGACCCGGATGCCAGCCCCGCCGTGTCCACCAGCAGACCATGCTGGGGTTCCTCCTTGCGCAGCCACAGGCATGTTTCACCTCCGTCTGGCTGGCTGCTGCTATTTATTCCTGGGTTTTTCTAAAAATGCGCCTTGACCTAGGAGCCCAGACCATTGCCAGCCTCCTCCTTTAATAAAAGCAACAACAGCATGGTATTGAAAGGCACGAGGCATTTCGGAATATACAGACTCCTTTATGGGTGGAATAATCTAATAGACAAGCTGTTGTTAATTTATAGCCTCAATTTTCAGACACACTTCTTGAGTCAAAAGTACTTCCTGTTCCATAATTCCTATAGGGACACAGGTGGCCCAAATTGCAGTATACATCTACTGTACACTAAAATGTATTTCACTCTTAGCTTAAACATTTCTGAGATCTCAAGTTTATGTCTAGACTATTTTAATCAGCTAGATGTCATAATAAGCCATATGTTGGTCTTGATAGGTTACATACACCAGCCCTGCTCATAAAGTATCAAAAGGTGTTTTTAAAAAAGGAGCCTGTGTTTGTTTTACCAGGAAAACGGTGCTTTTAGTCGATCGCATCAAACCCACTGGCAGAGCACACGGGCTCTGACGTAACTACTGGGAAAGCGGGAGGCCGAGGCGGCCGTGGCGCGGGAACAGAGAGGGCTCAGTCCGCGCCGCCGCGGCTCCGTGTCAGGTGTGCGCTGGCCGGGCGCCGCGCCCTATCCGCAGGCAGGGACCCCTGGTGGCACCACATGTACCCCCGCCTGCTTCTCCTCTCTGCTTCTTTGGTGCCCCTAGCTCACCCAGCAATCGCGCAGGTTGAATGGGAGAGAGGTTGGCGGGGTAGAGCAGCAGGGAGTGATTCCTTTGGCCGCGCCAGGACAAAAGGGTTTTCACCAATAAAGTTCTGCCTTTCTGAAGCCAAATTAGCTAAGCACAGCAGCACAAAATGAATCACGTCTTTACTTTGCTCGCAAAAAATAGCAAAAATCAAGATCTCTTTCCCAAGGATTGTTAAATGTGCGAGCCAAAATGTCCAGTTTGGGAAGTGACTCGTGACCCGCAAGCCCTGTGTGTTGGCCGGGAGGTTGCCTCGTGCCAGGAGGACTGTCCCCCACCACGTAGGCGCAACGGGAAGCCTCTGTTTGCTCTGAGCCGCAGAGGGCCTATGGCACACAAACACGTAGCTTGGATGGCGTCCAGCAGCGAGCAGGGATATACATGAACACAAATTCATCACACTGTCGTACAAGATTATTTCCTTATGCAAAGCTGGCTCCCTTCTGGATGCAGAATTTCTCCCCTCCCTCCGGCCCAGCTCCCTCCCCCTCTACTTCCAGCCACCACCATGGGGAGGTCTTGCACCCCTCCAAGGGCACCTTAGCACTAGAAAGACTCAGCTACATCTGGCTCTGCTTCGCCGTGGCAGCCCTTCTCATTCCAGCCTCCTCATTGCCCCTGTTAAGAACACTTTTTACCTCAGAAGTCATGCGTGCCCAAGAAGTGCATGTGGTCCGAGGAGGAAATCCCAGGAGTCTGACATCCAGGCATTTGCTTCTGGAAGTTCCCAAGGGGATCAAGGTACATATAGAAGGGCTTGAAGAGTATTTTAATTATAGACTTTCCTTGGGGGAAGAAAAAAAAATACTGTTTGCTCATTGAGTGCACAAGGATTGCCGGAGCAACACTGGAATTGTGACTAAAGATAGAGTGTCTTTCTGCTTACTCCTATCTCCATGAGTTTTGAATGAACAGTTTGGGCTATTAGCTAAAGGAACAAGCAAACTGTTCCTGATACCCCACAATTATTTGGATCCTGGGTAATTTAACCAGTCATTTCCTACAAACATTTATTCTTCCTCCTTCTAACAGCTTTTAGGGCAGAGAGCTGTAGAAAAGCTGTCAAGGTTTCATTCTGCAAAGAAAGTGTACTGCCTCTAGAGAGAGTTCAAAGTACGTTTCATGGGGTGAAACCATGAAGAAGCACAGCCTGTCCATCATATCAGGTAAGAATGAAGGCTTTTTTAATAATACACTTTACTGTCACTGTCTTCATAACAAAATCCTTACGTGATTCTTCTTCTCAGGATCCCCCTGTTTGCCAGCAATAAACATCTGAGAGCTGTTTTTACTTCCACAGTATTTTATTGCTATACAAATACCATAATTTCAGTCTCCACAAACAGAGAGATCCTCATCCGCCCAGTTTGTTACTATACTTGCCGGACAGAGCAATGCAGTAAAAATAATGATTCTCTTGGATGCCCAAAGTGGCATTACAGTATTTTAACTGTTTCCCAGCATATACAGTGTTATGACTCCCTAACTTTGGCTAGTCAGTTTGAACTCATCTGAAAATCCATGTCACTCTCTCCCTCTCATGTTGATCATCTGCAGGCAGCAGAGGATAGAACAGCCCCTCAGCTACTAAGAACTACATCCTCAGCCAACAGAAACCGGTATGGCTTCATTGTAGGTGCAGTGCTGAAGATACATGCCATGTAGATGGCCTTGGTCCCAAACTAATGATTCATCTGTGTTCATGAGCCATAAACTTGTGCTCATCACCACCATTCATGACCTTCACCAACAAAGGACACCTCTGAGGATGCAATCCTACAATTATAGAGAGACATCTTCATCTAAACATTTTAATGCATTTTCTTGACCAAAAGCACTTTCATAAACAGACACATTTCATGTATAATTGAAATGCCCTACATGTATTTTTCTCAGATCAAATTCTTCTGTAAAGTATTCCCATTTTAATCTACTTCTCATTAAAAGTTTTTTTTTCTAAAAGTAGCTTTGCTTTCATTTTTAAGAGTCTTTTGAGACTTCCTTTTTTAAACTTCCAACAAAGATGATATTTTTAACAAGCTGTAATTATAAAACACAATACCTGATAGCTTCCCAGACAGATGGATCACAAGAGAGTGTAATTGGAGGTGGGTAGGAAATTACACCCCTACCATTCACAGATGCCTCTGTTCCTTATAGAGAGACAAGTCTTCTGATCCTTAAGAGCTCTTTAATCTAACAAGCACACAGGGAAGAAAATATCCTGCTTGCCTCTATCCTGAATATTGTTGACTATGACTCTGTCAATCAGTGCAACCTGTTTTGATTAGCTTTTAGATGGGAGATTTTGACAAATCACTGTCTGTTAGAACAAAGTTGCTATTAGAATAAGTTGCTAAATGATGTGATGCATTTTCCATTATTTATCCAGCTCTGACTAAAAGCCTGTATCTTTCTAAAATATGTGCCACAGTTTCACCATAAATTGTTATAGTAGGAGCAGTTTTCACGGTACAAAATCCATGGTTTGTGCAATACTAATCAAAACAGGAGTAAACATACTCCTGAAAGAAATCTCAGCTCCTTGTTCAGAAGCAACCTGGGAACATGAACAGCATCCATTTTGCAGTGAGTTTTATGTTTCTAAGTATCAAGGGAGGACACAAGGGTGCTAAGTCCCTGAGGCATTTCTGAGCATGTCTAAGTCACAGATTTCCCAGTGGTGTTCTCTAGCATTCTGGATAATTTCTTGTCTCAGAAATAACCCATTAAGTTAATGATTAAAGGATCACACAGACAGGCACAGAAGCCCCATGGCCCTGTGGCAGGAAGGGGCGCCCCAATAGCTCTGTCAGAGTCACGAGCTGCTCCCTGACCCCCAGGGCCACCCCAGCAGAGCCCCAGCTTGTGGGCCAGTGGGAAATCCATCCCCATGGCCAGCAGAGACGCTTTCTCGGGTCCTCACAGGCTGGGGCACTGCCAGGGCATGGGGCTCATTATGGGGTGCAGGGGAAGGGTTTGGTGCAACACTTGTCATAGGATGTCTAAGAGAAGTAGAGGTAGGGAAAGCAAGGCATCGCGGTGGCCTGGGGTGGAACAAGAGTGGGAAAACATATGGATGAGGAATTAAAAACGGACGGTTATGCATAAACAACCTTTTCTGGCCATGCCCTGCACCTGGTCAACACCGTCTATTCCATTGGGCTACCAGATTTGGCAACTCCCAACATAAACCTTGTGGATAATTTCAGGCAGAGTTTGAAATTAAGTGTTCATTATTCTTACATGAATTGTCAAATACCAGATAGAAATAATGCATAGGCTATGATGGCTGTTAGTATAGGAACCATAGGGAAATAACAACATTGTAAATAACAATAACAGATTCTCACAAATATAACCTCAATATTCCCACTCCCTGCACAGGGCTGATCTCTTCTAGCTATAGATGGAATGGCATGGCAAATGATGGAGCCAAAAGGCAGTGGAAGGGACATGTTGGGAGGTCTGAAGGCTGTCAGCTGTGTTAACACAGGGCACAATTAGATCGATGTAAGGCATATTTGTAAAAGTGGTCTGACCAAGGAGATCAGCCTTCCAAGGGTCTGGCTCACTCCCAAGTCTCTGATACCCGGTGACCCAGAACAGAAGCAATCAGGGAGGCATGCAGCACAGCCAGCAAATAAGAAATGTGTACAGAAAAAAACAACCAAGCACAGAGTGCATCTAACGATGGTGTTTATCCTGATCTCTCTCTTCACCAACAGCAAACATGCTCAAGTAGAAGCGTTTACAAAAATATCTTTCACCAAATTACAAAACAAGGGGGAGAAGGAGAAACAGCGGGTGTATTGACAACATCAGTGAGGCAGACAGACATGCACAGCTCTGCCAACCCCAATCAGGAATCAGGCCAGACAATCTCTATTTGTTGGGTGGGTTGGTTGGTTGGTTGACTTGTTTGTTTGTCTTAATAGCAATAATACCTTGTGTTTTTTTTCTTGTTCATCTTTTGAGTTTTGAGCATTGAAGTTTTTCTTTCAAACTTTTCTTCCACAGACTTAAAGCATTGCTTAGAATTATATCTTTTTCTAATACAAAACGAAACCTGAAATTCTTCTGTACTTGAAGGAAATGGTGCTTTAACAAAATAATCAGCATCAGGATCTCCACAAGAAAAATCACTGAACCACCACTTTTCCAAGACTTTAAGGTGACTACAAGAGAGTTGACATTCATATATGACAGGTGAGGAAATTTCCCCTCCTCATGCTCTCCTTTGGCCAGAAAAAAAAAAGTCCTAATTGCTCAGCTATGAGGTTTGATTTGGTTTTCCTTAGCTGTAGGACAGGCAAGGAATGAAGAAAGCATAAAGGTCCAACTTCTGTCTGCACCAGCATTGCTATGAGTCATTTACTTGGAGGAGCCAAAGGGAGTTGCTCTTAAAAGTAGATTTGCCATTACTATAACCTGGAATGGGCCATTTGCTTTAGGCAAAATATCAGTATCCCTCTATTTCCAGGAGTGTGTGTATACCCTGAGAGCATATCAAACAGAACTGACATCCAAAGAGGCAGACAAAATTAAAAGAAAATGAAAAGAATGCTATTTATGACCAAAAAAAAATCATTTTAAGATTAGGAACAAGCAAAAGACTGACAGAGAGCTATATAATACTGCATCTTCCAGTGTTTTGAAACAACAACAAAGAAGCCATGACATCAATGTTTAAAATGCAGCACGTCCCTCAGATGTTTTTGCAGTGGCTCTTTGCAAGCAGGGTTGAGCTCTGCTGTAGAGCAGCCAGGTTTATCACTGTAGTCAGTTACAGAACGCCCGGCTATCAGCTGGTAGCCCATTCACTCATGAGCCTTTCCACATACGAGCATCAATGTCCCTTCCCATGGCACTTTAGGAGGTTCCTGCCCCTCCATCTTTCCCAGGTGTGTTCAGACGTGCACACACGCACCGGTGGACCCGGTCTTGGAGAGGAGATGACCACCACCATGGAGGCTGTGGGGCAGCTGGCTCACCCCGTGCTTGCAATCATCTAACCCTCCCTCACCAAGGACTTTGAGCTCATTGAGCAACAGCAAGCTCCGTAACCACAACTACATGTAGCTGGCCTGAAACTACAGCTCCTGTGAAATTCCTTTTTAATTTTCAAGTAGCTTAAAGAAAGAGTGTTCATCTTCCGCATTCCTGTTTTCACTCACTTTGAAGCAGACCCTTATTATTTGATTCTTTTTTCTTTTTTTTTTTCTTTTTTTTTTTTTGGAAGATTAAATTCAAAAATAGTTAATTTAGGACAGAAAAAATATAACAGGTGCTGGAAGGTTTCAAATGTTTCACCTGAAATTGCAAACACACGCATTAGATTAAAACCTTGGATACCATGCCTGACCTAATTTACATCATTATAAATAAATAATTTCTGAATTTAAGCCTAGGAAACTCTTCAACAAGGTTAGATAATTGCAAAACAAGGCATGTAGGAGGAGATAGGAACACAGATTTGACTTCAGTCACTTATCTGTATCAACAAACTCGAGACAGAGGCGATTACTTGAGGAAGCGGTATCAGCACATAAATCCTTCAGCTCTGCTGCCTCCGGTGCACCCAAGCTGGTGAGCAGCAACCATTGAGCTCAGCATTGCTCTGCAGGGCCCACAGGCAAGTGGCAAGCTATAAGGTGCCAGAAGGTGGTCCGTGAACTGATTGCAGAAAAATAATTAAGAAACTAAACCAAAACACACACATAGACCATCCCACGCAGTTGGCAGGAATTTATTCCAGCGCCTGCCCACAGGCACTGTCAGCTCCCTGGCTGCCTGCGCACAGATCAAAAAGACTTGCTGGCCCTTTGATTTTAAAAGATTGAGAAACGCTCATTTAGCTCCTGTGAAAGAGGGCAGAGCTGTGACTTCAGGTCCTGAATTTTCTCCTTCTGCTTCGGCAGCAGGAACCGGCTGCCTCTTCCCCACATTTTTCTAGCAAGACCAAACTACCGGCAAGGCTTTCCGAGGCTGGGAGCAGAAACAGGGTCAAGCTCCCTCAATAGAGTCAAACTTCCCCCAAACTCTTTGGCCGGG
This sequence comes from Tinamus guttatus, assembly GCF_059628265.1. Lineage (NCBI taxonomy): Eukaryota > Metazoa > Chordata > Aves > Tinamiformes > Tinamidae > Tinamus > Tinamus guttatus. The sequence continues at coordinate 587,175 of NW_028289026.1, forward strand.
ACCTGGACCTACACAGCTCCGGTGACAGCAGTGCCCCTTGGCGGTCGCCTCCTGCAGAGCCACCAGGAGCAGGAAGAGACTGCAAGGCCAATGCAGGGAATACAGGGTGAAAGGATCACAGCATTTGTAAAACTGGCACCACAAGGTTGCCAAATAAAGGCACGTATTAAGAACTAGATGATATTTTTAAAATATTACAAAACCCACTCTCTTTTGAATGAACAGTTAGCTCTGCAGAAATAACTATTTCATTGTAAGGTTTCTAAAACATGGATGTGATCTGCTGTAAGTTATTGGCTGTACGTATTTGGCTGATTGATGTATTTTATTAGTGAATTAGATCTTTCTGCTTCAAATTGTCTTGCAGGCTGCAGGGAGGGTGTGACAGTGTTGCTCCTCCCCAAGGAAGCAACCAGTATCTTATAGTGGCTCAGAGGGAAGAAAAGCAGCAGAAATTCTTTTCAAATGCCTGTTTATTAAAAAAAAAAAAAAAGAAGTTTTTTTTTTCCATCCTACTTTTGTGTGCAGAACAAGGAATAGCAAGCTCTGTGGGTTTCCTTCTTTGGGGGTAGCATCAAAAATTGCCTGACAAATTCTCTAAGAGCCAAGAAAGTCAGCTAGCAATCATATGGGGTTGTGTGGCCAAAGGTACATAAACTCATCTCACATGGGACCCACAGTAGATCAGGTTGCATTGGGTGGAATGAAATAAAAAAAGTCCCAGAAGTCTAGTTTATTTGGAAAGGGACCAAACCTGTCTCAATATACCAACCTGGCACATCATATGTAAGAAAGTGACTATTTCCTACTACAGTATATGGGGTGTTTTATAGAAGTCAAAAAATCAGAATGGCTTTAGTTTGACATCGTAAACACAGTATACTGTAATGTCATTGAGAGACTACTTGTTAACCTACTTGTCCTGAGATTAAATACTGAAATTGAGTGCACAGACCTACCTACAGTTTCCCTCTGAGCATGGTCACACCGGAAAAATCTCATTGCCATCAACTTGGAAATAATTACAGTAGTTACATCATAGTAGAAACCACTTCTGTTTAATTCACTGCTATTATTTACATCTGCCCAGAGAGTTTGCAGTGCTGGAAAGTGCCTAATCGAAAATGGCACCTTGTTATTCAGCAAATCTCCTCCCTATCTGCACCTGCACGAGCAGGAGTAGTGGGAACCCTTCCCAGTGTCCACCACAGTCATACAGGAGGCCAAGAAGAGGTCCACAAAAAGCCTGCTCTTCAGCTTGGATTCACATACCTGACACCATCCAAGGGTTTTTTTTTTTTTTTTCCTTTTTTCACCAGATGGCAACTTTTTAGGTGAAATGATTGCAAAATATTGGGTGTCTTTATATAGGCTATGCAATTTTAGCTACTGGTGATAATGAAGGCACCATCTGCTGTGTCTAGGGTCTATCTGTAAGCTTGGCAACATGGTAGGAGAACATCTTTTGATAAGTGAGTATTTTCTGTCGTATCATTGAAGCTCATGAGCACAAAGTCACAAACTTCAATTGTTAGAATTACTCTATTCTTGACATATTAACATATTTAGCAAGACTAGATTATCTTTCCTGACAGGTTGCATCATGTATTGGGGCTAGTGCCTCATTCTTGCTGAATTAGATACACTGTTTTTCAGTACAACTTATAGATCACCAATAGCCTGGAGGAAGGGATATGTCACTTTCAAGAACAACTCCTTTTAATTAAGGAGTTGAAGACAAAAAGCTAATGTAATTTTACACAAATCTTTTTTTTAATGTAAACTAGTATTTCTTAGAATAGATCATTTTCTCACAGATTAACTTGTGAGTTCCTGAAGAGAGAGGAAAAAAAAAAGAAGAAAAAACATCAAAGAAGTTATTTTTAAAAATTAGACAAGGGGAAAGACAGGAAGGAAGGAAGGAAGGAAGGAAGGAAGGAAGGAAGGAAGGAAGGAAGGAAGGAAGGAAGGAAGGAAGGAAGGAAGGAAGGAAGGAAGGAAGGAAGGAAGGAAGGAAGGAAGGGAGGGAGGGAGGGAGGGAGGGAGAAAGAAAGGGAGAAAGGGAGAAAGGGAGAAAGGGAGAAAGAGAGAAAGAGAAAGAAAGAAAGAAAGAAAGAAAGAAAGAAAGAAAGAAAGAAAGAAAGAAAGAAAGAAAGAAAGAAAGAAAGAAAGAAAGAAAGAAAGAAAGAAAGAAAGAAAGAAAGAAAGAAAGAAAGAAAGAAAGAAAGAAAGAAAGAAAGAAAGAAAGAAAGAAAGAAAGAAAGAAAGAAAGAGAAAGAAAAAGATGACAGGAGCTAATTTAACACTTCCTTTTGAGAACATTAGATAAATGAAGTAAAAAGATCTCCTACTGGTTATAAAGAGCAGGATGGGGCAGAAAATTGATGGCTTTGCCCTGTAATGCAAGATTCCTAGCCTTTTAGAGCTACAAGAAGTGAAACAAAACAGCAGTATCAGGTGACATTTGCTCCAACTGCAGACAGTACTCACCAAGTCTCCATGTGCATGTAGAGGGCAAAGAATTAAATAAAACAGTAAGAAACTAGCATGCCCAGCTGACTTCCTAAGCAGCATGGGTCCTGAACGAGGTGGTTTTTGCTTGTGGCTCCTGAACAAGTAACTTTCAAAATAACTTTCTGTAGCACCATCCAAATGAGGGCAAATCCATTAGGGCTGCAAAAGATTTATCCAACAGTTAATGGTTAATAGGTCTATGTACGAAAGGTGGCCTTATTTGCAAAAGTGATCCAGGCAAAGAAGAGTCTGAATTTTACTTGGGGCATTAGATCCTAAAGTCTGAAGGTATTTCCGAAAATGGGAGCCAGGCATGAACATTACACACTGTTTTTTGCCTTGTATGGATATTAACATGTAGCAATTAGCTCGGACATGTTCTCTTTGGTGCTGGCTATCCACAGTGAGGATTACTGGGTCTAACAGTTTGCTCTTGTTACTGCATTCCTCAACTGTACCAGATGTCAGCTCCTTCGTTTCAAAAGAGCTGGAAGCTGCTTCAGTGAGGGAGAAAGTTCACAACCCTTTTTAACCTCTCCACCTCTGTCTTGGGTGTTTTTCTTCTCTTGACAGGAAAGGACAGAGCACTGATGAGAAGCAGCTCATCTTCACCCAGGACATGGTTATTCAAACTGTCTGCTTACCATTAGTTATCAATGAGCTGCTCCAAATTATTTATTCCAGCTTCCTAGGCAGGTGTGTGGCAAATTTCCATACAGCCTTAATAGGAATCAGATTGCTAGCTTCAAACTTAAATTCTTCATCTGCACCACAGCATGACTGTGAAGTGTTACTGAGCAAGGGCGGGGTAAACAGCTATGTAAAAACAGACCGCACAGTCACAGCTGGGAGAAGTATGTGGGTCTCACTTAATAAAACTTGATAGAAAATATTTGTAGCTATACAAAAATATCGACAAAGCTGGCAACATGATACGCTTTATGCAACCAACATGATTCTTTCACTAGGATGGGCACATACCACGCTTGGAAGCTTGGTTATCAGTGGAGACTTGATCTGCAGAACATACATGCACACACACGCAGAGCACCTGTTGGAAACACACAACTGAGGGGAGCACAGCCCAGCAAGGAGACTTGTTGCATGCAAAGTCAGTCTGTCCACATTTCCAGGTGGAAATTCAGAGTAGCACATGTCCAGATAAGGAGAGCTGGCTCTCATCTATACATAAAGAAAATATAAAGGACATGCATTAGGAAGGACCTAGTTGGCACCTAATGTGACCTCCTGGGAGTTGCCAGAAGGTATATTCATCTCACTAACTGGGTCTGTCTGCAGCTGAACAAGTAACCTCAGCCTCTTTTAGCCTAGTTAGTGGAGCACAGGGCACAAACACTTTATCATAAAGTAGATACCTACACTTGGTCCTCTGAACATAATATGCCTCACCGAGAGGCACTGAGATGATTAGGTCCAGTGTCTGCAGCAGATGTGATGAATCACATTGTAAGTGTCCTGAATGTTGCATGAAAATCCTCTTCAGGTGGTTCACTTCTCTAGGCAAAATCCAGCTTGTGGAGCCTCACCAGATAGCTTGCATGGTCAACAGCCAACAACCTGGATGTCCCGGAGCTGTGGCATGGCACTCTCAGTCTTGGCGGTACCAATAATGCTACAGCTGGTCTAGTAGTTGGTGGTGGAGTGCTCACTGGGTGATGGCTCCCAGCAGTGCTTCTCCTGCCAATTCCTATCTTCGGAGTGAGGAAAAGTGCCTTCCAGCACATGGACCTCACTGAGCCTTGCTGCACTTGGAGGCAGTGGGGATGCTCCTCCTCCTAGTATGTGCCACAAAGCGGCATTTTCTCTCAACATGTGAACAGGCTCAGTAGGAATAGCGTAATCCAAACCTGGGACTCACCAGAGCTATAAAAAATGACCTGTTCCTCATCTCAGTATAGAGTTTCTTTGTGAGAAACTATATCATGTAAAATGTGTGTGTAGCATGGTACACCCCAAACCCCTCATTTTGAAAGAGAAACAAGCGATTGCCTTTATTTGTTCAGTCAAACATTACACAATCTGATTCAAAATCTAAAGTTAAATGTTAAAACAAAATGGCCTGACTTACACTGCCACTGCTACTTTGTGCTGATTCGGTCAAAATAATAATAGTGAAAAAAAGAAAACTTAAAAGCGTCCAAGAACTGCACAGCTTTGGAAGAAAAAAAACATACCAGTGTAGAAGTTTACAAGCAAATGTCTCAAACTGACATTGTCTGAACATGTTTCTTTTAATAGATAAATGCCCATGATTATCGCAAGAGTGAGCAGCTTCATTGAAGAGCCCTCGTCTGAAGGGTCCTCGCTCTCTCCCTAGGTTTGCCTGAATTGAATGACTGCAAGGCCACTCGTCTGCTTGCTTTGCCAGCAGGGCACCAAGGGATGGCTGAGAGACGGCGGTTTCAATCATCGACGGGGAGAGGGAGAGCTACACCTGGATGCTGGCTGTGTTTCTAACACTGTAGATTGAATGTGTGCCAATGACAGGCATATTTCCACCTCACTGGAGCAAACCAAACCAGTCAGCACAGCATCTGAAATCTCAGAGGTGCCTCAGATGGATAAACGAGACTTTAAGTCAACTTAAACACTTGTATGGATCCAGATGCCCAGTTCCCAGGTGTCCTTGGGTTAAACATATATTAAACAGATAGCCCCCAGAGGGCTGTGCTGCCATCCAGAGGGACCTGGACAGACTGGACAACTGGGCAGTAAAAAACCTCATGCAATTCAACAAGGCCAATTGCAAGGTTCTGCACCTGGGGAGGAATAACCCCAGACACCAGTACAGGCTGGGGACCGACCTTCTGGAGAGCAGCTCTGCGGAGAAGGACCTGGGCGTCATGATGGACAAGTTGACCATGAGGCAGCAGTGTGCCCTCGTGGCCAAGAAGGCCAATGGGATCCTGGGGTGCATTAAGAAGAGCGTCTCCAGCAGGTCGAGGGAGGTGATCCTGCCCCTCTACTCAGCCCTGGTGAGGCCACATCTGGAGTATTGTGTCCAGTTCTGGGCTCCACAGTACAAGAGGGATGTGGAGCTGCTGGAGAGAGTCCAGCGCAGGGCTACAAGGATGATCAGGGGCCTGGAACATCTGCCCTATGAGGAGAGGCTGAGGGAGCTGGGCCTGTTCAGCCTGGAGAAGAGAAGGCTGAGAGGGGACCTGATCAGTGTCTATAAGTACCTCAAGGGAGGCAGTGAGGAGGATGGTGCTGGCCTCTTTTCAGTGGTGGCCACCGACAGAACTAGAGGTAATGGCCACAAACCGAAGCACCAAAAGTTCCACATGAACTTAAGGAAAAAAATTTTAACAGTGAGGGTGACAGAGCACTGGAACAGGCTGCCCAGAGAGGTTGTGGAGTCTCCTTCTCTGGAGATCTTCAAAACCCGCTTGGATGCAGTCCTGTGCCACGTGCTGTAGGTGACCCTGTGTATGCAGGGGGGTTGGACTAGATGATGTCTCGAGGTACCTTCCAACCTTAAGCATTCTATGATTCTATGATTTGAGGGCAACCTGTATCTTACTTATCCATTTAAATGAAAAAAAAAAGAACAAAATGAAAGTGATAAGAACATGTAAAAGATACTCCAGTTTGGTTATTATTTTGATCCACAGCAGAGTCCAATACCTGCTGCCATCAATACCTTCAGTCAAGGTATTTACCTTTGAGCCTTAGTGGTAGCTAGCATGTCTCAGTGCAGTGAGTTGCCTACTGCAAATGCAGAAGTGAAGTTCTGCAGTGCTATTAAGGCTTATTCAAGAGGACGCTCACAAACACAGACAGAAACAAGAGACCACAGGAAAAAGCAGGATGGTATCAGAGAGAAACTTAGATATTGGGGCTTGACGAAGGGGTTGGGGCTTGGCTGGAAAGGCTGCATGAATTCTCCAGTTCTCAAGAAGAAGCTGTTAACTATTATGAAAAAAAAAGTTTCCTATTACACTGCCATTTAACACTGTCTTTTCAAATCTCCACTTGCTCTCTTCCCAACTCACCAGCATTGCCTATCCACTTGCTCTCGACTGCTCTTCACTGGCTCCAGTCTGCTCACATTTTTGAGTTTTCTACCTAGTTTCATCTTCCCCTGTGCTGCACTGCTCCCTGCTCAATAGTATGAAAGATCAACATTTGGGTCTGCCTTTAATGTCTTCCCTAAAAATGTCCTTTCCCCTTCCACCCAGATCATTTGTTAGGGAAGGAAATTAGCTCTCTACATTTTTCATCCCTCTCATTCTTCTCCTTCCTTTGCCCCCCACCCCTAAACTTTCCTAAATGGCCCAACCCTTTGCTTATCATCTTAACTATTATCTTCCTACCTCTGCTCCTGAGATTTGCCCTTGTTTCCAAGCTTCCTTCTAGAGTTCTCTGTGCAACCTCAATCTCTCACTGCTGAAAGCACAACAGTTTTGGGGGGGAAAAAATCCTGAGGTGGTTTATAACCCTTCCATGTTCTGATCACCAGAAGAGATCGATATTCTTGAGTGACCATTAATCTTGAGGTAACCCCTTTGATAGTTTTCAGGCTTCATTTAATTTCTTTGGTAGACCAGACTTCTTCTTAAGACAAGATGTGATGGGCATTCAGTTTATTAATTGATGCAAAAAACCTTGGCCCAGATGAGGTAAACCTTTTTATGATCCATCTGAACAAAAATACCCTTGCTGAAAAAGTAAAATGTTCAACCACCCCTCCATTAGAAAAAAAAAAAAAAAAAAAAAGTCCTATTTTGTCATCTGCTACACTTGGTGGGCTAGAAAGGTTCAGTTCTTCCATTATATGTTATACTTTGTGGGCAGAAGGGATTCAGGAAGGACAAGTCTGAAAGACAGGAGACCATCATCAAGCTCCACAAGTGATGAGGCACCTGCTTGCCAGGTTTCGTCTCCTCTACCATGTGTCCCTCCCAGAGTGTGCAGTTTCAGTATACGTGATCCCTTCAGAAATCACCCTCTTCTGTAAAACATCTGAGACTTGGGAAATTCCTCTCTTTGCCCAGGAAAGGGAGCTAGATCCTGCAGGAATCCTCAGCCACCTGTTCCTTGTTCCTCTGGGTGCTTTAGCTCCTTTTCCCACCATGGGTTCACTTCAGCCAGTCCAGCTCTCCCCCGGCTTTCTCCTCTCCTTTCTATCCCCTAATTCCCACCTTCTGTACCATAAGTCGGACTCCTGCTGCCTCCTGCTTCTCCAGGCTCTTGCAGGCCATGACAAAATGCTGAGTGCAGTTGGGATTTCAAGAGCAATGGTAAATTGTGCTGAGAAATGGCACAACCCAATAGTAGTTTTGAGCATTTGCAACATAACACAACAAGGAAATTGGTAAGGCCTGAAAAAGAAAAATATCCTGTCTGTATCCGGCTCCTGATAATTCCCTGGGGATGAGTCCTGGCTTTTTTGACATGCTGAACAGAGCTGGAGAAAAGTGAGGGTGGTCATCCCAGGGCACCTAAGTGGCAGTTATAATCTGGAGTTGTGAAGATTTCATCCAGAGGAAAAAACAGCGTCATGAATCAAAGTTAAAGGTGGCAAAAGGGCTATTACGCATGAAATAAGCAACCATGTCTTTAATGAGATTGTAACCCAAGATTTATTTTCTCATCTCCATACTCGTGACTTCAGGTGCGTAACTCCCCATTAGCAGTAATGGGATGTGCACAATTAAAGCCCCACACACCAAGATGAGAATGTTGCTATTAAACTAGTGATGAACAAGCTTCGGAGAGGTTTGCCCATTTAGCTGAGCAGAGTGCTCCAAAACAGAGCTGCTCATCTGTAGCTGGTCCTGACCACTCTGTAGGGTGATCATTTATGAGCGCTTGCCACGAATTCTCTGGAAGAGGGATATGAACATGTGCATAGTCCCTCTTTTGGAGTTGGATGTTACCCGTGTCCCCGCACGCTTACTGAGATGTCGGTTCTGGAGGCTCGTACTCTACAACCACATCCAGTAAATCTCTTCATTCCCATCTGTGCCATCTCTCACTTTCAAGCTGAGGAGGAGGCAGACTTCCCACCCTGAACGTACTGAATCCTCTCACCTCCTCTTTACTTTCTGGCACGTGGGGAAGCACAGACTGAGCAGACTAGCTCAGCTTGTCAATACAACGGATTTTTCTGCATGCTCCCTGGCTTAGGGCTGCCTACGCCACAACACAGGAGAGCAGCACAACAGTAGTCAAGGTAGGATCTCACAGTATCCAATGAGATTAGTCAAGAGTGGAGGTGAGTTAACCCAGCCAAGGCTTCATCCTGAACAGATAAAACGCTGGCATGCTGCTTGCTTACCTGGTGTTTAACAGTGGCACCATTAGCAATCACCAATTGAAAAGGGCAGTAGTTTATATTACTACATTTTTTTGGCAAGCAATGTAGACAATATTTTTGGAATCACTTTCTTGTCAGTGAATAGTAAAAGCAATTCAAATGTGAATAACACCACAACAAATCACAGTGGTGATAGGACTAAGTGCAGAGGCTAGAAGCAGAACTACGATGATAAAACATTAAATACCAATATGACTTTAGCTATTATATTATGTTCTCGCAAGAGCTGTAATTCTTTAGATATATGAACTATTCAGAAAAATGGAATTGAACCCTTCATCATTTTTCTATAGCATTAAAAATGTAATTTTACATTAAACACTGTAATGTTTATATTCTTAGTACTCACAGATTTTAACAGTACAAAATTCTGACATCATTGTTGAAAAGTTCATGTTCACACAGAATTCAACAGAGTTTTACCATCAGTTTTAGTGGCAGAAGGATTAAGCCCAGAAGCCTTAAATCTGATAGACATTAAAGATGGAGAAAATTTACTGGTTAATCTAATTTAGCTAGCACAAGAACATTCCCTACAAAGCCAAGGTTATTAATGGCAGCACAAGTAGCCGCATTCATGCGGAGGCTACTTAACATTTTCCATTGTAATACGCAGCTTCAGGATAACTTTGAACAATTCAGGCTAAACATTCCTGATGTTAGTTGTCTGACTAATGCAATCTTTTTTGGGAAGCTTTTGCTCAAGGGATTCAGCTATTTCTAAGATTGAGGTTACAGGGGGAAAAAAAAAAAAGGCAGAGAGGAAACAAACTGCAGTTTCACATGAAAAGCTCTGATGCTTCCACAAAGTCAAACAAGGGTTTGAATTTTTAGCACAGTGAATATCACAAAGACGATCGAGAAACCAGGAATGATGTAAAAGAGCACGGAATAGGGGTGGAAAGAAAGAAAATGGTGAGTTAACTACAGAACTAGGAGATACAAGAAATTAAAAGCAGGGGCTAGAAGGAGTTTAGGCAGCAACCTCACCTGGCTGGTGGGATTACAAGGCTAAGAGAGCTCCTACATACGTGTCTTGACCTCAATACTGCTTTGCTGTTTGGCAAGTAGCTAAGAAGCCTGTAAACGCCCCTCTGCTGTCAGGTCCATCCACAGAGCAGGTAGCTGCGTTGTGCTGTACCACTTTGCACTCCGTGAGCTCTAGGAGGGCACAACTGTCCTTCCAACAGAGCCCCCAGACAGAGCCAGGAGGGCAGGATAAAACCTGCTTTACTAAGCTTGGGAAGTCTGAGTCCTTGAGGGACAGGAAAAACTTGAATTGTCAGTGCAGTCGTTATCCAGTCACTCAGCACACAACCTTTTAATGGCATAATCATGTACTATTTTCTCCATGAGATGTAATAATCAGGCAATTATACTTAGATTCTCCAAATGATATCAAAGTCCTGCTGAGCATGGGCTGAATTGAGCCCATTAAGCACTTTATGTGCATATGACTGACACTGTCTTTAAGGAGCTTACACTCTACAAATACGAAAGAGACAGAATTGGTAATATTCTTATTGTAGTGGAGAACTGAAGTGCAGGGTTTAAATGATCTGCTCAGGCCCATAAAATGAATTTGCCATAGAGCACAAATCTACCTGGATCTCCTGAATGCAGGTTTAGAAATGGGATTCCCTTATAGACTTATGTCCAGATTACCAGGCCACTGCAAACTATGAAGCAGTTGGTATGTTTTGTGTCAAGAACTGCCATTTGTATAAAAATACATTTATTCACCCACTTCTACTCCTCATGACACTCTGGTAACAGGAGTGACAAATCCATAACTCTTGTCTGGGTGTCAGCAAGGTTGGGAAAACAAGCTTGTGTTTAGTACAAGTTAGGGAGAAACGTTTCTTCAGAACGTTTCTCCAGGCTTGATGGTTTCCTCCTTTGAGACTGTTCAGCCCTTAATCTAAGTCCTATTTCTCTTAGTTTCACCAAAAAAAGAGTCTTCCTACACTGAGTAAAAAATAGCAAAGATTGAATTATCCCAAGAAGGGAAGTAGCAGCAGCCACCAATGAAGAGGATTACAAGTCGCAGCTAAATGCCAGACTAGAGCAGCTTTAGTCATTTGATTTAAGATAGCTGAAAATGTCACAAATACACCAAGAAGTTTCTTCTAATAATATTGTGACCTAATGAAAATTCTTATGACTAAGAAAAATATTCACACTGACAAACATTGTGGGATTTGCCTCTTATGCTAGTGCATGTAATTTGCAGAAGGCCACACCTTGTCACTTTGGGAACATGCTATTGGTTTAGTTCTTGATTTAGCAGCCCTCTTTCTTCTCACAGACCTCCTTATTTCTCTTTTACAAAGATCCACAAAACTAAAATGTCTGGTTACCCTTTCCAAGCAGAAAATTTTTCTTTCAGAGTGGGGATTCATTAAAGATTCATTAAAGTCTTATGAAAATCAATCAGTGAACAAGTCAGAGCTTTTCATTTTTACTATAGCCCATGTTATTTACCTCATGACGGATTTTGGCAATCCTTGCTAACCCAGATCTGTATGGTTTTCAGTGGTATTTGTCTGCTTTACACATAAACTGTGCCATAGTTGTAGATAATATCAGACAATATCAGCATAAGTAAAGAGTTATTTTTAGCTTAGCTTCTTTAAAAAATAGGCTTATTCAGTTTTCTCTCTCTTAATTCCACTCTAGTAACTTTTAAACTTATTTGCCTAATTCAGCCTAATTTGGGAGATCAATAAGCTCAGATCTAGAGAAGACGCAGCAGATGCGCAGGAGGCTGGTGGGACCGCGCGCCCGTAAGCCCTGTCTTTGGCAGATAGCTCTGGACTGGCACATCCAAAAGAGGGGGGACCTGAAGGCAGTATGGCATTCAGGTAGGAGTCATCATTAAAAGCTATTTGTATTTGAAATGAAAGACCAAAAAGCCACATGAAATCAAGGCCATAAATGCTTGTGCTCTGTTAGAAACAAGCTATTTTTTTTTCTTTTCTGATTGAAAGCCCAGTTGTAATAGAAACCTCAGCATATGACTTCAGGAGTCATGTTAAAAATGATGAAATTAAATATGACCTTATAGTCCACATATACAAGAAGCCAGTATTGTTGAAGCTCATAATTGCTAACTTTGGGGGAAACTATTTTTTTCACAGCTAGTAAAAGTGTACTTGCATAGCTGACTACTGAGTTATGTTCAATGCTATAGGAATTAATATGACTGCATTTTTTTTGCTTAAGGTATGCATAAAGAATTTGTTATGGAATTCACACATTTGGTCCAAAGCAGAAACTGCTAAGTTACAATCTGTTGCAAGACAGACTAGCCTTAATCATCGCATTGCTTATTTTGTGCCCTAAAACATATAAAGTCATCAGTAGATTTCACTTTCGGGCATATTTATTATCACAGCTTGACACAGGCAAGACTACTGCCATGGGTACATTCCAATTATGTAATATGTTTTCCTGTCTTGAATGCAATCTATAAATTTAAAATTAATTTTACTAACATTAAAGAAGGGAAAGATTTGAAAAAAAAAAAAAAGATTTTGTAGCAAAAAACTACATCTAATCTTCCTGCGATTTGTTTTCAAATGTCATGATATGCAAACATTGGATGGGGGATGAGACTTTCAGTCCGTTTTCAGCTCTGTAACCTGTTGGAAATGACTCTCATTCTGTCAGATTTACAGAGATGTAAAAGTTGAAATCACACATTGAATGAAGAAAATTGCACATAATTTTTCATATAAAACTAAATTGCATACCTCAAATGCAGGAAAAAAAATCAGTCAAAAGCTTGATGCTTCTAACTATATTTAAGAAAGACCATTCTCAGTAATGCTGACAGATTAATAAATTGATCATGTAAAACAATAGAAATCCTCACTGCACACATTCATCTTACGAGTTTTTGAGGTCTTCAGCTAGGCTGGATAAATGCATTGCTACTCTTCACTGACACCCTGATGCCTTTTAATATCACTGTAAAACTGATCTGGCCATTTTTCCACATATAAATGTTTGCTTTAATTGATATAAGACATTAACTTTTCTTTCACCAAGGAGCCTTTTGCCAAAGTTGTTGTTTTTAATGCCATCCTCCACAGCTCTGTATAATTTGCTATCGCTCAGCGTATGATGAGTTGTGTCAACAGCAATCTGTTCTGTCAATTAAAAGATCAAAAAATAAAACACAGGCCCAACTTTATATAGACCTCCTTCCAGTTGTAAAGTTAGTATGAAATCCTTTTGAATCGCTCACACTGGACTAGCACCAAGTACTGCCAGCTCCGGTGCTTTCTGAGCAGTGCTAGGGCATCCAGTCCCCTAAGGACAGAACATGAAGGGCATGCGAAAGCTTAATGACTGACAACCAATCTATCCAAAATTTCCTCCAGAAATTTGGTCTTCTGCTCACAAAATATCCTAAAACATATCCTCGACTGCAGATTAGGCTTTCCAGATAAACTCAAGATGATTAAGGGACTGGAGTTTCTATCGTATGAGGAAAGACTAAGCGAGCTGGGCCTGTTTAGCCTGGAGACAACTGAGAGGAGATCTGATCAACATGTACAAGTACCTGAGGGGAGAACATAGGCAGAATGGAGCCAAACTCTTCTCTGTGGTGGCCAATGATAGGACGAGGGGTAATGGGTGTTAAGTTGAAACACAGGAAGTTCCACCTCCATATGAGGAAGAACTTTAATGTGAGGGTGACAGAGCCCTGGAACAGGCTGCCCAGAGAGGCTGTGGAGTCTCCTTCTCTGGAGATCTTCAAAACCTGTGCCATGTGCTCTAGGTGTCCCTGCTGGAACAGGGGGGTTGGACTAGATGATCTCTAGAGGTACCTTCCAACCTTAACCATTCTGTGATTCTGTAATACACAGACATCATTGGATCTAGAGCAGCATTTTCTTCTTGCTTAAAAAATAACAATCTGAATTAAAAGTTAAAAATTGTTAAAGAATTTTAAAAAGGCATAAGCAAAAACACAGGTACGAAAAATTATGGGATACATATCTTTCACCACAGAACTAGCAACCTGGATAAGAAGCAGTTCTACAGAGAGCAGTTCTACAGAGAGCTCTTACTGCACACATTGCACATATTTAGGCAAGCAATATGATTTGTCTTATCAGCTCTTAATGACTCAACAGAGCACCAAGAGTTCTTGCAGTCCGTTCACCATCATCTGACAACCAATACGTAGAGTTTGCATCTTGGAGAAGTTTCAGATTGTCATCAGTAATCTGCCCTATCAGAGATTCCTCAGAAAGCAAAAAAAAAAATCAGAGGCGACCAACACACAGGAAGATCAATGAATGACTTGATGCTCAAGAATTTACAAAGCATAAAGAGTATAAAGAATTCAGATGTTCTTTACCAGGGCATCAGTTGCCACTACCAATCCCAGCTGATGTCTTTATTAATCCAGAGCTGGACATCTGCAACATCAACCATGTCTTCTTCATGTGCACTCTGTAGGCTTGCTTACATCTGCACAAACAGGACTATTTTTTATTTACCAGTATCTTACTCTGTTCAATTCTACACAGAAGTCCAGACTCTGACAAGATGCAGAAGAGTAGAAACTCAGGTAGAAAGTCAGTAGAAAGTTTGAGCATTCTGGGGAAATATTGTGTGGAACTGAGGAGAAAACAGACACGATAATAGATGGCGAATAACTGCACAAAGCAGACCAGGTTTCCTCCAGTCCCAATGAGACCATTCAGCTGCAGAATACTTGCACTCCACATGCAATTTGGTCCAACTTAGAAAACACAAAAAGCGGAACAGAATACTGCTTTCTGTCTTGATGCAGAGATACAGACATGCCAAGTACATTTAGATTGCATAAAAATCTCTTTCAATTCACTTTCATTTTGGTTAAATATTGATGTTAAGGATTAGAGTCTGTAACGATTGTCACAGTTAACCATATCTGAAGAATTACAGATATTCTTTCAGTTCACCAAGCAGATGGTCGCAAAGTTTAGTGCATGTTTTCTGTAGCTTGTCCTGAAGATAACCTCAGGGAAGTCAGTATAACTGGACACATTTCAGGTTGGTCATAAGGATCAGAGATAATCCCATTCCACTGTGCCTAGAAGCAGCATGGTCCACTGCTGTGACTCCTCAGGGAGGCTCTTATCCTCTAACCACAGGAACAGTAACTTTCTAAACCTTTAAAAGTATTGACCCTACCCTACAAGTGTAAAAATGGTGCGTTTTATCTATATGTGAAAAGACGGTTGAGGTAGAGGACCGTAGGTGGGTAGTTATGGCAATATGACCAAGCTAGGGCCAGCAGTCTGGGGAGAGGGCTTCCCACATAGGCTAAAGTTATTAATGCAATTAGTGCATTTCCCTGGTAGCACTGGAACAGAGGCAGTAAACATCACAGTAAAGTTGGAGCTATACAGGTGAAGATCTCAGAAATCAAAGGTTATAAGAAATAATGCTTTGTTTGGCATCAAAACTATGAAGATCATCCCTTTTTTTCTACTTCAAACCTCACCTTTGAAAGGCTTCTAAAACATTCAGCTTAAAAGACTCTATAAGACCCATGCCAATTAGAGCTGGATTCCAAAGTAGCATTTTCTCTTAGGTTGATTATAGCTCTGCACAAATAAAAACCAATTACCAAACAGCAGTTATCTGAACACAGATCTAAAGCTGGACATGTCACAGGAAAGAGCATGGCTAGATAGGGACTACATGAATAATTCGCAGGCCTGCAGCGTTTCCCGCTGCCTGGCTCCTCAAGAGCAGGGAGGTGCTTCTCTCTGCACGCGGTGTGCACGCACGTTTCATTTTCACTGTGTATTTGCATCGGCTCTGGACACATGATGGGGATGGGAGCACAGCGCAGAGGCCTTGCTTGCCAGAGAAATCACTGAGTGAAAAGACCAGCCAATGTCAATAAACAGAAAATGATCCTCTCAATATCTCCCTGGCATGACTGCGTGCCATGTGCAGAAGTCAAGCTCTCCCATGCAGTTCCTCTCATTAGGGCTGATCTTTATGGAAAGCATATAGACTCAGGAACACTGACCAGCATTATTCAGAAAGGAAAATATTTAGTATTGCAGCTCACTACTGATACTATTATCCATCAGCTTTGCATTATTAAAATGGAGACATATGGAACAGGCCAAAGTAGGCCCTCTAGAAAATACAGGGTTTCCCTTGAAGCCTTAATTCTGAATGACTGGTCAACAAAAGTTCTAACATCTCCACAGGTGTTTTCTAAAGACTGTAATGTCACAGCATATTTATCAGCTTATAGAAAAGCTTTTCACAGACAGGAGTGGTAGGTGAGAAAACAATAGTGCTATGACAACTAGTGAAGGAAAGCACAAAACCTGTGGTGGATGAGCTGCCCCAGGCTGCTCACATTAAAGCAAGAACAAGAACTAGCATACAGAGCTAGCTGAGACATCTACCCAGCATGGGGACACAGCCCCAGCCTCTCCTCCCTTTTAGTTCACCACCCCCACTGTTGTTGATTCTCATTTATACAGTGACAGCTTTAATTGGCTCTGGAGCCCTTGCTCAAACAGGTTTCATCTGATTATTTTTTCTCTGGGACAATCTCAGAAGACCAAAATATTATTCAGAACAGAACAGTTAATCATCTCCAAAACCTGCTCCAACTTCATCAAACTTTTATCTACTTGTCTGCCTCAAATTCATACTAGCTCTAGAAGCCACAAATCTGTCTTCCACACTCTTTCAGACTCTCACTGACACTTAGCACATCCCATGTAATTACATGAAGTCTACAGATCTTGTGAAACTCTGCATGGTAGAATCATAGAATCATTACGGTTGGAAAAGACCTTCAAGATCATCGAGTCCCAGCTGTAACCCTCCAACACCATGCCTGCTAAACCATGTCCCTAAGAACCTCATCTACACATTTCCTGAACACTGCCAGAGACAGCGACTCCAGCACTTCCCTGGGCAGCCTGGTTCGATGTTGTTCTAGTGGTGGTTATTCTGGAGAAGAGACTGACCCCTGCCTCACCACAACCTCCTTTCAGGTAGTTGTAGAGAGCGATAAGGTCTCCCCTGAGCCTCCTGTTTTCCAAACTAAGTAACCCCAGGTCCCTCAGTCGCTACGCAAGAGTAGACTATTACCCACCTCCTCCTCACACTTAAACCCCTCAATTCTTAAAGAGCTCTGATTCAAAAACACACAACTTGTTTTTAACCTATTTCAAATATTTTGTCAAATATATTGTCTGTTGCTCAGACAGCCTTTGCAAACTTGCTAATAAATATAGCTCCTGCTTCCTTCTACACAGTGACAACAGAGTCAGGCTTCTATTCTCAGTTTATCTAGAAAAAGTGCATCTAAAAGACAGTTTTTTCTACCTTAAATGCCTCATCTTATTCTAATTATCTGCTCCTGCTTTTATGCCTTGTTTCCCTTGGTTCTTCAGAAAACTAGAAAACTAACACTATTTGGATTTTATTTGTTTAGGAAATGAAACTCAATCATACAGCATGGTGCTGGGATACCTGGCAGATCTCTGATTTCAGATAAGTTCACTGTATGAAAGGCAATGCAAGAGTGCCCAAAGTTTCTAGGGCAAGAGATCAGATTGGCGATTTGCCAGGTACTTGAAAACTGAACAAAATTTGCACATATATTTACGTAAGTACTGCAATCACTACAGTTAAGACTGAAAAAACAAGTCCTAGCCTAAACTTCCAGTTTTAACATACTTCTGACCTTCCAAAACATCCAACTTGGAGGTTGAAATTTTCTCTGCTAGGTTTGTATTTAGAGAACGATGCCTTTTTTTCTAAAAGACCACTTTCCTCCAGCCGTTTTAGGCTCCCGGGACTCATCCACACAGTAACATACAAGACAGACATAAGAAATAAAATGGGATGACACTGTGATGCATGAGCTGGCATGTAATAAAATCTTAAGTGAACATGATAGTTTAAAAAAGTCAAGTCTACCCAGTTAAGGAATAAAGGCACATCCAGATGGCAAAGTCAATGTGGAGTAAATAGAGTGTCCATCTGCACCACACTACACTGGCTACTGCAGTTAAACTACTACATTTTCTTTTTGTGACAACTTCAGTAACATGAGTGGAGTTAAATCCATCTGGTGGTGGCAATGAAAGGTGAAAAATAGTTTAACATGGTATGATGGAGATCAGCCTCCATATAATAGTGCAATAATTTTCAATGTTCCAACTGCAAAGTTTAAGAAATATTTGTAGTGTAGAAGTTTCATTATACCAGACTGTCCCAATAGATAAAAAAAAAAAAAAAACTGTTACAAATGATGGGCACATTATTATGGTTATAAATTCTCACCCCAAACTGGAAAATCACAAGATTTGTCCCTGCTTGAGCAGGGGGTTGGACTAGGTGATCTCTAGAGGTCCCTTCCAACCTCAACCATTCTGTGATTCTGTGATTCTTCTCTGAAGTCTGCTATCTTGAACATTTGTACTGATCTTTTATTTCAGATTCCAAACTAAATAAGACTTTTACTATTTGCTATAACTAAACTTAAATGACCACGAACCTGAGTAACCTACCTAGTAAACCTGAGTGACCACAGAAAATTCCAGTTCAATATGGCTAACAAATGAGGAAATACTAAAGTATCATTAAAATTTGTCTTTATTTTTTTCTTAGAGGAGAGTTCTACACAAATGAAGGTAATTTGGATTTACAGATTCTTTTCCAAATATACCAAATTTTCAAGAGGATCATGAACAGCCTAAAACTGTAAATAACTTCCTTTCTGATGAAGCTTATACCACAGTTTCTTCAGTTGTTGTAATCTTGAAGAGCCTGAGCCATAAAAAGTTTGCCCAGGTTCTGTGCATTGAACTCCTTAATATTCTGGCAGTAGGTATTAATTTGACCTGTCAATAGAAAAGAAGAAGCTTTTGTCAGTTGTCAAACTCATCCCAAAATCCTAGGACAAGATTTTTAAAAAGCCAAAATGCATCAATCATATAGCATTTATGTAGAGAAGCACCCGAAAGAGCTTGGCTATTCTTCTATGCATCGAAAATTTCACATTTTCAGTACTCTCAAAAGAAGAGTAAGTTAAATCATCAGAATAGGTAAATTGATATGCTCAAAAACACCCCAAATTACCCTACAATTCAACTATGTGCAACTTCTGAAAAGACACTGGATAATAAAAAAGAATAAACAATTCTTCATGTTGTATTGGAAGATAATCACATTAATTAATCATTCAAATTTAGCTGCCCTAAAAATACGAGGCTGAATTTGAGTTCAGTTCTTGTGCATCTGCTGTCCCTATGAAAGTATCTGCAATAAATAAATTTTCAATGCACTACTGGATTGAAAACGGTGGTGCTCTCATTTGACATCTTGCTAGCCTTTTTTTTCACCTAATATTTCACTTTATTAGGCATTTCAAAAATCAACACAGTGTGAAGACTTGTCAGTGCAATACAAATCAAACATGCCCATCAAAACATCTTTATACAAGTACTGCTAAGTTATTTCCCTTGTTAGCCAGGAATAGCAAAACATGAAGCCAGTTTAATCAAAATTAAGACTGTTTAGAAGGCCAATAAACTCCCAATTTAATGATCTATTTAAGAAGTTTTTAAATGCCTCTCAGACAAAAGAGCAATGTTTTATTCTTTATCCGCAAACTCTCTTCATCTGAATTGAAGTGGATGCTTTCAATTCCTCCCTGGATTACAGGAAAAGAACAAATGGAGAAAGTACTTTGGCTGAAAGCTATTTTTTTTTCCTTTAAGTATAATTGTTTTCAATTTCTTCTCTGATAAGAGATGATTCGTCCTAAACTATCACTATCATAAAACGTATATGTTTGCACATACATGTATGCACTTCCTCTTTTGTATTTTTAAACTATGCTGAAGTTGAATTTCTAAATACTTTAATGCTGCTAGCATTCATTAACTGGTAAAAAAAAAACTACATCTAAATAGTAAATTTATATTATGCGTTCTGGAGTCTTGCAGTCAAGAACATTCTTTCTTCTAAAAGCAAAACTATTAAAAAAATCACTTGTTAAAATCTTATCAATCCAAAATTGAAAAGCAGCAGGTCAAATCCACCTTTTAATGCCAAATCACTCAATCTTTTATTAACATTGAACTACTAGGACCTTAGTTTAATTCTTATTCTGTATAAAACATAAGAACCTTGCTGTATCTCTAGATATCCAGTATACTCTAGAATCCATTTTTTAAACCACTACGATAATTAATAGTGATTAAGAAGCCTACTATAGCTAAGCAATCTCCTTTTCCATCATATATTCCAAACTTAAATTACTTTGGAGCGTATCTGGGATTTCTGTTCTTTCTTGCCATTGTGAGGTCCCAAACATTTGCCCTTCCCAAGACATAGCAAAGGAGCTGGGTTTTTTGTTGTTGTTTTTTTTAAACCGAACTACCTAATGCAGCATATCAGAGAGTTGGAGGAAAACACCACCTCCTGTGCTCTGTTCCTGCTTATGTTTTCAGACACCTTGATTGGGGGGAGGCTGGTTTCCTTTGGTTTGGCTATGGAGCTACAGTGAGCAGCCCCAGCCTCTTCCCAAACCTGTATGGAATTAAAAGTGAAATTTTCGCAGCTGCGGCAAAAAGCTGCTAAGATTTAGGGATTTTAGCAGTAACTTTGGACAGCAGATAACAAGGCAGACAACTGATTCAATAGTTCCGGCTTAAACAGCTTATTCCTGCCTCTTGTCTGAATAACCCCATAATTTCTGGCGTAGTGGGAGAGCCAGGCTGTGTGGGATGAGAACAGCTCACTGACTAGTAGCCACTGAGGTCATTTGCACAGAGAAACCTGCTCTCTAGGGCATTTCTCCTGCTCTGCTTTCTAGTCTCACTTCATCTCCTCTGAATAGGGCTCTGGTTGCTCCTTCCTTCACCAAGGACCTCTTGGGCATCAGGATGTAATGGGGTGGGGGGGAAAAAAAAAAAAAAAAAGCTTCCAAAGGTAATAACTGTAGCATTTCCCAAGGTAGCATTAATATGGGAAAAGAGGAACTATGAGTTGAAAGAGATTTCTAGAACGTTACCTGCAATAAGCAAAGACTCCATTCTTGGAGGGGGCTGTGGTGGTTTGAAGAGTTTATTGATGTCCTCTTCAGGAAGAGGCGCCTCTCCTCGGCTTTGACGCTGTATATTTTCTTGCTGACGTCTCTGCTGGTACTAGAAACAAAGCAACAGAAAGAGAATGCAACAGGACTTAGAACAGTTACATTTTTTTCTATTCAAATGTCCTTTACCTCACCAATAAGCTTGTTTTAAAAATCATATTTACCCACATGGGGTGCGTAACCAAGCCAACCTCAAACAAACAGCACCCCCTTATCCAAGAAATCAAACCACTAAGGATAAAAGTAACTGAAGCTCCAAGCAATAACCCCAAATGCAACTCAATTACTTCAGTTCACTGGATAGCAAGCATTGCTTTTCTTTTTCAAGTTGGCACCTAAAACAAGAAGTAATGCACTAGAAAATTACGCTAAGATTTTTTTTGTGGAGATAAATAATGTGTTCTGTACATATGTACAGAATACTGTACATACAGTAGGACATGTACACAGCTCCTTTATATCCAATTGCAACAGGAAAACAAAGCTAGAATATGAAACCTTGAGAAGTCAGTGTCTCAAATATAAAAGATTAGAAATATTTGACTTTATGCAGTCAAAACAATAGTAATGTGATAGAGGAAGAGAACTTTATTTCAAGTTTTTAAAAAAAAAAATTAACCTGAGAACAAGATGGTGGTTGAAACAAAAACGCTTCCCAAAAGCAAAAAGGTTCTTTTCAATATTCTAGTTATTTAGATATTCTGCCACATTGATAACATTTCCCTGTGAGTTACCAGAAGATAAACTAAACTGGTCATTTGTAAGAATTAATTTACTATTCCATGTGCATGACTCAAACTTCGTAAGTTGAGAGATAGGTAATCTTTTCAGCTATTGGATAAATACTTGTTCTTGCAGAAGTGCCTACATTCAAAAAACTGTATGTGAGATTTCACACTCTGTGTCACAGTCAATTTAATGCTGGGATTGGATACTTACTAAATGTAAAGTTGTAAGCTTCAGCCCTCTAAGGCCTCACATTCAATACACACACAAAAGAAAATCTTTAAAATAAACAGGCCAAATTGTACAGAGTGTTTTTTCTCTTTTAAATGTATCTGCGCATAAGCATGTGAAAACAGTTCATACTTGGTGGCATACTGAAATTAAATAATTTTTTTCCAGTAGTAGTGACAAATACAGTTTTTGGACAATGTTAAAAATAAAATCTTAAAATGCCCATATTTGTATGCGAATTTCATGTACTTTCTTCTTTCTTTGCATTACCCCATTCACTTCTCAGCAGTCTGCCTATTATTCTCTATTGAAAAAGCTTGCTTTTAATCACAATTGCTCCATTTTAAAAATAAAGTTAAGACCACTAACTATGCTGCAACGAGCCACTACTAAAGCAGTTATAGTTAGTAAAGAAATAGGCGAGACACCACGGAACCTACTTTGCTCTCTGCTTCCAAGTAAATAGATCCCCTTGTTATACAGACAAGCTTTGAAGTGAGTACCATTAGTTACCATCTTTTTATTCAAAGAAGGCAGGAAAAAAAATAGCAAGTTTTCTCAAGAAAACTGCAGCAAGATTCTGTGTCCCCAAGAATCAAAAAATCTGGAGAGACCACTGATCACATATTGTCTCTTTAAGCAGTTTCCATTTAAACCACAATTTTATTTAAGATTAAAAAAAAAAAAAAGGAAAAGAAAAAAACAGTTTTGAAATAGTGATAAAGTATTTCACATGAATCACAGATGTTCCTTTTAATAACTGGCTACTTTGTGTAACAATATCCCCAAAGCTTTATCTGTAAACTGGATTGGTCGATTTTCACTTTGTAGATATCGGATCTTCTTGTCTCTCAGTCTGCTAGATTAAAGAGGTCAAATATATTTTACATGCAGGTATTTCTAGAATAAACAGGTCATTGCCTAACTTCATCTACCACATGAAGTGAACTGTGTTCTGCTTTCAAGGTGTTTAAATCGTTCCCATGGTGCTTTTTTTTTTTTCCCCATTTTACCAGCATTCTTCTATAATTAGATATAATACTGCATCAAATGCAGCAATAGCAAATAAAAAGTAATAAAGTCTCCATACCCTGATCAGAATATTGCAATTTTAAACAGTGCCTTTGGCCAACATCTTCTGATCAGTTTCATCATGCCCTGGTACAAAATAAGACTAAAATGATATTTCTGATAGCAGAATTACCAACCTGGTGCTTCTGCTGCTGCTGTTTGCTTACATTCCTCAGGTAGGTATTGTATTTAACTATATCTTGGCTCATCTCATCCACTCTGTCCATCAGCAGCTGAAGACTCTTCCCCAGGTGATTACTGAAATATAAGGAACAAACATTCCTGAAATATAAGAAACAAGCATTCCTGGGAAGAAAGGGAAACATTTAAAATGTATTAAAAGTAACTTAATCAGTATTTCTGCACTAATGGCACAGTTCATAAATGTTCACGTTCCCCAGTTACCTTCATTCACACATTTATTTGTAATCAGCTCCTTTAGGGTCTTTGTCACATTACAATTAGCACATTTAAGTGTTTTGGCCTTTGCATGGAACCCCTCAGCTATGGAAAACCACTGCTCTAAGTGAAATCACTGACAACCAGGTAATAAATAAATAAATAAAATGGAAATGTCTAATGCTCTGCGACAGGCAACCCTGAGCTCCACAAGACGTGTTCAGGAGGCTTGGTTTCGCTTTCCTGCTGCCTTTTTCAACCTTTCTGGACCACCGATGGGGCAGCTAAGCACTCAAGGCTCGATCTCAGGAGCAAGACCATCAACCATGCCTGTGTGTCCGGTGGACACCCCTCTGCCGCAGCTTTCCAGCGGGGGTGTTGCCAGCTCCACATTCCTCACTGGAGGCAGCAGCGAGCCCGGCTGCGTCCCATTCCTGTTAAGGGATCTACAGCCCCGGCCAGACAGATGCAGGCTGTTAAGCAATTTTTATTACAACCATTTTTAGCAACTGATTCAGTATTTTGCAGGAATGTTTAACTGAAGGTATAGCTTCCAAGTTAAAGTTTTGGAAGTTTTAGGTTGGTGCCCATGGAGACAGTAGTCATCCCACAGTGTGTGTGTAGGGCAGTAAGAGAGGATACTGTTGTATATGGATCCCTACTGATCCCTGCTAGCTATCCTACAGGCTATGCACAATGCAAGTCCCATGGAAGACATCAGCAGGAACCAGTGGCACGATGTTGAAAAGGGCCCGCATACATAATAGTACACACACCCTTCTTCAAGGGTGAGTTATTCCCACAACGAACAGGATTCACAGCAGCAGACAAAAGCTGGTAAAGCACAAAGGCACTACAGGATCCCCACTGAGAATGCAGCTAACAACACTTATCATTATCTCCGAGCAGGAGAACAGCTATTTCACTGGCTGAGCTGCCTGCTCCCTGAACAAAAGACTGTATCAGTAGTTCCAGGGCACAATTTATTTACAAGCCAAGGTTGTAAATCTCAGTTGTGTACACGCAAAGATGGCAAGGAGGACTTCAGCTACGGAGCAGCAAGAAAGGCGCCACTATAATTATTATTTTTAAACTTCTTGTTGCCTTTTTTCTTTTTGGTTGGACATTTCAAGCCTATGATATTTAGAACTGTGAAATATTGCCATGGTCATGGTGTACATATTTTCATTTTTATAGAGTTTATATTATACAGAGTTAGTGTTAGAACTGGATTTTATCAGAAGTGCCTCTGTAGGTATACACTAATAGCTTTGTAGGGCATGTGGACATCGCAAATGCATTATTATTTTACAGATAGTGTCCACATGAAATACAGCTGGTTACAAAGAATGATTTTATGTGGATATCTGTGGGACCAGAGCAGGGCAGCAGAATAGGAAACAGGGAGTTATTGTTAGAAGTTGCAGTAATATAGTGTTTGCTCTCATTGCCAGGGAAACAAAAAAGCTAAAAACAGATAACTTAAACAGATGTGAACTGAGACATGAAGCGATAAGTATGCTCCAAATACAGGATCAGTCTTTCCTCAGTCTTCTCAGTGTCTGATACCCTTTCTTTGCTCCACCTCTGTTGTTTTTAAAACAAACAACAACCAAACAAAACCCTAAGATCCAAAGTAAATATTTTGTTAAAAAGAACTGCATATACAAAGTTCTATTCAAAAGAAATTTATTTTGAGACTTCAAAACTTAAATCTCCTTTGCTCCCTAATACTCACCATGC
Organism: Tinamus guttatus; assembly: GCF_059628265.1. Lineage (NCBI taxonomy): Eukaryota > Metazoa > Chordata > Aves > Tinamiformes > Tinamidae > Tinamus > Tinamus guttatus. Next base: position 612,353 of record NW_028289026.1, read on the forward strand.
ACTTACTTTGTCTGAGAGCTTTAGGTATATTCTGTACCTTATGGACTCCTACAAAAGATCTCAAAGATCCCACTACTAGCTACCTAAATACGCCCCAAGCCTCAGTGCAATCCACATAAAAAGAACAAAGATGCAAGCAAGTGCATTTACATCTGCATAAAAACCCACTTCCCCAGTGCTCTGTGACAGGCAAACATAAGAAATTGCAATAAATTAGCACTTGCAACTAACAAGCTGTTCTGGGATCACCTTACTAAATGCATTTCAGGGAAGTCTGAATGACCATTGCAGGCTACAGTACAGTAAGGGCCCTCCTCAAACCTATTTTTCGGTTTCTGTTCAGTTGAAACCAATCTAGGCCTGAGATCACTCTAAGTGGTACGATGAGGAGATGTGCTAAGAAAGCACACTCTTGAACTGGGCTAAAATACACAGATCTGCACCAGAGATCACTGAATTCCTACAGGAGGAAGATACTTATAATGCCCTCGCTTTAAACTAAGCATCACAAAATGCGCACGGGGCCTGGAAAACAAAAAAAAAAACCCAAAGGCTGGAGCTTCTCCTGCAATTTAGACATTCGTAACTCATGTGGATTCCTACAAATCTAATGGAGAAAGAATCCAATAGGAGATCAGTCCTTCAACAGAAATGCATTAGAATCACTCACTCAGACCTGGCCACCTACAAAAACTCCAGGAATTTATCATCTGCAACTCATCTGCTCCACTTAGATGGCATCACCAAAAGGCACAAAACAATAACGAGCACATACAAATTACCAAGGAGAGTCTTGTTTTCCCAGAAGAGAAAAAAAAAAAAAAAAAAAAAAAAACCCACACCAATGTAGCATGCAAAATCATTTCTGGTGCTATGGTGTAACTTTTCCAGTTACATAGGTTATTACCCAACCTCCAAGGAGCACAAATATGAAATCATCTGTGATACATGGAATCATCAAACAAAGTTTGCACAAACAATCCTTAGAGAGAAATGGAAAACTGTCAATGGAGCATCCTGATCTGGAAGGAACAGTGAGAGTCCTTATTGTCTAATTCTGGCTGAGGAGCCCCAATTTTGGCTGTGCTACAGCCTAACCTCCATGGAAGGAGAACACATCAACCAACGACCGGTTATTCCCATTTATCATTTCCCCCATGATGGCATCCTGTAAGGACATGGCTAAAACATGGCTAAGTGACCAAAAGAGCAGTCACCCTTCTTCCTAAGTGAACGCTTGCACTGCCCAGGTTCCCCTTTGGGAATGCATTTTAAGAAGAGCAGAGGTTCCTACACCAATAAATTCCAGTCTCTCCCTCATCCCTGGTCACAGCATTCCCAGCTCCACGGACTCAGCTGTTTGCGTGAGTACATTGTAAAGCCTTTCAATGATAGAGTCTGCTGCAAACGCAAAACCACTCAGCGCTGGAGCTTTCTTTTTTTAGGGAGGCTGAGGGGAAGGATGGAAGGGAGGAAGAATGGGAGCCTGCCTTGTTCAATTAGATTGTTCCCCAAAGCTATTTGCACAGCCGTGCTCTGAAACAGATGAGAGAATAAACATCTTTGAGGGCGGGAGAGCTGTGGAGATGAAATGGGGGCGGTGGGGAGGAATGATGCAAGCAGCTGGGAGCTGGAACCTCAAACTGGCTCCGCTTCTGTGAGCTGCGCAGCAGCGAGCAACACATGAAGCCCACATTTACTTCAGCGTCTTTCATCGGGAAAGCACTCCAGACACTTGCTGAAGGTCTGAAACATCCAAAATCTGACACCAAGGCTTCAAGAAGAGGCAGTCACTCCCCCAGCTCTTGGCTTTGCGTGTCCTATGCACTAGTTTCGCCCGTCGCGGCGCAGAGCTCGCGGGTCTCTCGGTTCGCCCCTGTGGAGGTGCCTACCTGCCTGAGAGGGGCAGAGGCCCCTGTCACCAGGCTGGATCCACCACCTCATCAGGAGGCACCACAGCTCAGGGCTCTCCAAAATACATGGTCCCCTGAACTTGCCTGTAATCCCCATTAAATGGATCCCCTCCCCTATTACTTATATTTGCTTGCAGTCTGGATGAGGAGGATGAGAAAGGGCAGCAGCAGTGGCACGTATATAAAATTAGCACGCCTGCCGTTCTCTTTCTCTGTCTGTCATCAGCTGTGCTGAGGCCCCTCTGCCAGTTGCATTTTTTTTGGGAAAGGTGCCACCTTGCACAGGGCTCCTTCCGTGGTGTGAATTAGAGAGGTACTGCTGGGCAGAGCACACCAGCTTAAGCATTTTGAAGGAGCGTTCCCACCACTTAGCAGAAGAACTTGTTTACACCTCAGCATTTCAGCCCGAGTTCAACCCGTGCTCTTTTCAAGAGGATTTTGTTTGAATGAGATATGTAAGTCAGGAGTCTTGATCTCCATTCCCTTTTCCAGTCTGACTTTGATGTGTGCCTTTGGGCAACACATTTACCCTCTCTGTGTCAGCTTTCCCTGCCTGCAAATTAGAGATTTTCATAATTATCTTAATAATCCATTAAACACATTGGGATTTTTGAATAAGCACTACAATGTATAAAGGTTAACATTGTTTCTGAGAGCCAAGTAACCCTCCTTATGTCACTTTTGCAAAAACACTGCATCTGATGTTTGAAAAAAATGTATCTGCCAAGTAGATGTTACTGCAGTAGATGTTCAGCACATGTTTGCTTCTACTGACGCACACTATTAGAAAAATTGCTTGAGACAAATTGAGATATTATAGAACAACCCCATTATGAAGCTAGACCACAAAAAAGCTTTTTTTAATTTAAACTAGATCATCAATAGAATAGGGAAGAGATGGATGAGAATGGGAAAGTTGGTTATAATTATTGCTCTGAAGATCTGGAACATTATCTGACAGGATTTTAATTCTTGAGTCTCTATCAAAAGACTGGCAGTACTCCAAGGTCTTCAAGACATTTTCGTCCTTAAGGGTAGCAGGAGGATAACAGTTTGAGCAAGAGGCCTTTACTTGCTATTACTTGCTAGCTGGGTGCTATTCCGTCTTTAACTTCTTTCCCTAGAATATTCCAGTCATTTCAGATTTCATAAGGGAAACACACATTTATGCCCAAAAAATAAACTGCTCTATACAATTATCAGAAATGTACTTCAAAACGAAAAAGATATCAAGGTGCAGACAAAGTACCTCAAATAGCTCCAGACTCAAACAAAGTGGGTGGCTGAACATGTGAGAATCTTGATGAAACAAACTCCCCAGAGAAGAATTATGGGTAATTTAATTGCCAAAACCATTGTTTCAGAAGATTAAAAAAGGTTCACGGATGTTCCCAAAAGACATTTCCTCTCCTTTCCTGGCCACCCCCCAAAAAACAAATACGTAGCCTTAATGTTCTTGCCAACTAACACTTCAGTGACAGTAACGTTGAGTAAGAAGAACATGCATCAAAAGCGAACAGAAGATGATACCTGGGATGCTTTTAGCCACACCTATTCAAAGACAAAAATAAGCAATGCAAAATGAAAATAAACCTCCTGAATAGTAGTGGATTGACCTCCCCTACTTAAGGCTACATATTCTGAGACAGAGGAATCTTGGTAACTGAAGTCAACTGAAAGCACTGGAACAGGCTGCCCAGAGAGGTTGTGGAGTCTCCTTCTCTGGAGATCTTCAAAACCCGCTTGGAGGCAGTCCTGTGCCACATGCTCTAGGTGTCCCTGCGTATGCAGGGGGGTTGGAGTAGATGATCTCTAGAGGTCCCTTCCAACCCTAAGCATTCTATGATTCTATGATTCTATGAAATAGAGCTAAATATTTAGCAAGTCAGCATAACCTACCTTGAATAAATGAGCATTAAAGTGTTTCTAATTTGCAGATGAGTTATACTAATGATAAACGCCATTGTACATAGCCTACATAGTAACTAAAAACAGCTATCAAATATAAAAACAAAAACAAGAAAAAAGAAAAAAAAAGAAAAATACAGATCACTGGGGTCATTTTCAATAGCTTTAGTTCACTTCAGATCAACCAGGGACCCTAAACTCTTCAAGCAGACCTGGTGAGCCAAATATTCTGCCATTTTGCCAGGAAAAGTAGTTTAGGAGACATAACTCAGAAAATCCCCCTGGAAACTGGTGACTTTGTTGAACTAATTTCCCATTACTGGGAAATTCTAGATTTCAGTAATTACTTCAGTAAACTGGAAAAATTCCTGCTGATATAAGATACTAACTATGTACATTCAAAGAAACACCCTTATTTGAAACGGCACTTTTAGTCAGGCTTAGTAAGAACCCATTTCAGCCTGTGTCACTGTTAAGAATGGTGCTGCATTCCCCCAGAAGTATTAACTGAAAAGAAGCTTTGATTCACTAAGAAAAAGCATTTTTCCTTTTTTTAATGTTGTGAAGAATTTCTAAGCATAGATAGCAGAAAGCTCCCTTTTCTTCTGTGCTCATGTTTTTCTCTTGCATATCTGATGCAAGGACCAACAGAAAAACCCATCTTGCACCACGCCAGTATTTCCACAATATCTTTCCATAAAGAAAAGTGTTTGGACAGTTACTATCTTTTATCTTGAGTCAGGGCAGTAACATGCTACAGTTACTGAACAGTTTGGGATTGGTTCATCAGATCAAATTCATTTCCTTTTCCAGAAACTTATCACGTGTATCAGCCTGTGCTGCGAGAGTAGAGCTCACAAGGAATCATTTATCTCCTGTACCCAGCTCTCTCTTGTGATCTTGGAGGAAGGAAAGAGTCTGATAGAAGCCTGAAGAGTCAGGCAGACTGACCTCCTTAGCAAAAATTTTTCACCAACTGAACAAACACAAGGTATAAAGACACTTGGACAAAATAAATGACTAAATACCTGGAGACATTTGTCAACTCCTGGACAGAGTTCAACCCTATACCTGTTCTCTCTTGGCTAATTCCTCAAAGTATCAGATCCTCGATACAGCCGCATAAGCTCTACATACTAGGACTATAAACAGACCATTATCTTTACCCTCATCTCTATTCAGATTCAAAAACTTATCTGAACAGTGTGCTGAAAGCCTGACTATTCACAGCACGCTGTGAAAGACTGACTGTCTGCATGGCAACCTCTAAGTTGAAAGAATAAGTGTCATGGAAAACAGACTCTTTCCTCCTGCTGAGAGCTAATGGTCAAGAAAATACAGTGGAAGATTTCTGCTAACTCAGGGAACATATGGACCACTAACAATATGGACCCATTAACAATAGCCTTACATAGGAGGAGGAAAAAAGGGCCACTAGCATTCAGCTAATTTGGTGCTACAGAGTCAATAGAGGGGATCAGAATCTTGGCAGATAAAAGGTCCAAGGGAGGAGGAGGAGGGGGAAAGGAAAGAAAAAAAGAAAGAAAAAAGCTTTACATCCTGAAAATCTTTTAGAGAACACATCCCATTTCCTTTGCAACATGATAGTTCAGCATTTTGTGCATCAGGTTATTTTGATCAGTCCAATAATAACCAAAATTAATTTTACTTTGTCATATAAGATTTAAATATCACCAAAATTCCTAACTGCACTGCTTCAGGCCATGAGTACTTTTCTGTTGTAAGTATACTTCTGTGGCAAAACGCTACAAAAAAAGTTATTCTCCGACAAACTTATGAGAAGGTCATTCTAAAAATGTGTAATTAAAAAAAAAAGGTAAGGATTCCACATAACACCTTACTCTGGCACCTCAAACTGTGAGGTTATTACAGATTTTAACATATCTGACATGATGAATGCTGCCTGTCATTAAAACTAGTCGGAAAATTTTTGCTAGTTTCTCAGATAGAGGCTTTTTTTTTTCCCCCCATCAAACGCATTCTACTACCAAAGTAGATTTGCTTTATATTAAAATTATTTACATAATTACTTAATGCTAGTATTTTCTTGAAGTGGAGAAATATACTAAAAAGAATGTCTAGAGCAAGAACTATAGATACATACAGATTACAGACTGAATTTAGTCCTTGAATGTCATACTAGTTTTACCAGGCAGCTTTTCTTTCAGCAAAAGAATATGAAGAGTAAAGTCTCAACTCCATTAAAGTTGAGGTAAAGCTTCCAGGGGCTGTAATGAGACTGGGATTTCACCCAAGGTGTTAAACTGTGGTTTGGGAAACTGAATAAAAATATATCCATTATTGTAACAAGTACTTACCTGCTAGCCAGACTGAGCAATTCATGTCTATCGGCTACCGCGGATTTCTTTTCCAGTTCCCACAACATCACATTGATCAGGTACGAATTCTTAATTACAATGGGCACTTCTTCAAACATGTTTTCATAAGCAATGTTTGCTTTTTTCAATCTGTGAAATGAATTAGAAGTATTTATTAATACAAGCAGCAGCTCTCTTTTTCAGTTTCCTGAATTGCTGCCTCAGCTACATTAAAGAGGCAACTTTGTAGAACTCCAAATTTCTCCATAATCTAACAAAAGTCATCATTTTGGTAAGAGAGCATTTGCATGGCAAAACTTCATGTTTACAAAGACCAGTGAAAGCTGCTCAAGAAAAAAGCTCTCAGAAGGCCAGCAGCAGCTTTGCTCGCTAATACACTACTTACATGAAAAAGCCTCCAGCAAAAGACTGCACTGGCAGGATTAACTCTGCCCCTTCCAAAATATTTTACTGTTTTCCCTATCGTCAGGGTTTCTTAAGTAGAAGTGAATAGTCAGTCATCATATGACAAAGAACTAGTTTTAAAAACATAACTACTATGATGAAAAACAATTTCCTCTATAGCTGAGTAATTATAATTTTTACCAATCAAAAATTAGATTAACAGAATAGTGTGTCTGGGTGCTCTATTAATAAATTAAATACTAATAGGTAATTTTTATGGCTAATATTAGAATATATATTTTAATATATATTTTACAGTATACATATAAAAGTTGTGGTTATTGCTTTAAAATAGACATTATTCTTTTCATAACATCTGGAGATAAAGGCATGCTATATAAGAAATACACCCCAAACCTCTTTGTACAAATGTTGAATCTGGGACAAAAACATTTGCTTTCACTGTTTTTGACTAAGCAGTAGACTCAGTTGTTCATTGCGGAAATGTTATCGTTAGACACTGAGCAATGAAATGATTCACTTTTTCTCAATGAAGAAAGTTTAGCAAGTGCTTTTGGTTTTGCTTATGTATTTGGTGCTGAACACCAAATTATTTAAGAAAAAGATGTTAGCTGAGGCCTACATTTATTAGAAATGCCTAATTACCCTACTTTTACTCCAGAAGAATATGTCCACATGGCGGAGTTAATTTGGAATAAATACAGAAAAGTAGATATTCCAGAATACCTGTGCAATTTTCCTTCTGGAAAAAAGACCTTACAGACAGACCAGCTATTTCCCCTTCTACATTTCTTTTTTTATATTTTGACTATGTTCCCAGATACAGCTATCTTCACCACGTTCCTTGTAGCCAGCCCGCTGACCATCTCCAAAATGCTTTAAAGTTCCACCTCGTAAGCCCTTATTTAGATCTGTAAAGACGGACTTTCATTTCTTCTTAGCCCACTGTATCAAGTGCACACTGATTGCTACACCTACCTATCCAGTTTCCGCAGTACACACTATTTTAAACACAGTATTTCATCATCCTGCCTCTCAAACAACCCAGCAGTCCTAAGAGAAAATGTGTAATTTTTAAGTTACTTACGCTTCTGGAGAGAAGTCTTTCTCTTTGCAGACTTCCATGAGTTTGGGAGTCAGCCTGTACGCCTTTAGCGACAAGGACCCTTGGGCAGTCTTAATGGGGTCTATAATCAAAATGGAGAAAGGATATTATCACAAACACTTTCTTTTTATTTGAATATTTTAATAATTTAAAAATGAGGAAAAAAATCTAGATAGTGCTATTAAAATAAATTAAGACACAAAGATGACTATAACCTAAGTAACCACCTTGTATTGAAATGAATATAGCCAAACTACAAATAAAGGCAACTAATACATTTCTAGAGAACACAGGGGGAACTAGGCTCATCTTATTCACAAAATTATTTCCCCATTAAAGTTCTAATTCACACTTTCTTTTCCTTCAAAGGAACTAACTCCAAAACCCAGGCATGAGAGCTACCTCATTTAAACAAATATTTTCTCTCTAGTCATTATGTAGTAAATTAAAATATTCATTAAACTACGATTTATACAAAAAATAGCAGCTAAGAGCAGCAGTAAGCTAATTCAGATCAAGTTGCCTTGCTGCTTCATACATAATAATGTAACATATATAAAAAAAATAACTTTGCCTTGACATACTACACTGAATTTAGGGGGAAATTTTCTAAACAAACTGTTACATTCCTAGGACAAGAAAGCTTAACACTTGCAGCATGATAACGGCTGAAGCATGCCAACATTAGAATAAAAGCTGTGTTAACATTCATGTTGTCTGAAACTTAACACAGTAAAACTTTTAGAAATCGGTGATAAAATGAAAACCAAAATAGACTGAAACAAGTGGAAAATTCATCAAGGTCTGATGATGCAATGTTTCCAGCCAATATAAGTATACTTTAACAACTTGTTCTTTACTGTAATCCAATTGTTAACATACTGAAACAATTTTGGGGCAGCTCATAAGATTGATCGTATTCATTAGTATTTTTTCTGACAGATACTCAGGACGTTACATTTACTTCTCAGCTGGAAACTATATGCAAGTCTGCCAGATATGGCAAACTGTGAGTGTTTGGGGAGGGGGAGGCTATAAAGCTGTTAAATTGCCTACGGTTCTGATACAGCACAGAACATCTGGTCTGGAGAGCTTGAGGAAACACCATTAAATAGGCAGAAAAGAAAAAAATCTTTGTGCTAAGAAACAGTCCAGGTTTTGTATGCTTCTGTCAGAGGTATAAAAAAAACCCTAGCACTTCGTGTTATGATTGGTCAGTCACGTACAGAGCCAGACACTCCAGCAATCGGGGTTTGTTAAACATCTGGTCTAGTTCCACCAGCCCCTTCAGCGAGGGAGGGGAGATGGAGGAATAAAAATGAAGCAGCTACTCCAGCATTCCAAAACGTACACATCAGGGCTCTGATAGCAAGAAAAATAAACAGAAAGAAGGAAACCCTGTCTAGACTTAGCTGCTGCTGAGGCTGCCGTAGACACAGGGTTGGTATTTACTTGAAAAGGCTTGCCAGGCTACTCTTACAGGCAAAAGACAGAATACAAAAATAGTAGTAATAATATTAAGAGGGGAAAAGAATAATAAAGGAAACCTCATACTGACCGTAAATGAGAACTACAGACTCCTCAATTGCGTGCTGGTAACTGAACTGGGAGTCCAGGAGGGCACGAGTGACAAAAGAGCCATAGTACGTGGACTGGTACCAGCCAACGTGAAGATGATCAATGTTTACGTGGCGAAGGCTCCGCATCATTTCCATCTGGTATTGAACTAGATTAAACAAGAAGTATGAAAGTTTAAAAAGTATATAAACAGCCTAAAAAGTAAATTTACACAATTGCTACTATTTCTAGAGAGCTTAACATTAAATGAGTAAATGGCATTTCGCCTCACATTTTTGCAACGGCACAGAGAAGTTTGTTTATGCACTACAGGGCTACCTTCGTTAAAATCCAGAGCTTCCTCGGAGAATAGCCGAGAGACCAGTCCGAGTTAGCAGACTGTGTTTTTCTTTTTCCAGCTGCAGTTAATTGCTAAAGTGATCAAACTGCTACATATGGTTTGCAGTGTGTACTACCTTGCTCATTCATAAAAATTTCTGATACTACCTCTCACAAAGCAATAACAATTTACCGTTTAGCTGCAAACAAAGGGTGATTTAAGTTCTAATACTGTCAGGAATTGAATTGCTTTTATCATCAAGAGGGAAAAACGTAGAATTGAAAACAGAGAGAGAAGTCACTTCTGTCTCTTTTGCAACATAAAAAACTATGTTCCCAGTATCACTGCTGGGAGCACCACCTATAGTTGTCAGATAGTTTTGATTGCATTTATGCTCAATTTTTCAACACTGTTTCTTTTCATAGGTGGTGAGTTACCTTAGACAGTAGAGAACAACTTTTTGTGAGGATTTTTATACCAGTAGCTGTCACATATCACTGTGCCAATGAACGCATTCTGTGTCTGCTAAATGCCTCATTCAAACAGGTTCCTTAAGAGAATCCTGTTCCATAAAGGCAATATTTAATGTGGTCCAATCAAGGAGATCAACACCTTATTACATATCAGACTTCTTAAATAGATACAGACTGTAGCTGTTGGCCAAATTTAAGGCAACGGATTTCAGTGTGATCAGATGAACCAATGCTGAGAGCCAATTGATAGGATATCAAATGCAACAGTACTAGATAATCCTTTAGGTCTGCAGGCAGTTGCAAAAAATTACAGAAATACACACATACATACAAGGGTTTTGATTCTACTTTTGCTATGTTTTTTTCGAGGCTTCTCTTTGGAGACGAAAATATTAATTTTAAAAGAAAGCTATGTAAATTAATCAAAGGACAGAAAGTACTAATTTTTCAGCTCCCACTTCATAATACTTTTAAGAGAGAAAATTTCCAAGTATATTCTTTATAGATATTTCAAGACATCCCTCAAAAATGGACAAATACTTTTTTCCGACTTACCATGCATGAAGCACAAAATAAATTCTGCCTCCTGGCTGGCCATTTTCATTAAACTGCCAATTTTTACTAACTGTATCTTTTGAAATAATCGACAGACACTTATGTAAGCTCTAGATGACTTCCTCTAGAGCATACATTGGTATCTCCATGCTTTTTCATAATATCTTGATATAAATGATTTGCAATTTGTGTGTCAGCCAGGACATCTATTAATATGGATTAATATGATAAAATCAGAACAGCAAAAATATCCAAGATGCAGTTTGCAATCCCATACATTGCACAAAAATAAAGATGCCACCACGATCTCCAAGAGAAACAGCTAAGTGGAACTAATCAAACAGTTATTTTAAAGGCAGCATGAAAAATTTGCAATACCAAAATAAAGTAACTTATTTTAATCCTCCTTTCATTGCACAACTTCCAGTAACACAAGCCAGTTTTAAGAACACCCCTCATACAGTAGTCCCTGATGCTTTACCAGGTAGAATCCAAGACATTTTCCACATGTCTCATGAAAGAAAAGCTGAGGTAGCCAGTAAGAAAATCTTGGCTCCTAAACTTCATCTTTTTTAAAGGTGCTACGGCTCTAAATTCTACAATTAAAATATAAATAACATGCACCTTTCCCAGAACGAACTGCAAGACTATTGAACATAAAAAGCACAGGGTATACATAGAATAGGCTATTTCGGTTAAAAGAAGGTTTGCAAAGATAGATCTGTGGGGCAAGTGAACAAGACTTGCATGAAATTATGGTTAGTTCCCTTCTTAGCCAAATAAAGTAGTCATGAACAGGAAAAAATGGAAAGTGATTTTTGAAAGTAAATGAAAGAGATAAAACATATTTTTGAGAATGAGAATAAATGGTTGCTTTGATAGTAAGGTCTATTTTTTCTCCTAGCATGGATGATTTCCTTGTAACTGAGGACAAGTCAAAAGCCACACAGTGATAGGAAAATATATATATTCACAAATGTATTTCTACGGAATCATATGGCTGGCCTAGTCAGAGAATCTCTCCCTCAACAGGGCTAATCTTAAAGACTGGGAATGTACTTTAAAAAAATAAATCCAGATCTTTCACAGTCCTAAATAAAGATATACCATGCTCCTAAAAGCATTCATCTGAGGTGTAACTGGTAACTACCTAAAGAAAGCAATATTTAAGTTCCAGGACATTTTCTTTTCTTAAACTCAATATAACCAGCAATGTGTAACTGAACCTAAGTGCAAGAGACATCCTACCAAAGAAAAAGGGCTCAGGGAAAACCACTCAGATTCCACGTCAATGTTTCCTCCTCTCATGAGGCAATAGTGGAAAAAATTTCAAAGAACCAATAAGGCATCAATAGCCAGAGTCTCTACCCTGCAGAGATGACAGAAACTGCAGAAATTAAAACATGATGCAGTCTCCACCAGAGAGAAATGGAAATTCTTTTAACCAAACATATATATTATACAGCATGCAAGTATTCCTTGTGAGATAGCACCAAGAAGCTGCCAAACTGCACCAAGGGGTAACAGTCCCCACGTTACTTTTGTTGATACTACTACCACTATTTCCTTCCATCTTTTGCACAATCTACAACACAATTTCTGCTTACCTACAAGCTACTCGTGCTCTCTTTTCCTCCCAGTCCTCAAACTTGTAGGGCCTGGGCAGATCATGCAGCTCTGCGAGCAGGGGGCTAATTCACCATCTCAAAGGGTAGCACAGGGGAGCGCAGGTGCCCTCCTCCTTCCCACGCCATCGGCACAGGGGCCATGAGCAGCAGCACCAGGTCTGAGACTACTCAAGGCTAAAGTGAGTGAGGAAAAGGGCAAGAGAACAGTCTCACAGTCATATATGTGTATTTTTCCTTTAAGCATTGTATCTATATTTTTAAAGCAAGTTACTTTTTTGGAAGCTCCCTTATAAGGAGGTAAACATTTGCCCATCACCGTGTACCGCGTGGCCCCTCTTGCAGCAGGAATGGGTTTGAACACAGCAGCCTCGCACTTTAGCGAGGAAGACACTACCTCCTCTAAAACTGCATTTTTTCTAAGTTTGCAAACGAAGTGAGAGCAAGAAGAATTAATGCAGTTAGTATACTATAGTATACTACTATAAGTATGCCTAGAACAGAAAATTTCCTAGAACAGCAAAGAAAGCACAAACATGTACAGAATGGTGCTTTGCTTGAATTTGACTGGTTCTTCTGGCAGGACTGATGAAATTCCTTCACTCAGTATATATAAAAACCCGTACTACAGGAGGTCTACTAAAGTAGTCTTCCTCCCCTAGCACTTTAACTTTCAACAATTTAAAATATTAAGAAAAGTCAACATTTTTTCCTTTTCCAAAATGTCAACGTGGGCAACACTATCTGAGTGTATGAGTTATATCCGCCACTTTACAAAAACAAAGTGATTTATCCAAAATTATACAGCAAATCAGAGACAAAGCCAGGAACTGAACACAACTGTGAAGACCTTTCTTACACTGGGACAACTCAGTCATATTCACTGAGTATTTTACAATAGCCTCTCTCGATAACGCTATATTCCAAAAACTTAATTCAAGAATCGGTCCAATCAATTGAGTCATTGAACACCCCCATCCCAAAACACAGTCCAAGTGATGATTTTAAAAAGCAAACATATCTCTAAGACACCAAAGTTTGCAAACAATTGGTAAATTTACATCCCTCAGGAAATAACAGCTTATTTCTAAAGCTGTTCTGAAACAACTGTTACTGTAGTAACGTGATACATGATACAAGTTTATTTAACACTCCCAAATTGCAGGACTTTCATTTGTTTATAAACAATTCATTAAAATCCAGAACTCAGGAATTCACACATTGATGTACACGTTGCAGAAATGTAGATCTTAAATAGTTATTGGAACTCACATGAGATGCATTTCTGTCGGGCCAAATTCGACCTGAATTAAAGTTTGTTTTACTTCATATGTCATAATATTCACTGCTGGTAAGCATTCTGAGGTGAAGTCCTCAACAAAGATGACCTGGACACAATACATTTGACAGCACCTGAGATGTTCAAGGCCTGTATTTCTGTAACAAATTTTAAGTTCATACATCTTAAGAATTTCAATTTTCAGAGTGGCAACTGACATGTCTCCTAAAAATCCAACTCCTCTGGAGTGAAAGAACACAATACTCAAGTCCAAGTCTCTTTGAAAGTACGGCTGTTTTTATGTACCTGCTCATCCAATTCACTGACGTGCACATTAAACAAACACTGCATTACCAAATAAATTAATGACTCTACACTAGAAACCACTGATGTTTGCATAACCTTTAGTCTGGATTTCACAATTAAGTGTTTGTCTTGACTTACATTAAACAAATTCGCTCGTCAACTCTGAACTTTAACAGCAAAAGTTGCATGTCTTCACGAGGGCAGTTCACCAAGGTTCAAATGCAATGCAAAGACCTTCCGTGTCTTCTCAAAAAGATCATGGGAATTATCTGAGGATGGACAGTATTTCCTCAGAGACTCCCCTTGCAAATGAACAATTCTCCCTCCTCCCCCCCCCCAAAAAAAAACAAAAACAAACAAACAAACAAAAAAAACACACAACTAAACTAAACCTCAGGGTTGTCACTAATATTTGTGCCGTGCTTTCCAGGTGATGCTGAAGTTTATGTATCAGAAGATAAAGCATTCAGCTTCTCCATTAGATTCCTCTGAAATATCTGATAACTCAAACATAGCCAATTTCGGTTATATTGGTCAAACTGTACTGAAAACAACTACAATATTCTTTTTATAGCAGCACTACTAACATGGGTAGTATTTTTAAGGCAATAATTTGTCTCTTTTGAAGTGCTACCATGTGGCAGTGAGTGTACTAAACAAGTGCTCTGGTATTTTTTAGCAGCACAAAATTTCTGTTTTCTCCACACGAATTCAGCTTTGCCAAACCACATGTATGCTTCAGACAGTATCTTCAATGACTAAAACAAGTTAGCAGATGCTAGTTCAAGGAACTAGCGTACGTATTTGAAAAGAATGAACATTGATTTATTTAATTTAATTAAGCACAGAGAATTATGGAGACAACAGATTAATCTGTTTCCTTCCACACAACCAATCTCCAATTAATCGTCCTAAAACCTATGAATCACAGAGATAACATCTATCGATAGCAACTTAAATCGTGAAGATATAATTACTAAACCAACATATTCTGGTAGGAAAAAAATAAAAAAATAAAAAAGAGAGAGAGAGATGGGTAAAGAAAAACAAGAAAAACACAGTTAATTCCAGTAAAGATGACACTTCATCCAAAAGAACTTTTGGATACCACTGTAATATATTTAAGCATATGTAGCACACACCCACATGCATGTTCTTGCAGATTTTTATCTACATCCAACCCCCTACTTCTCCCAAGACAAATGCACAAGCTTAGTAACTCAACAATTCACCTATTCAGGAGAAAAAAATTAAAAGTAAATATTGCCTTCCTCAATAATATTCATTTCCTCCACTGAAATATCAAGTCAGGGTTACAAAACAGTACTCTATTTTATGCATTCTGCTACAGTGTGCTGAAAGCACCTGATCTCCTCCAAACTTGGAAGCTAAGCAGACCAGGGCCTGTGAATAGCTGGATGGGAAAATCACCTGAAAACAGGCGAAAGTCCAAGAGTCATAGCAAAGACCACAAAAACTAAAGTGCATCAAAAGACTTCAATCAATTCCACTTTCACTGCTGAAGTCAAGGATGGCAAAAAGAAAGGCAAAATATGTTTCACCGAAAGCTGAGTGTTTCTTAAGCAATGGCTGTGTTAAAAACATTGCCATCTCAAAAGGCAGCTGCACAAATCTGCGTAGCACAAATCTACGACAGCACAGAGTGAAAACCCAAACCTGTAGCAATCGCCTCCACAAGACATGCTGCTCTCTGCCATTGCTTTAGTAAGAGCGAGCCTCACATCGACTATATTAAGGGTAGCTGAAGCTTTAAGAGCATCTAATGCCCCCCCGCCCCAAAACGCCCTTTCACTAATAAGAAGTCACAGAAGGAAAGGGAAAGCTCTAACGTCCCCATTAGCTGTGTATGCTCAGCGAGCTCATTTGTTTTTACTGCTGATCCCACCTGCCTGCAGCCAGGTTGAAAAGAGCGCTCTCGTAATCAGCGAGTGAACACTGAGAAGTCCCAGGAACATAACAAAAATAAAACCTGCGTGTTTGGAGCGCTTCTGCCTGGAGGTGCTCAGGCAGGACACGAGCACCTCTCTGCAGAGCCGCACTCAGTAGCACGCGCTGCCTCCCCAGCGCGGCTGGCGAGGGGCCTGCCAGGAACCGCGCGCACCGGTGTTGCCGTGCGGGACACCGCCACACACCAGGCGCTCCCGCCCAACACCGCCGCCTCGCTGCCCTCAGGAGTCGGCACGAGGAGGACCGCGGCCGCCGCGTCCTGGAGAGGACAGCTGTGCCCGCGGCGGGAGGATGAGGGGCTGCGGAAGCGGGGATGTGTGTGACGAGAGAAGGGCAAGGAGCAAGCGGGAGCGCATCCCCTCCTGCACACACGCTGGTGCTCGCCCCGCGCTGCCGACTGCTGGGCTTGGGGCTCCGGCTGAGGTGCATGACCGCGGAATGAGAAGATGATCAACCACTCAAACTACCATGTAATGTTATTAATACATGAACAAAGTAAGTCTCACAGAGCACACAATTCCCTACAAGACTCAAGGCAAGGGAAGCTTGTAGTCTTTTTAAACAGGCACACCAGTGCCTCAGAGAGATGGGCAGGACCATCAATATGGCCTTCAGGGTCATCTTTTAAAGCATGGAATAGCATTCCAAAGGAATACTAATTACACGTGCTGTAATACTGATTTCCAGAAATACTAAAATAATTAT
The DNA here is from genome assembly GCF_059628265.1 of Tinamus guttatus. Classification (NCBI taxonomy): domain Eukaryota; kingdom Metazoa; phylum Chordata; class Aves; order Tinamiformes; family Tinamidae; genus Tinamus; species Tinamus guttatus. The sequence goes on from NW_028289026.1 coordinate 628,852, forward strand.
GTCTTTAAAAAACCTTTTTCTTCTGAATTCAGTAATCCACTTTAAAATAACTCTTTGAAATTAAAGTTGACACCACACAACAAAGCTTTGCCATTTCACTGACAACATTCCTTAAAAAGCAATCATCAAGCAGACAAATGCAATGCATTTCCAAGGTCTTTGAACATTTATTTATATAATTTTCTTGGCATTTATACAGAGAGCTCCATCTTCACAATGTCTTGCAAACACCTATTTGCACTCAATCTCCTCCCATAAGGCAGGTAAATATTTTCCATATCTAAACACCCATCGGGATTACTGCACTACTATTTTTATGCTGGGTGAAGATGGATTTGATATAAGATTAAAACCTTCATCGATAAAAATTCTTTCAATCAGCACTGTATTTTCATGACAGGAGTAACAATAGATGCTATCAGGGCAACCTAGCATTTGCTTTCCCCGTAAAAGACTAAAAAGAGGATATCTCATTTTCTAATAAAAAATCAAATGGCTAATGAAAATTCAATGAAGCATCAGGGATGTTTTCTCATCAGAACGCACTCCTATCAACTTCAGCACCCTCAAGCCTTAACTTACTCTATTTGTCTCTAACGCATGTGATTCCAGCCACTAAAATGCACAATGAAGTTGAAGACATAAAGCTAGACCAGCACAGTCAAGGACCAAACAAATACGAGGTTACTATTTGCTACACAGCTTCATAATCTCATGTTTGAGGGAGCATCTCCTTCAGAAATATTTTTTTTAAAAAAAGGCAAATTCCCCAACAATTTTCTTAAACTATTGATTTGGTTGATACCGGCTATTGATTTTTGTTTACTCAAGTTAAGCTAATTTAACATTTAAGAACTGTTTCTATAGAAAATATTTTAACATATTTACAAAAAATAACATCTATCTTAATGCTCAAAGCTGCAAAACAAGCATATGATAAAGCAAAAACAAGTGGTAGGAGTCTGTACTCCTTTCTGATTGATGCGCATTTGAGATGACTGGATATAATTCAATAAATTTCTATAAAACTTTGCAATACAAAAGTGTGTTTATTAAATTATCTGGAAATAATTTTGGAAACGTTTAAAGATTTATGTATTTTTACAATACACTAATTTTTACTTTTATTTTTTAGATCAATGCAGATTTTCATATTTAACAATTTCAAAGCAGAGTCAGGACAGCCCTGAAATGGAAAAAGCAATCAATCTGTGGCATTATAAAAAAATCAGCCATCTTCTGCACGATCTACCATGAAAGACTCTCTTTGTTTTGTTACTAATTTAGCCAAAAATAAAGAAAGGCTATAATGTCACATCAAGGAATCTGGATCTTTTTACTACTCTTTCCCCCCTCAGAAAAGCAACCACCACCCTCATCAAACCCTTTGATGTTTGTAGTGTGAAAAGCTGGGAGTGGAAGAGCAGCAGGAGGACACAACACACATCTTCAGTGGCTTCCACGAAGGTGAAACACCAGCCTTACCACATAGAATGAAGCAAATGGTTCTCTGACAGCTCGGTAAAAAATATCCACAGGCCTGTTTTGGATAATCTCTCACACTATTCATTCTCAAACTACGCATTCAAACACTGAGGTCTTTCTTTCCCCCTCCCACCCAAGAATCCTCCGGAATTGTCTTTGTAGCAAGTTCAGATTCATTACAAGAGAAATCATGGCTACAGGCCGCTGCTGCAGGTAAAAGTTACTCAAGCTACTTTTTTTCAGTGACCTCCATCCGCATAAGGATGTAACACCATTAAACATGTGGAAGAGGAAGGCAGTCAAAGAAAACCCTTCATTTTTGGCAACGCAGAACAGGAACATGGTCGCTACCCCCTGAAGGACATCTTTTGAATCAAAATTAGGCAAGTATCTAGCTTTCAGATGCGTTAAGGATACTTGGAGTTTGGAGTAGGAGGGAAGCCCGCCTTCAGCCCGGGGCTCGCTGCCCCTTCCCTGGGGAGCTTTTGTGGTAGCGCAGGGCCTCGCCGTGTGCCAGGTGGGCTACAAGCAGCCAAGGGGCACTGCTCCTTTAGGGCAGAGAGGAGGGACTCCACTCAACCCCCCCAAATTCACATGAGCTTTTACAAAGTCTACTAGTTTTATACAGTCCAGGTGCCGTTACTCGCTGATTAAACTGCAATTAAATGCCATACTAACTTCTTTCTTTCCAGCATGTGCAGCAGCCAACTCGCACCCCTTGTTTAAACCAGTAACTAGCCCTGTTGTACAAGACCGAGATGGACACAGTGTTGCCAGGCCATTTCAGGATGCCTCACAGTTCTCTTAAAAGAACTCCTGACAGCTTTGCACAAAGCATTCCCACAGAAAAGGAGACCATTTAAACGTCCACAACACACAGGAAGACACTCCAGTTAGCTACTTTAGAACCACACGAAAGTACTCACCAAGAGTTCCTACGTTTGGGTCTCAGCTCTGCTACTGTCTCTGCGCACTCCCTATCTCTTATCAACCAAGTCCTCAAGCTGCAAGCAACATAACCATCATTCACATCATTCAGGAGTAAGTTTAAAGTCAAATTCCTGTCAAATAGATCTGACGAGATGCAAAAACCTCTACATCTCTCCACTATGAGATAGAGGGTCAGTCACTCACCTTTCCAAGCACTTCCTTTCAGATAAAACAAAGCAAGTCGTCTTGCCTGTGATTCCTGCTACTATAGCCGTCTTTGCCCTTCCTTGGCTTGCACCCAGGGAGATTTGGGAAATATCTCTTCCCTTCTGGCTTAGTTCAGGTACAGATTCAACCGCTACACAAGAAAAATAAAGTCAACTACGCCACCTATTACCCCTGAGCTACTCTTTAAAACAGAGGGAGAAATATTGACTTCTACTTCTCTAGTGCTAGAACAACAAAAACAACATAAAACCTTAACACATGAATTTCCAAAAGGATAACTCAACACCTCTCCAGCTAACGATTTCTACAGATGACGTGAAAGTCCTGTGTTGTGCATCTGGAGGCTTTGGACACGTACTTGGCTGAGGCGTAAGAAGAGCCAGAGTAGAGAATCTGAAATAATTACTGAAATTACTTTTTGTGCAGTAAATATTCACAAGGGAATACGCATCCCAGTCACATTTTATTGCATTATGGTGGTTATCAAGAGCTGTTCTCAACAGAAAGGACAGAGTAGATCTGGGGGTTTGTGAAACACTACCAAGGATCTCGGGTGAAAGAAAAGTGAGAGAGTCCTATTAAGATGTACTAGAGAGCCTGAATGAAAATACTGATTCCTGGCCGGGCAGGGGGGAAGGAGGAAGGAAGTAGAACAAGAGGTTCAAAAACATTCAAGAATTTTCCTAAAAGACTCCTAAATTATTGCAATTAGATGGCAAGAGTGTTTCATAACTCGGGAAAGCTATGACATGTCATCAAGTCTTCCCTGCCAAACGGCCATGGCATAATCATTTGAGAAGCTGCTGGCTGCACCATGAAACAGCAGGTTGAATCAAATCTGGATGGATACAGGGCTTTCTGGCATGTGGAAACCAGTCCTCTTTCCTTGATTCCTGAAGGTAAATAATGTAACATAAATGTTGACATGTGGGGTGAAAACATTAGCAGTGAACTAGAGATGTAAAACTGGAGCTATTTAGTGGCCACAGAAGCATCAAGAACCTGCGGTGAGGAGAAAGCAGAAATTCCAGACAGAAAACTGTCACTCTGGACTGACAGAATCCATTTTTTTTTTAGCACCTCTCACACCATAAATGTTAGAAGAATAAAAATGTCTTAAGAATTTTGGAATTAACCAACTGAAGAAGCATCTTGTGATTCATTAGGTGAAACCTTGTTTTTATGCCACTTCCAGCTCAGAGATGCCCAAGGAGAACATCACAGCTGGAACACGGCAGTTTCCTTACATTACTGCTGCCATAACAGCTATTAAGCAGCATGAAAAAAAAGTTGGAATTCTTAGTATTAAGGTACTTCACATTTTAAAAGTATACATTCCCAGGTGTATCGGATTTCTAAACAACTCCACTGTGATGTGGAATCACATCCTCACACAGGGTCAGCAACTTGCAACATAGGTGTCAAGAAAGTGAGCAGGTAGAGTGCTACCCTTCACACTGGCCACTTATTTATCTGGGGAAGAAGAAAAAAAAAGCAATTTTGCAAGACATGGATGAAAAAAAAGTATTAAAAAAGTAAAAAAAAAAAAAAAAAAAAAAAAAAGAAAAAGAAAAAAAGAAACACTCCACAGAAATCCACAGAAGTATTTAAATAAGCATTGTTTAGTCTTCAGAGGCTTTCTGCACAGATGTGAAGAAAGGAAAACCTGGTATAACTAAATGACATTTCAACTGGCCAAGAGAGATCCAGCCCAACTGTGTTGATGCATTAACATTCTCCAAATCCCAAATCTATTTTTACATCAGACTTCCAACTTTGCTTAAGACAATACGAACACAGTTAACTATTACAAGTCACATTTTCTCTCCAAGGAGATTAGATTTCTTATCATCTTCTATCTGTTTTCATCTTAAAGCACTAGTGTAAATTTGTGTGTATGTGCGCGTGTGCATATATACACACACATTTATATATACACACTAACAATATGCAGCATATATTAGTAGCAGTAAAGCTATATTTAAACATTTAACTAAAAATCAAGCTGGATAACCAAATGTTAACACTCATGGGTATATTTTTATTAACTTGGAAAAAGGGTGTTGTAAAACAAGCAATTCTATAAACACCTTATGCCTTGAAAGAAACTGTAAAAATGTGTCTACCACTCCTAAGCTCAAATCCAACAGTAAGTAATGAAAAGCCAATTTCCCAGTAACAAACAAGACATGGACGCCTGACAGCATATTTTCATTTGCAGTATTACAAGGTTCATCTCTACCCAAATCGAGCTTATGATTTCACACTACTGCCTAGATAATTAACAAGCAGTTAAACAGAAATTTACACAACATTTAGGTGCCTTGCTCTGAAATAACCAACTGTCAAGTTTTGTTGCATTTAGAAGCTGTAGCACTGCAATGCATGTGATGGGCGTCAGCTTTGGTGTTCTTCAGTGGTGGTTTAAAAGGCCAGGCTAACACGACAATAAAATCCTCAAAGAAACAATGAATTCTGATCATTGTTGGCTATGCCAACAAGCTTCAGTAAGTTTTTTCCATAGCAAAGCAACATGAACAATAAAAAAAAAAAAAAGTGGTTAGATATTTGAGGTAAAAGGCAGTCATGTCTTTTCATAAGCAGTCTTTGGCATTTAACAACTTGGTCATACACTATAATCAAATGAAAAAGATACCAAATTAGTTAAACAACACTAAAATCCTCAACAGTTCAAGAGTGTTAAATTTAGAAAGTAGGGCTCATGGCTTTTAGATCAAGCTGCCCAAGACAGCATTAGGGTGAATTTCTCCCCTTACAAGGGTTTGTACCGTCATATGGCAGAATCCTGTAAGCCAAAGCTAATATTTCAGCAACATAACACTTGCAACTTTTATATCTAAGTGTGGCTTGTTCTTTTCAACTAGCCAGGAACTAAACTCACACCCTGTTTAAACAGGCAGAAAACACTCTGTGCCAAGGAGGAAGTTATAAACTTAAAGTAGGCTTGTACATGGGAAAGAGAAGTTAGGAAGCAGAGGACATATACACTATTACCAGTTCTCTGATGAATACAGAGAACAGGGTCTAACATCTAAAACGCAGGAGCTGAAATCCTGAGACTGCAGTCCTACTACTTGCTCAGCTGAAGGACCCACTGATGGGCACTAGACAGGTCAACTTTTCCACTTCTTTTCCTGGGATACCAACCATCGCTTCCTATGATCCCACAACTTCAGAGCAAAACAGCCCAATCTCGGGAAAGGGTGAATCGCCTGGTGATTCATTGACAGCTAGGAAAGCATTAATTATATACATACCCATACCTGTAACAATATCCCATTACATGTCATACAAGAAAAGGCTGAGAGAGCTGGGACTGTTCAACCTGGAAAGGAAGAGGCTCAGGGTGGCAGGGAATCTTATCAGTGCACATCAATACTTAAAGAGGAGTAAAGAAGACAGAGGCAGACTATTCTCAGTGGTACTCAGCAACATGACAAGAGAAAAATGGACACACACTGAAAAACCGGAAATTCAACTTAAACATATAAAAGTGTTGGGGTTTTTTTTGGTTTGTTGGTGTTTTTTTTTTCTTTTCTTTTCTTTTTTTTCTTTTTTTTTACTGTGAGACTGAATGGAGTCTGGAACAGGCTACCCAAAGAGGTTGTGGAGTCTCAAAACCCTAGTGGAAAGGGCCTTGAGCAACCTGGTGTAACATGCACTGCCTAGGGCCAGCTGCTTCAATCAGAGCCTTCAGGAGGCTCCTCCTTCCCCTCCTTCCTTTCTCATCTATTCAATGATTTGAGGACTGAAAAAGATGGCTGAATAAATCAGGATACTGTTTAAAAAAAAAAAAAAACCCACCCACATACATGCACTTATCCAAGACACAAAATATCATGATGTGAGATGGGGGAAAAAAAGGAGAGGGTGGGTGGCAAAATCATGAAGGCTCCACGATGTGCTAAAAAATAATTAAGGTGGTCTACGTAATCCAAGTTTGGTTCTGAGTAAAACACACTTTTTGAGACAATCAGCATGAAATTTCAAAGGAGACTTTTGCTGTTTCAAAAGCAGTTATCTTCATTCTGTATTTATCCTTTTATTAGTTGCTGAAATCACTAAAAGCAATTATGTAGAGCACTATATAATTCTCAAAGGATTCAGTAAAAATATTTTTTTGAAATGCAAACAACACTGGTCACAGTAGGTACAAAATCTTTGGTTAACAGCCACAGAATATGTTTATTTTATCCATTAACAGTGAATGTCAAAAATGCTATGGAGATAGTTTCAAAAATTAAAAAGGGCAAGCCAGTCTGAAAATATTTTGCTTCACAAACCTCTGCACTACTGTCCAATATGGTAGGCAAACACGAAAATACTGAACTGTCAAAGGATAAAAAGGAAAGAAAACCAAAGAGTGAATAACACTGAACAGCAACAAAAAGATGACTTGAACAAGACTGACCTAGAAATTTCTTCTGTTCTCCTGAAGTGGAAAACAGCAGAAAGAACTATACTGCAACAAATAATAATAAAAAAATCTCAGTACATTGACCATGATCTCTTCTATTTAAGTCTGTATTTAGTTCAAAAAACTGAGGAAGGCTGTTCCAGTCATCGACAGCAAATGCAGTATATTCTCTTGAATATTAATAGTTCGCTCAGAAAAAAATCTAGGTAAGCTGCTCAAGGCTATTTCTGTACAAGTTACTATAAAGAAAGTCATCTTCTCCAGAAAATTTATAGATACCATAGAAACACATATCAGAAAGCTGCCTAGAATGGAAAGGTTTTATGGCCTGAAGAGAGGTAACTTGTTCAGGTAAGAATAAGCTCAATATCTGCCTGACTGAAATAACTATTATTAAAGTTTCCAACTTGCTTTACTTTTAGGCACCACAATCACTGTATCGAAACGTTTGCAGAAAATACTGCAAACTTCATCATGTTTTCTCTACTTCCAAAGAGCTGAATGTTTACACAGTTCTCAAAGGTCTATTTAAGAACTGCAATTTGTGTTTCTAAACATCTTCTCCATATTTTACTGTAAGACACTCAAAAGAAAAAGTCCTCCTCTGCAGGAAGAAAGTGAACCACAGCTCTGTTACCTGGAGCATCAACATGCCTGCACAGACACAGGGCTTGTGGCATCTGTACATCCTCAATGATTCCTCCTTTGCTCAACCTTCAGCTGTAACTAACCGACTAGACTGCACTGGCCAAGAGGACAATGAAAAAGATTATTTTCTACATAATAAACCATTTCAATCACTGCTTAATGCAAGAGTCTGAATAACATTTTCTAAAAAAGAGAAACTAGGCAGACAGACAACTGCAGGAGTATCACAGACTGTGCAAGAGCTGAATCCGAAACGATTTTACAAATCCAGATTTCTGTAGCCTCATCCATGGAAAATGATACTTATGCAGTGGACACAGAAGACAAGTCTTCAGTGATATTTTTTAGGGACCTGCGCAGAGGAGCTCTAAGATCATTAGAACCCAGCTAAGCACTTGTTCATTCACTTGAGATCTTTTAAAGTGAAGCAAAGCCTCGTCTGCTGCTCCCTTCTACCCCTCAGTCCCCACAAGTTCACGTGGCACCAAGGCTCATCCTCAAGGCTTGGTTGCTTAGAGATTAGATTGGAACTGGGAGAAGGAACAGAAATTCTACCCTAGATTTACAGATATGCCAATTAGCTTTTAAAATAGTCTTCCAAGTTCTGTTTTGGAGAGCAATTGCTGATCACATCATCCTGCTCTGGTTGCCAGCTGTTGTTTTAAAAGATAGCTATAAATGCATTAAATATTCTCCTGCTATTACTTTTCCATGTAAGCAATTGTAGCTGTTACAAGGAGGTTATGTAATTAAGTCCCAGAAGGGAGAGACGTTTGCACAGCCACCAGTGAGAGTCACGAATGGCAGATTATGTACACAGGAGAGTCTTGATTAAGATGCGCTGCACGTTACACAAAAGTTCACAAATTCTTGATCCAAAATGCTGTTAGACTGACTTATCTCTGATACTCCTCACCGCAAGCACAAGAACAGCAGTGAACTGTCATCTTCCAAAGCTGTATTTCAAATAGAAATCTTATTATCAACCCTTGCTTGATTTTGCAAAGCTTGTCAATTTGCATTGCCATTTGGCTTTAAAAGCTCGAGCGCAGTATTCAGACCTACAAAACAGAGTTGGTTTTAAGCATTTACTTTGTTCCCACTTGACTTTGGAGGTAAAATTGACTAATTATTCAGGCTGTTTTGGGCTAAGTTTAGAAATAGCTTATTTCTTTAACAGAGATCTAACACAGCAACAAAAGCAAAGACAGAAGTCAGAGAAAGTGCCTAACGAATGAAATCACTGAAAGGATTTTACAGCCACTTCACTCGCTGTCCCTTACCAATTTTCCCTGGTAAAACTTTTCAGAATTTGGCTCTGTGATACTCCTCAGCCCCAACACGGGAGTACAAACCGTTCCACTAACAGCTACCAAACACGCATCACTTCAGGATAACCTTGCAACTCCCTCAGGCCAAGGACAGCACGTGCTTTTACGCAGCTGCAGGCACCCAGGAGCTGAATCTCTGCCCCCCGGCCCCCGAGAACGACAGTCACTGCCCGAGGCCCAGGGAAGTGCCCTGGGCACACAAGTGTCCCTCGGTGAAGCGCGTCCCACATCGAGCGACTGAATTGCCCTCTTTAAAGCACCTCTTCTTGAAATTCTGAGCAATTCCTAAGAACATCTTTAATAAAAAGAGTAGAGCTGTAAATGAATTTTAATTATGCTTAAAAATGTTAATTCTTGGTTATCATCACAGCAAATGTAAAAAATTAGAATGAACTATTTATGAAGAGATATAGAAGGAGACACTGAGCTTAAACAAAACCAGCTCAGATTATTATCTTAGATATTTTCTTTATAATTTAGTGTAAAGAAAATTGAATCAATTCTTAACACAAGAAATTATGAACTACTAAAATACAGTTTAAAAGGAAAAGATATTTAATATGAGATTAGAATGCTTCTTCAGGTTATAAAAGGGTTCCTTTATCTCCAAATACTCATAATGTTTAAAATACATGCTGAATTTTGATTTCTCATAGTGTTTGATATAAAAAAAACAAACCAGAAGGTTGCCTTAAAGATAAATGAAACATCTGGTGAAACATGTAATAAGCTTCAGGCTCACATCTGCTACTGAAGTTAGTATTCCCGCACCATAGCTACAAGCTCTACGCAAAGCTCTGTAAGAATAACTGAGAACAGGGAGGATTATAAGGAACACATTCCTCAATCTAAATTGATATTTCCTCTTCCATCTGAATCAACATTGTGCTTCCATATGTACGCATTCATGTCCAGAGCTAGCCCTTAGTGGAAAATAATTTCTAAAAGTAAAGTTATCTTGTTGAAAATCTATCCTACTATTCTATATTATAGAGGAGTTAAGCAGTCTTTATTCACATGCAGACATCTACGTAGGCATATATGTGTAGTTTCCAGAAGTCTCACCCTGCAAGCAAACTTTCAACTATTAATTCATCCATCCACATCTGACAAACTTATTTGTAAAACACAAAATGAGACAATTAAAGGCATCGTTACTGTAATTACACAAAACTGAAGTCACAAGGACTCCAAACAATAACTGATAAAGCTGAATATAAGATATTTCCCGTGCAATAAACCATGTGTAACGAACATTCCTGTTTCTATAAGAAGTTTGCTCAATATTTATCTCTTTTACCCATTCACTCCTAAACTTTCAATTTCTTCCATAAACAATCACAGCAAAATGTTTACATTTAATGCCAACATAAATTGCTTTGTATTTGTGACATTTTAAAAAGACCCTTTTGTGCCACAGAGAGTTTAGAAAAAGACAGATATCTGCACAGCAGGGAAAAAAAACACTCACATTTTGCAACAGCTGCGAAAGATCAGTCCTCCAGAGTAACCGAAATCGACGGCAAACTGAGAAGTGTTTAGGAAATAAAATGTTTCCATCACCTCATACTATCATTCACTTCCATTAGTACTGATGAAAGAGAGACTGGATTTTACACAGTGTTATAAATGGTAGGAACATTACTGACAGTGGAAACAGAGCATGGACACTAAGCAATCCTAACAAACCTGGGACAAAAATCAGGAGAATCGTTCTCTGGTGGGCATTTGGTGAGTCAAACGTACAAACTCAAGAAATGATATCCAGACCCAAACTTCTTTTTCCTGGATAAAAGCTTCATAGTATAATAGAAATTAAAATGTTTAATGCCATCACGGGGACGCAGAAACTTTTCCACCGTGCGGACCACACGCTGACACGAAACGTGTTGCAGAGACGTCGGTGCCGGGCGCCCGTCGCCTCCAACCTGCCGAGCGCCCTTCCTGCAGCCGGAAAGTTCTGCGTGTCCTTCTGCAGGACGGGTGACCAAAACGAGGCACAGATAAGTGTTATGTGACCAACCTGAGAAAACAGAGTTTAAGAACTGGCTGGGGAAGATTTGTGGATAAGCCAGGAATGCCATGAGGGTTTTTTTTTCTATTGGGTTTGGATTTTTTTTTTAGAGAAAACAGACAAGACTCTACTTCTGTTCCAAATATCTAACTGTTGCCAATAATCTAGAAAAAACAATCCCACTACTCATACAAATGATCAAGTATTATCCTGAAAAGCACTCCTCTATGAGACTTGCACGCTAGGGTCTATGAACCAGTATCTGCTTACACTACCTTGTCCCTGAACTGCAGCTTGCAGGAATATCAAGCAACGTTATTTAAATACTCAACTAAACTCTCAGAGTGAGCTCAAATTTAATTCTCCACTTAACGAGAAACACAACAGTCGCTCAGACTTTCTGCATGATTTGACAAATAAGTCTAAGATTGTGGTACAGATAATACTTTGCTCAAGTTTATTTCTGATTTATTGCAGCTAATGTATTATCTAGATATTTAGCTAAGAAAGAAACAAGCCAATTCAATAATATTTACAGCTCTCATTCCATTTTTGATAAAAATAAACTCTCCTGTTAACAGACAGGAACAGGAACAGAGAAGAGGTTGTTTCACATTGCACTCAATACACCGCAAGTTGCTGCTGCAAGGGGTGGTCCCTGCTCATCCCACCTCATCCTCCAGCTACGGGAGCTGCATCAAGAGGTCGGATTTGTTTTCCAGCAGACCAGCACACTCCCGTGCTCACCCTGCGCTCACGCAGCCTCCCCTGCGCAGGGGAGGCGGCAGGAACGGGCAGCCCCCCCGCCTCCTACACGAGATCACACGTGTGAGGAAATCTCACCTGCAACAACAAGCCATTCCTCCTAGAACAAACAGGATCCTGACTGGAAACACCCGTTCTTTTTCCTTTTTTTTTTTTTTTTTTGGTTATACATCACTCAAGATACCTGTCCTGCTAAAGTAACAAAGAAAGGATAAATTACATGTTATGGTTAATTTACCATTCTTGAAAACATCCAACGTAATCAATACACCACTGCTTCAGGCCACAGCATAAATGCCTGTTACCTAAGATTTGTTTTGCCAGGGAGTGAACTCTGACTGACAGATGCTCGAGTTACAGAGCAGCCAAGAGACGGCTGCAAGCGCATATTTAAATTAAACTTTACCTGCAAAGGGCTCCTGCTAACATGCTCATTTGCTTCAAAAATGTCCATGCAATTGAATGGTCTGTTCTTCTGGGGAATTGTACCCTAACAAGAGCTATACGTGACATGGGGGCTCCTTTAAATTGCGTCAACAGTTACGGATACGCCTTTCACAAGAAAGAAACTTTAGTGGTAAAATTACAGGGCTTCAAGATGTGGACATATTTTGCTTAAAGCCACTCTGCATTATCCTCCTCACCTCCAAGTGAATTTGAAAATTTTAACTTTCCAGTTTAGTGGCGCTATCAGCAGCTCAGGCAAGATCAAAAAAGAAAATAATAACGACACACATCACATTTCACTCTACAATCAATTAAGAACTGCATGAAACAAGCCAACACAGATACCATCAAAGGAAATTTCTCCCTCTCGGTAGAGTCCTATACAGACAAGAAGACTCAAAGGCTGCAAATCAGACTCAAAATTGAAGTATATTTCGTGCTTTATTGCAGATTTCTATTCTTAGGAGACTGGTAAAATAGCTAAACAATTAAGAGGGCTGGAGCACGCGTGTACTTCTGCAGTAAGCGCAGGATCAAGTTCCCAGGCGGAGTTTGAGAGCTTCAGATTAGATCGAACCAACAAGAATTTTCCCAGCTCTACTTCCTTCTAGAGCAGTGACACCTTCAAGCATCTTCCTATTGAACGAACACTACTTCTCCAGCTTACGCTTTATTAAAACAAGTCAAATCACCTTCTCCTTTCTTCTCAAAATCTCTTAATTCCCTCTCTAAATAGAACTACAAATAAAAAATAGCAAGCATATCTTCCTCTTCTTTCAATCTGCCTTTCTCTCCATAACAGTCCTCCTCTCCTCTCCCACTCGATCACTCTGTCGCTCATCCAATCCTTCAACACTTCTGCCTTCCCTAGCAGTCCCATCCCACCTCCTGACATTTCAAATCTGCCCGTTCGCTCCCTTATTCGTCTCCTTGGCTTTGATGCTCTCCATTTGTGAATGTGTTTTGACAGTATCTCCAATTACAATTTGCTTCTGGAAGAAACGGTCTTGTGTTTGAGCAGAGCTCTGGATACTAGTAATGTTGACAAGGAAAGAGTAGGCTACACCGAACCTCTTCCATCTCACCAGAACACTTGATGCAACTATTGTGCTTAGATAAAAGACCCAGAGCATTTTAACAAGCAAACAAAGCAACAAAAAACCCCTACTTACTCATCACTTACATATCAAAGCAAATATTCCTACAAAACACACACAAAAAAAATCAAATATTGAGACTCTTTTGTATGTGTTCGAATCTCTTTCTCCAGGTTTAACAACGCCATAGTTAAACATCCTGGACAAAACTTAAGAGTGTGTTTGCGTTGGGGAACACTATTCATATGTTCGGTTTTCAGATAAATTACCTGTTTATACTCAAGTCTGTCCTGAAAGACCAGACTACTTCTAAGGACTGAATGCCAAAAGCATATACCACCATCTGATGGTGCCTCAGGCAGATTCATCTAGCCATTAAATGCATATGTGGCCTAAAGTGACGGTATTGTGTACAAACAGTTCTGTTACTTAAGACAATAGTATGATTTTGTTGAGTATAAGGAAATGTCCTTGGTGCGTGAACAGATCACCCTCAGTACCACCTAAACAGTTCAGTAAGTTTTTTTTTTAATGTCTACATTAGATGTATTTATTATGAAATATAGTGTACTGTGCTGGATCATGTATTTTTAATAATCTTTAAAAGCATAGAAGGCAAGTTTCCCTGAAAAAAACAGGCAACTGAGGAGGCGCTAGGGTTATGTATACGCCTAATATAGCAAATACTCAAGATGAAAAAAAATCACAGTACTATACATTTTTAGAAAAGTGGAATATTAAACGAAATCCATGGTTTAATATGAAGGGATTGGATTAGTCAATGAAAGCATCAAAAAATCGACTTTTTTAAATGAAAGATACAAAAAATCCCAAATGTTCTAAAATAGATGCCAATGTTTTTCATTTTTAGTGTTTACATAGCAGAAGAATTGAAAACCAGATTATATGGCAGAAGTTAAAAGATTACTATCCTCACCCCAAGCACAGAGTATTAACAATTTAGGATGAAATGCATGCATTGCTGTCAGATATTCACCAACTCTTTTTAGCTTACATGAAACATTATACCTGCGTTTTGGGGTATGGATTAACATCTATCAAGCTTGTAAGTGAAAGTTCTCTCTTTATGTATGGTAGCAGTAGGAGACACATTTTAAAGAATTGCGCCCTTTCCTCAGTGTCAGAACCTTGCAGGTGCACAGGGTCTCTGCTGGAGGTAAACTACCTATTTAACATGTAGTTCATAAAAACCCATTTGAGATATTTGATATATTGCATCAGATTCTTCAATTTTTCAAGCTAGGAAATAAATTTCTCCATTTTAGCCTTTATCCTCACGAGAACAAAGACCATGCTCAAAGAGAAAGATCAATACTTTGCCTTAAAGCCTCCACTTACCATCATCATCTCCCTTCCGGAAAGCCTGTATTACAGCTCACACCACAGTAAATGCATTATTCCTTCACATTTAATTCTCCTCTTTTCACATCTTATTGTTCAGATCTCTCTTACCAATTAAATCCCCATGGTTGTTTCTTTCCACTGTCCCTGCTTGGCCTGTGTGCTTTCTGGGCATACTCTAATGTAATTCTCACGGAGTAAATATAAAAGCAGTGAACTATCATGTTCTGCATTTCTCTTAAACATTGCATTTCAGTACATTGTGTCAATCCTACTTAGTCTTTCTATTTATTGCTGAGCACCTGGGCTAATACTTCTAAAATTTTATCCAAAAGCCTCCTGAGACATTCTTCCCCTGAGATGAATTACAGGCAAATGTTACTTAGTACCCAATTTTACAGCAGAAATTAATACCTTAGTTGGTCTATCCAGGCCCCAGTCCATAACTGCTCAGCACATCCCCATTATGCAGCAGGACAGACTTGCAGTAATACTATTTGGCTGCTCTGATATCAAATAATTACCACACAACTGAAAACACAACTTTCTTGCATTCATAAAAGTTAATCATCATCAATATAAATGAGGACATCTACTTTTAACAGTGCTTCTTCTTAGTGAACCAAAATATATTTGAAGTATAAATTAATAAAAGTTAATCTTCACATCAGTATTGAGCCACAGTAAGCCTACCACCATCTTACTCTTCTTGGGAGGAAAAACTAATTAACTTGCACTGAAAGTAGCCAATTCAGTAAAACATATACAATTCCTCCAGGGCTGAATCATTAAACACTGAAAACTTCATTTCCAGCCCACTGTGAGGGGAAACAGCAAATATTTGTTTCAAATAGGTCAGATGGATTGTTTTCTGTAAGAACAGTAATGCTACCTACCAAAAGGTACAGGTTTGGGGGAATTATGTTGTATTCCCTGTGCCTGGAATGGCAGAGCAAATAAATCTGTCCTTCACGTGAGTTACGTTATTAAGAAACTGTTTTTGCAGTTTTTGAGCTTATACAATTATTTTTAAAACATGTAGAGAAGCATGTGGGAGCTATAAATCCAGGCCTTACAATCTAGCATGATACCCACTTAAAAGAAGGAAACAACATGTTCTTTTGCCAAGTTGCAAATGAACTCGATGTCCAGGCCAGGAACAAAGAGTCACCACACTCCCAGATAAGAAATTAATAGATTTGTAGCATCTGAAGTAGCAATCTTTAACTCAGCATGATACTCTCAGGCATCAGATTTAATAAAATGACCTCAATAAAAGTTAATCAGAAGTGTTTAAATGTATTGGCAATAAAACAAATTTTACGGCCAGTAGAGTCAGTTATCTTCTGTGTGACAAATTAACTGAGCACTGAAAATGGGCAACGCGTGAGTACCATTTCTGCAATGAAAAATGCGTGGAAGTCGATTGGGAGACGAACCCCAAGCATAAGCAGCGTATTAACAAATAATATCCCCTTCTCACCAAATCTTGTGTACAACAGAGAAAAAAGGATAAAAAATAAAAGTATTTGTTTTTCTTGGAATGAACAAAATCACAACGTCACTGAGGGTACAGCAACAGATATTCTGATAATATTTGTTCTTTACTTACCTCCTGATTGCAGAACAAGTATTATTAAACACTAAGAGAAAACAGTGAACCTCCTGATTGCAGAACAAGTATTATTAAACACTAAGAGAAAACAGTGATGGTCAAAAGGTTTGTAGGAACACTTAGAAGGGATTCATTTTTCTCAGTTTTACTTCATACAAATGTGAATCCTTACCAGTATAAACCTATGAAACCTCAACACACCCTCACTAGCCTACTGAAGTAGGATGATCAGCTTGGATGAACTGGCTGATATGGCAGGTATGCAATATGTTACAAGTGTAAAAGCATCATTTTAAAAATGGCATCAGCCCCGCATTTAGCTCAAAACCACTCATTATTATTTCTGAACTTGAAACCAATGTGTTTCCTCTGGTAATGACATATTACCTTCCCCAAAATAGTCATTATTGAGCTAAAAATTTTCTAAAATAATGACAAGTTTTGTAAATTTTTCTTCTTTTAATTTCTCTTGAACTTAAAAGAAACTAAAGAAAGAATTATGATTTTAATCATAATGATAACATATAAACATTTAATCAAAATAAGAACAGGCGCTTGCTGTTCTTATTTTGAGGAGGAAACATTGCCTAACTGTTTGCTAAATGTTATGCAGATAAGGGAAACAGCACAATCAAACAGGAGGCTCAAATAGTACTTACATAAAAGTATATGTAAGTAACAAAAGCTTTGTCTATCTTAAATACTTGACCTTATGATTTTGCTTTGCGGCATGAGCTGTTATTGCCCATTAAGAAGCAGAAGAGAAAACTTTCTCTAGTGAGGCAAGAGCAGATGAAATGAAACATTAAAACCAATTATCAGTCTTGTCAAGTCCGCAGTATCTTAAGGGAAAGTCCCATTTACTTTTTTCTTTTCCTTCTCCAAAGCCAAAGGTCAAAAATGTGTTTTGCTTATTGTTTAAGCACATGGCTCATACCAACTTTCTTTCATCACCTCTCATCCTCCAGTTTCTTAAAAATAGAAGAAAGTCACTACTGACAAGGGCTGGTACACATAATAAAGAACTTGCATTTCACGAATTAGGGAGGGAGAGGGGGAAAAGAGTTCAGAGCCCATTTTTATCTAGACTGTGTAGTTCAAACTAAATATAAATTGCCATGTTTCCAAACATTTTTGAAGCACTTTTCTATCTTACGAATTACTACTGTCAGTCACCTTTCTAAAGATAGCATTTTATATATACTACAAAGGATACAGTCTGTAGCACTGTTTCCCTAAAAGATAAATTTAATTTTCATATTCCAGCTCCTCTTCAGTTGAATATGCAATATATCCCTTTTTTGGCACCTACCAACTTGCACTTACAGCTGGCTTTATAACCAGTGTAGACAAGGAGGAATTTTAAACAAAGATGGTTAAAGCAATTAAAAGGCAGTTTTGACTGTTTTATTCCTAACGTGAAGTAAGGCCAATTAGGAATAACAAATGGTAAAAGTTTTCTTTTACACAATAAAAAAGGTATGTTCGTTACCAATAGAGCAATTTCACAGAAGATGTAAGAGACTGAAAATATTACTTAACATGAGCATAACTAGTTAGCACAGACTTTTCAATGCTGGGTCACCAGCAATAAACACACTTAGTCATCAAGTATGGCACGGCAGGCACTCCAGTATTACTGTTTCATAACTTTTCCAAATAGCAAAACATATGGGGAGGCTCCGAGACACTTGTGTGTTGAAGAGAATGGGAAGAAAGGCAAACAACATGTAAAACCTTCCGTAAACCTCTGTCTTTTAGTACCTCCAAAAGCCTGACAAGTCACCATGCTTGGAATTCGTGGTTAATGGAGTGCCCAGGTCCCTTCCCAGCCCTTCCGACAGCTGTGAGACTCCAGCTCTAAGAACCACAGGGAAAAAATGCCCTCCTCAGCATTGAAGAGCAGGATGAGTAAGGAAGAATGACAGTAAGTTATTGGCTTTTGCGCAGGGAAATTAAATGTGACAATATTGGAGACTTCAAAATTAGCAAGAGGGAAATTCACACGTTCCTCCCACAACTACCCAGGCATCCCAAATAAGTTGCTGAAATTCTTCTATGCATCAGTTTTTCACTGTAAACTAGTGATATAGTTTACCTCACAGAGAGGTTATGAGGCAATTAACTGATCATAAAGCGTGCCAAGATTCTCAAATGAAAGGTGCTATGCAAGTGCAGGGTATTAATCTCACACTCTAGGTACAAATCATTCTCTTATCCCACCTTACACCTAGTGTTGGCAGTTTTACAACCATTTAAACTCCCTACTACGCACACTGGCAAGGTTCCCCGCACAGACATCTTGGACACAGTGCACTTTTGTGGTTCAGCTACCTATACTTTCCCGCTTAAAACAGGGCATCTGGTTCACGGCCTCTGCAGCTTCAGGTAGCACGGTGAACTACGCAGCCCGTGAGTTGCATACGGAGATGGAGATTTTGGCTGTAGTGCTATGAGGTCCACGAAACCTCTGTCAGCTGCTTGCAATAGGTATCCTGGCAGGTAGTATCTAACTTTCATAGAAGTTCTAGCATGTGGGAAAAGGAGCTGCCTTTGCAAACGTAACTTTTAACTGCACACTTTTCAAGATGTACATTGGGTCTATAACCAGTTTTGGCACTTGCTCTTCATTTTTCATAACACTAAATATATATACATTAGAGAAAGATTTCCCTCTAAATTAATAGAGCCACCTTAGAGTTTGTAGCAGCCAAGAGCATAAATACTGGAAAAATGAGTCGTGATTCAGCAATGACATAGAACTATCAGAACTGGCAGGAGGGAGAGTGTAGTAAAGCGACAGAGTTGGTCTATTTTACTTTTATCAACTCAACCTCTCAGGTTGAGTCACAGAACCAGGAGAGGATAGGTTTCAAAGCACGTCTAACAGCAACAGTGCAAGCAAGGCCAAGTCTGTTCTATGTTTAGAAGACAAGCTGAAGGAAGGAAAGAGAAAGACCAAGCAGTGAGAAGAAAACAGTGGTAAAGCAACTATTACCCTAATGCTGTATTTTGAATGGGAGAAAGATTAGAGAAAGGGGGTGGAAAAAAGGAAGTTACTTGTAAGTGATGTTGCATACAAAACAGAAGAAAAAGGAAAATGCTTCAAGAAATTAAAGAATATACAGCATTGCACAAGGCTTCAGTTATAGTGGAAGAACTGCAATTCCAGAGCCTGTACGTGTGGATGACATGATGACAACAAAGCCTATTCAAAGGCAGTCTGTCTGATGGGACACTAAGAAGGAAATACAAAATAAACCATAATTATGATCAAAGTTCCACAACACTGTCTAGATACTTAAGTTTTACATCCACTCTAGCTTCTAGTTATGATATATTTCTGTAAACAAAGCCACTTTTTTGTTTCCAGCAGTTCAGAAATGCTTTGCAGTTCCCCGGGCTTGAAACTGTGGTCCATTTCCATTATTTTCTTCCAAGTCTCTTCTGAATATTTTCCCTCTTCACTGAGCCAACAGCAATAGCATTTTATAGATGTTCAGTGAGCTATACACCTTTCTGCTATACTGAGACAAAAAAGAAACACTTTATATATTTACAGAAGTCCTTACTAGAGAAAAAAAATATTCTGAAAAGAAAAATACAAATTGAACTTTAAAGTATTTAATGCTTTTTTAATTAAAAGACTGATGGGAGTATTCAAAACCACCCAATTTATCACATTCCTTATACCAGGCTTAATTTCATTCCTATATGACTAAAATCTTTTTTTTTTTTTAAATCTTTAAATCTTTGACTTCAATAGGTTTATAGACAAAATGCATTTAATATTAGGAAACACATTTAGCAAAAACTTGAGTCTGCAAGCATCTTTACATATCTTTGTAGAGATCGTGAGGGCAAGTGTTTTCAAAGGAGGACTACGGACTACTCATTCTTTACTATTTTAGTCCCTGATAAAACCTTTCTGGGTTTTGATGATCTTTGATGAGAGTGGAAGCTTTATTGATTTGTTCTTGTAATGGTTTCTTGTAATTTTGAAAAATGTGAATGGGCCTTATCTGAGCCAAATACCTGCCAGACCTTAATAGGAAATGAAAACAAACAAACAAACCTGTGAGATACAGGCTCAATGTTTAGCAGCAAGTTTCCTAATAACAGTTTATACAAAGTGTGCTGCTGAAAGCAACAATTGCTATTTTTATCCAGGCTGACAATAAACAAATCATTTAATTAATTCCTAACCTAATCTAAATATGCACATGTGGTGGAAAGACTTAAAACAGAAAAATAAGGCCACAAACTTCCATAATATTTAAAATGAAAAGAGGTACCAAGGTAGGGGTCTGTATGTTAGTATTACCTTTTGGCACTTGAATTAAAAAAAAAAAGAAAAAAAAAGAAAAAAAAATCACTACTCTTTGCATTATTTGGTTGGTAACTTTTTTAACAGTAAAGCTAGCGAATCCAGCGAAAAAAAAACAGTCTCTGTATAAGATATCTGTAGATCTCTTAAGAACGTGGGCTAGGCATAGGTAACCACAGTCAACCCCAGACCTGCTCCTGGTTATGTGACATTACTTGTGCTAGCAGAGCTGCCTGCTGAGGCCCGTGAAATGCACCAGGCACCACCAAAACTGAGACCTTTCTCATCATGAGAGCACAAGTGGCAGGACTGAGAGGACTGAGTGCCAAAGGTGTCAGTGCCACATCTTCCACGGTCACAGGTTTAGAGAGCTCTGCTTGAGCTAAAGGACAGTAGCACAAAGACAACACTATGGGATGAGAATTTTTAAGGAAAGGACACATCTGAAAAATATGGATGATAAACACACCAAATACATACATGATTTAGGAATAAGTCTACTGCTATTTCAACCATACATTGCATTACTTTGAATCTGAAAAAAAAACAATAAAAAATAAAAATTTGCCTTATTAATTACAATAATTTGTTCTGAAAGAAAAAGTGTGGATTAATGAAAGTTACCTATCTATATCTAATGAACATTTAATGAGCTTGCATATACTTAATGAACATTTGCTTTTAAGATGATGAAGAAAAACTAGATTTTACAGGAAAAATATTTAGCTTTAACTTTTGCATGCAAATTAACCAGAAGCAGAAACAGAAACAAAATCTAACTTTTAAAAGAGGGGGAAGACTTGCCCTATTTTTCCTCCACTAAAATTACCCCCTTGCCCAGCCCCTGGGACCTATCAGCTTACCACGTAGTCTATCTTAGTGACATTAGGCCATTTTACTCCACACTCGCATCAACTACCTTCCTCTGTCAAAAAGCAAAGCAGTGTTATGTAAAATTGAGTAAAAACGAAAGAAAAAAAGGGTAAACAGTATTTCTTCTTAGTCTTAGTCTAAGATATTAAAAATACGATATGTTTGAAACTTTCAGACAGTATATATCTATTTTTTATTTCATAACCACGAATATTTTCAGTGAAATTTCACATCAATTGCTGCATGAAGAGTTCCACATATGGAAGGGAAGGGAAAAAAAAAAAGAAAAGGTGAGGGGGAAGGCTATCATTCAATCATATTCCAGATGCTGAGAAGAATAATTTGGGTAATTTAGAAGTCTTTACCAAATTCCAAATAAATAGGATAAATAGGGTAACAGAATCACGGAGACAGAGTTAAAAGCTATTATTTAATATCTCCTCCCACTTCAGTATAACTAACTATATCTGTGTTGTTTCTAGTAAGTGTCTGGCAGACGTAACCTTAGAGGTCTCTACAACCTTCCCCTCAACCTACCACAGGGTTTCAGTAACTCTACGCTGCTTCTCCTAATGGTGCACCTAAACCTCCCAAGGAAAAACGAAATCCACTGATGGTTCTTCTAGACATCTTGCACATGGAAAAAGTAAATGCTCTCTTCTTTTGCAGAAACATTTTGCTCTCCGGAGACTTATGTAACGTCCCTTCACTCACTCCACTCTGAAGAGCCCCCAAACATGACCCAAATAAAGCAATCCTCACATAGGACATATTGTTACCCTTATTAAATATTTATTATTCCAACATGTATATACACAAGCAAATGTGATTTTTCATAGGACAGTGCTGAGTATCTTACAATCTCAGTGAAAAAAGGAGGACTGTTAGAGTTCAACTACTAAGCTTCGATATCTCCTACCATCCAACCACTGAGAAGCTACCAAGCCAAGTAGCTCCCCCAGCCCTGCCAACGCGCAGTCTGGCCACTCTGCAAATAGTGAAGATTTTATTTTTCATCCCCATCAACCTGCATCAAGAATTTCTTCAGAGAAACAACAGACGGCTACTTCCCACACTCAGGTTATTAAGTGGGATCACTTGTTATCAATCTGTTACCCAGCAGGAGCCTCCGAAGGATCTAAGCACCCGCTTTGCCACATCCCGGGGCCCCCCGCTGGCGAAGGGAAAGCCCAGGAAAGGCCCACGGAGACCGAGGCTGGACGCGCTATGGAGCCAAGCCGGGCGGCCACCACACGCCGCCCGCAGCCGCCACACGCAGGTCACACAGCGGCTCCTCCACAGCCGATTCTGACAGGAGTAACGCCTTGGGTTTTATAAGCCTCCTTTGAATCCCACCAAATGGAAACTTAAGTGACACAGATGACAAGGAGCATTGACAATTTAAGCTGACAACTCTTTAAACACAAGTTGGGATCTAAGCATCGTGCGGCCTAATAAAACACAGGTGGCTCTAGCTTATCAGGTACAGAACTCGTTTTTCCCCACTTATCCCATCTAATGGATTTTCTGCTGTTGGGAAAAGGTTTGTTGCCAATTCCTTCAGTTATTGCTGTTTGTGTACCTGGTGCCTTTTGATAAGAAGGCTTAATTTAAATATTTATTTATTTATAAGTCAGGCTTTTTGCCACAGCTGGCAAAACCACAGAAACCAATGTGGCTTTGTATTATTCACGACGTACATAAAGCTAAACTAATTACAAAGGAGGCACCAGATGACTCACGTTTGCCATAGCTTTGTGTGGGCCAATGTGTCTGTCCTAAGAAGCCTAAGAAGTGCAACAGCAACTTTGCCACACGACGTAACCTGCAGGCTCCTGTCAGGCGATATTTTTAGCTGCTTTTCAGACTTTTCAGCCTTAGAAGGAATGTTAAGTTTTGACAGCAAGTGAGCAAAAAGCAAAGACAGACAACACAGCGTATTTTTCTTTTAACTTTGTGCTTTATGCATCCAACACATCAATTCATTTTTCACTTGCAACATCTTTATAAGAAAAGTGTCCCAAAGGACTCAAGACATTACAGAGCATAGCACTAAGAGTAGCAGTAATCTGTTTTCAAATGTGATTTTAAAAGTAACATGGCAAAAACTAAAATCTTTCCTTTTGGGATGAAGGCCCTTTTTTTGATTTAATTCCACACAAGTGTATCAAATTCAAACTGTACAAAAGATCTCCCTCTCCCCCTCACCCTAGCACACCATTCTGCAGTTCACCATTTCAAGTTGTATGTTGCTTTTCCCCCTTCAAACACATTTCTGACCCACAAATCCTTTTCAAATAAAACAGTGGATAAAAAATGCAACACAGAAATCAGGTTTAGAAGGCTAATATTTTAAAAATGCTACCTGGCTTTTAGCCTTCTAAACCTCCATTTGCCTTGCTGAAATTTTGAGTTTTAAAATTACTCCAGTACCAGTCCCCCACTCTGGTGCCAATACTGTGCCAAAAGCCATTAAGATCTGGACACCCAGGGCCATTTCTAAAATGTTTTAGCAGGGGTGTCTTTGTACAATGGTTTGAGCACTCAGAGTCAGCTGATGCCTTTGTAGTTGATCGCAGTAAAACGTAAATCATGTCACACTTCCCACTTTGAGAGCCACATCGCCTTCAGAACGGCGACCGTAACCTTGCTCCAATTTACCTCAACACTCCTCCTCACTCTTCCTCCTCACTGAATATCACCAGGATTTCTCTTCTCATTTTCCAGGCTTCATAGCTACTTAAACCTATCGTTATCCCTCCCGTCCAGCATTTGCGAGTTCAATCCCCAACCAGCCCTCAGCTGCCTTCTTTCACCTAGTCTTCCTTCAGTAACACATCACCTAACGACCTGGGCCTACACTCCATCAAGAGGATATTCCAGCCAACAACAAGCACATAGCGAACAGCTGGTACACTTCAAGGCATGCATTTCCTTCCCATTTCCCTGCTTTCAAATTATTCCTCCCACTCCCAAGGTAAATTGTCATGTCTGGCCTGGTTTTGGAAGCCTTGGTGCAATGACCTTGTCCTCCATACACGTGAGGGCAACCGCCCAGCCAGGTAGTGACATATCCAGTCTAGAAAAATCATCCACAGAAGGGACGACAAAAGAATTCCTGAAGTGCTGCCCACGGAGCTCCAGCTACTACTCTTAGGACTCAGGAGTATCTTTCTCAACTCACTGAAGCTCTCAGCTCAGAGGATGAAGATTTTTAGCGTTTAACAAGTAACAAAGACCTTCATTTTTAAGAGCATGTGTTGTTTCAGCGTACGAGGAGCAGCCTTAGGAGCCTCAGTGCGTACCAGGAGTGGCACCCAGTGTCCAAACTGAATTCTTGCAGCTGCTCCTCCGCTTTCCTTTTCGCATCGGCTTCCCTCGTTCCCTGCTCCCACACTGCAGCCACAGGGAATCGATAGCTCTGTGAAACGCGCGGGTTCAGCCTTTCTTGTACTTTAAAGCAAATTGTACTTTAAGCGAGGCAGTTTACGAGCTTCTGCCAAGCTGCTTTAATCAATGACACACAGATAAATCAAATTTTCAACTGTTTAGTATGGAGAACCGCTACCACGTCTGACAAAATTCTCTAGTTAACTGATTTAAACTCTGACTGAAATCAACGTTTGTGTCGACTATGGTTTTTCAGCTGGGCTCAAAAATTGACTAACAGGCACAAGCTGATTTATTTCTGATTGCTGGAATAATCCAAACCAATTTTATTAAACCTCTTGTGAAAACAAAGCCAAAATCGCCTAATGAATGAGTATTAAAAAAGGCTGATGTTCTGCAACTATCTGGGATTTTAAAAATCATCTACTCGTGATTAGTTAAAAAAAACTCATTAAAGATAACAGTGACAAATCTAGCAGGTAAAGTCTTTTTGTTTCCTCCCCAGACTGATCATGGACAGGCTTCTACTTAAAAGCAGCTGGAGTAACCTACTGCAAACCCTAAACCTACAAAAAAGCTCCGATTTCTACATGTTTTTCCTTTACCACCACAAGCAGTTCAGTGCTGCACAAACCAGATTAAGATAAAAAAGCTAATGATTAGAAAATTATACGAAAACTATTAAATTATCAGTAGGTAGAATGTAATAGGAACTACTAAGCATCATGACTTTTGCACAAAGAAATGTGTTGGAAGAAACTATTTTCTTCTGTATGTGGAAGTATCTCCAATTTTGCAAGACTCTGGCTAATATCAAAACCTACGGTAATATAATTGTGCCATACCCCCTCTCTACATACAATCCTATTTAATGTTTCCCAATCTTACTATACCAGTCTCACTTGTGCTTGCTGGAGGAATATTACATGTACTTCTGAAGAAGTTAAATATCTTATAGCAAAGGAAATTTCCGTGTTCATGAGACTGTAAAAAATTAAATGCAGTTAAACTGCAAAGATTTCTGAACTGTATTTATTTTTAAAGAAATATTTCTTTTTAAACCAAGGGCACAAAAATAGAAAAATACAACAGTCTGAGGTTTCCAAAGCCTTAAAGGTTAGTGTTTGTACTTTGCCCAAAACTTATTCCTCTCATTTCTCCATTGAATAAATGGATACTATAAAAGCTCCAACATATATCACAGAGAAAAGACTATGATAGATATATGGGATAACATTTTCAAGTATTCTTTTTGCATTATTTCCCCATTACTTTGAGATTTATTTTGTTCCAATGAGACTTCCACTTTCGAAAACATATACACACTGGACAGCAAATATGTTAGGTGCCTAATATGGCCAGGGAAACCATTTTGATTATTCTGTGCCTGTTTATGCATTGTCCTACAAAACAATAAGATAGAACAGCAAGAAACTAGCAATTAAGAGAGCCTGAATGCACATCGGGAATCACTAAAATCCACACTAGCCAAGTCAGGAACAATATGACTGATGAATAGGCCATATTATATTAAGATTGTTAGCAAGTGTTAAAAAATTATCCTTAGCAGATGTCCCTTATGACCTAAATATATCACACAAAGAGCATGCCTATGTTGTTTTCTAAAAAAGCTGTAAGAAATCGTTCCGTTTTTGCTATTGAATAAAATTCCACAATGCTGCATGTTGGCTATAACAAATACATACATCAAGAATTTATCGCATTAAACCTACAAAAATGTAAGAGCATGTTACTGAAGAGTAAACAACCTATTTTAATGTGTATTTTTCTACTGCATGAATTTATGCTGAACTCAAGCATATAATCCAATAAAAGAAATCAAACTGTGTATTTAGCAAACAGTGAAGCAAAGGACAAGCTGCGCAGTACAGCAACTTTCCAACTAACACACCACAAACCAAAATAAAGTAAATGTCTTTAAGTTAGACAGGCGAGAAATACCTTAGTTGCAATAAATACATTTTATAAATACAGCTGACAAGGAATTATACATATTTAAGCAACAATTACATGTACATGCATGCACATCCCAGTCATTTTTGGTAAAGCTTTCAAAAAAATGTTCTTTTTCTCCTGAATTTTCCCATTCTTGAACTTCCATACAGGAGCTTAACAAAGTGCAGCAAAAATACAAGATCTGCTCAGTTTGAGCTTTTTCAGTGTCTTCACTTTTTTTTTTTCTTTTTTTTACTGAATCTTTGGATTTAACAGCTTACATAGACGAAAAATAAGTAACGACAAAATACAGACCTAAACTCTACTGAGGAGCTTTTTTCTTTCTGTCAAGGATATTTCCCTAGAAAATCATTTAAGTTTAGTAATCCTGTGAATCAAATTCATATCCTTTCAACTCTACTGCTGCAGTATATTTCCTGTTAGCAAAAAAAGGATTTCAAGTCTATTCCTTGAGCATTCAGTTCAATAGCCAGTATTGAATCTTGGGCCAGCAGTCTTCCCATCAGTAAAATAAATGTAAATGCTATTACCACTATACACACACAAAAAAGTGTGATTTGCTTTTAATGAGTTCTATGCCTTCACTACTCATAATTTTCTTCTAGAAGAGGATAATACTACTTTATTTTTCCTAGATTATGTAGTTGTGGAAAATCCAGCATAATTTTTAAAGTATTATTAAGTCAAAAATATGGACAGTTTTTCTTATAGCACCAACAAACCTTCTTGCTCAGTAAAACATCCCGGTCTCTCTTCTTTTAAAAAATTCCAATAACTACATTTTATTGTAAGAAAAAAAAAAAAAAAAGTTCCTTCCTCAGGAAAAACTATTACAGAATTAAAAAGCTCATACATAAAGCTGTTATTTTAACAACCTCAAAAACGATTTTGAATAAATCTTTAAATCTCAAAAATACTTAAAATTAGCTTCAAAAAGTATAAGCTAGCTTTAAAAACAGACAAACAAAAAAACCAACTCAAGTTGAATCAATTCATTTAAATTGATTTCTCTTGCTATAACTGCAGAAGTTTGATGATTTTAAAAAGGACCTTTCCCCTCCCCCACAATCCTACTATGCTTTTCAGATTTTAGTTTCCAGATATAAAACACAGGATTGTATCGCGTAAACCTTACTTCACACAATATTCAGCTTATAGAACATAGATGCTGAAACTCTCTGTAAAATCATGGTCTGGGAAAATAGAGGCAGAATCAACAACTTAGTTCATCAGGGTATTCATTTGTTAATATTAGTTCTCAAATCTCTCATATTCTTATAAATGTATTTACTAGCTTGAGTTTTAGGATGAGGCCTATAACATTTTGATTTGCACTTGATTAATCAATCTAAAAACTCAGGTGCCCTAAATTGGAGTTTCACAGTTTTTATTCATACTGCTCAAAACTTTCTCCGGGCTTATCATTTAGAAACCTTTCAGGAATGTTTTAGCACATGGAATGATCCTCTGCCTTTAAACCACAAGAAATAATGAAATTTCTATATTTCATGACCTACATGGAACTTTTTTATGATACTTTGGGTTTAATACATACTTTATTTTTTCTTATTCACAATGCGGAGGGAAGGTAATATAGAACTTTTTGAAATTGTAATTTTCTTCTACTTAATTTGATTACAATTATTTTCCATTATTTTCCATTATTTTATGCCCAGATCTATCACTCTCAATTGTTGCTTAATCAAACAATATTCATTCACTTCACCTTGCCTTCCAAAATAAGACACTAGCATGTGATAGTTGTTGACTCTGTGGCGCTTTTCTTCAGCTTCCTCAATTTTATTCCAGCATTCTTAAGGGAAGGAAATGGCTAAGTACTTGCATTGCAGAGGAGGAAAGCAGGGGGAGTGGAGAGGGGTAGGAAGGTGTTAAAAGAGCCTTCTCCTCCCCTTGGGCCAGTAACATGGGGAGAAGTGTTACCAGAGAAACAAATGGACCAAGAGTCAAAACAACTGGCCAAAGCTACAGGGGAACAGAGAGATCACAGGCGATTAGACTCTTAAGAAAGGAAGTGGCATAAAGTTTTTTTTTTTTTTTTTTTTTAAAAAAAAAAAAAAACACACAAATGAAGTGATTCATGCAGTTAAATGGAATGGAAATTTCCACTCCTGTAGCACATTATTGAAGACTGAAGATTCATAATCAAGATGGAGAAAGTAGGAAGTTTTACCACTACTGACAACACTGCCTTTACATGGTCTAAGCTTCTTTTTGGCTGAAGTTATTTCCTTCAAACCCAGTGGTAGCCTGAAGATACTTAGGCTCCTGAAAGGTAGAAAAGCAGTAAGAACCCCAGTTTGCTAAGAGGAGAGCAAGCTATTTATCTACCGGGATGTCTATCATATGTTACAGCAATTGCCTGGAAGAAAAAAAAAATCATCTTAAAATACAAATGGTTACATGCAGGATTATTTTCTGAAATAAAGCAAAATTCAAATGCTCAGTAAAATACTATGGAGTAGTCCGGAAAAAAAAATGCCAGCAAGTTTCACCTTTGCCGTATGTTTGCAGTAACATCACTTCATAAACCAATAATACAAGAGCTAAAGGAATTATTTCACAGTTTCTACTTTTAATAGAAATTAGCATACAGGATATCGTTAACCATAATATTTCCACAACTTAATGATAAAATGTAAATATGAGGTCATTTGTGTCTGCCTGATTTAAAATGTTTTTTTATTAAGTTCTCACATTTGTCCAAAACTGAACAAATAATACATGAAATTGATTTGTAAAAATCAAATAATCTTCAGATTCTTTGCAATTTGTCATCAATGACTGGAAAAACTTTAAAATACTTAAGGTAAATAACCTGTACATGTTTTCTCCGTTAAAAACAGCATAAGATTGGGCATTTTCCAATCACTATTACAAATTACCATATGGATATAAATTCAGAGACTAAGGACTGAAGTCAAAGTACACATAAAATACATGAATGTACTTTTATTGTTTAATTGCTTAACTTCTGTACATTCCAATTTCTTTAGTCAGAGCTCCGCTGATTGCATTGGCAACAAAAATCAAATTAGGAATAGCTTATTTCTAATGTTTTACCCAAATTGCAGGAAAAAAAAAAAAAGGCTTTGGTTTTGCTGATTATGTAAAAATTAATGAGTTTCGGCAAGAGTTATATAACAACACAAAATAACCATATAGCAAACGAAACAATCCTACATGACTAGTACACAGAATACAGCTAAGCCCGAACACAAATCCACAAAATAAAAGTCTGCTAGTTTCAAGTTCAAAACCAGCGCATAGTGAAAGAGTTTAATGAAAAATGTAGCTGGATATAGTCTTCTGGCTCATTCCAATGCTGCCAGAAAGTATTAACATACAGAAACTACCATTCGTTTTATTCACTTAAACTAGGTTCTTCCATAACTTCTATTTTACTATTACTAAATGATTATTCTCAAGCACAACTTTCAATACATTTTGGCATGGTTATAACAAGCAAAAAGTTTAAATATCCATGTATATGGATATCTGTGTATAAAATCAAATGAACACTCTGGTTGAATTTGTCAGAATCTAGGCAGCCATAAACGTTGTCATGTTTAAAATTACCTCATGACTTTTTTCCTTGAATATGTTTTCTTTGGAAAAAAAAAGATAAAAGATGGTGCTTAAAAGCAAATTACATTAATTCTTTTCACTGAAAAAAAATTAAGGGAACGGCATTCAAATAAAACTTCAACATCTCTACTGCTTTAAAGAGTAAAAGTATTTCTCTGCTTTGATTCTAAAATAACTTGAAATATATATACAAACACCACTTTAAAGCACCGAACCTAGAGTAAAAATTGACTAAAAAAATCCAGCAGTGTAATAAACAAAATATTTAAGGAGTTTCAGGTAATACTATCAAGAAAAGGGGCGGTTTTCTCTGTGATTTTTAAGTCTGCACAATCTGACAGGACACAGCCCCATCACAAGTGCCACCTCTGTTAAACCGGGGTTCAAGGGGGGCCCCGCAAGGCAGCGGGAGCAGCTCTGCCCCGCACAGCTTCTGCCGCAAACGCATCCCCCGAAGCCACGCCGCCTCCGAGGCTGATTTAAGGAAGAAGGGGCGAGCCGTTACAGCTGTATTTAATTGGACGCGCTTTTCTTTTCAACACGTTTGAGGGTATCGCTTGCAGGGAGCAGCACCCGCCGCCCCTCAGCACGTCCCGCTGCGCGCGCCCGTGCGCTGGGCAGCGCTGCCCCCTGGCGGCCGCTCCGCGCGCGCCCTCGCCGCCTCGGGAGCGCCGCAGCGAGGGCAGGCGGCACAAACCGCCCTCGCTACCGCCCCTGAGGTAACCGAGAACACTAATTACCGGTCCAGCAGTCAGAAACACTTCTGGAACGCTCTCAAATTAATCACAAAGAAAAAAGTATCTAAAACATACAAGACTGGAACAGTCTACTGCTTATTTTTTAAGCAATGACCACCTGCGTTCCTCCATGATGATCTTCAGAATCCCCTCTATAAAGTAACCCTCCTTAGGTCTAAAAAGTAGTTCACAAATTCCTTCTGCCCCAGTGATAAAGAAAAATCCATCCTACAACTCAAAATTATTCATACAAACCACGCAGGCTCAGATCTGGCTTGCAAAATTTTGCCAGTACTTTGCCAGCAGAAGAAAAAATCTATACTACCAGAATATAACCTTCTTCCTAAAACAACACAGGAACTCATAAATAAATAATAAAACCATTTGGGAGATTTGGATGAATGCATCACACTTGGGGCCAGAAACCAGGTTTGGATCTAGGAGCTCTAGGGCCATTTGTTTGTGTCCCTAGTGAAACAAAACTTTAATTCCGTATGACTGCATTTTTCTGTTATCTCATAAACATTCCCTTTTCCCCCCAGACATCCGTCCCTTTCCATGTGGACCAGCTCCCACACCGCAGTGAGGAGACTCCCTCAGCTAAAAGTTGCTCCTGCCTCACAGCGCATCCAGGTTCCTTCCTGCAGCCACACCGGAAAAACAAGACCTGTGGCTACCGTGACAACCCTTGAATATTATTATGACTAGTTTTAAAATAAGGAGGAAGGAAAACAGAAAACGTACCCTTACTATTTTAAAGGGAAACAGCAGTGATTTGGTGACATCAGGGCTGTTACGGCAATACTACCCTAAGAAATTTTCATCCTTCACTTAGGCCAGTTACTCCCCATAACTACGTCCGCGCCTCTCGGGAGATGCTGGTTTGCTCATGAAGCGGTTTCAAGCTGCCTAGGGATTTGGCAGCAAGCCGAAGGGGCTGCCTCCCCTATGCCAGGGCACGCTGCCTCCACAAGGCTGTTCGTGGCGCCTGCGCTATTAAGGGAGCAAAAGAAAAAAACGTATCTTTAGAAACCAGCAACCTTTTGGTAATAAATTAAGTTTTCCAAGCAAGTTTCTTTTAGCTGTCAGAAGCCTCTGCTGCTATAAGGATCACGTATTACCCATCACTGCACTGTAATACTGCAAAAAAGACTCTGGAGTATAAACCACTGCTTGATGAGAAGCCCTGGAAAAGGGCTATACTACAAGGTGCTATTTCTCCATAAGCGACTGATTCCTATTTAGCCTCAGTGAAGAAAATAGTGCAATACTTTCACAAACAACACTCACCCTGTTATTTTTAGTTGTTACAGATTGATGATACAATCAAACATAAACTATAGCTGGTAAGGAAGCAAAAAAAATCACTGAAGAGGCAAAAGAGAAAAGGCTTCATCTTTTTATTCGCTGTATTTCACATGGAATCCAATGAAAACTCATAGTTATAAAAGAAAAAAAAGTTAAAACCATTTAGACCTTTTTTTTGATATGTAATTATGCAATTGTCTTGATGTTTCTATGGGCATGGTTACCATAATAATTTTTTATTCTGGCTTCAAAAGGAAGGAATTTAAACATACAAGGTTGGAATAAAAATCTATTTCAAATGACTTATCAAAATTAGACCTCGCACATCACCTACAGTGAATTATAAAATGTGCACTACATGTATAATCTGTACCTTTTGCTCTCCATGAAAGAAGCATACTTTGCCTTTAAACAGGAAGAAAAGCTACCAAATCAATAGCAGAACAGAAGAACAATGAAGTGCAAAGGGCTAAACTTAACCTTTCCCTCAGAGACACCACTTATATTCAAGCATAATACATCTATTTCCCAGGAAGAAAATACACCTAATGTGTGATCTCAAAGCAGAAGAAAGTCCACTTATTCTGTAGACTCTGACTGAAAGAAAGAAAAACTGAGGTCAGACAAAAACTTTGAAGTACGCTACGTGAAAGCAATCCTCAGAAATCGAACCTCACAGAGACAAGCCTGGGAACGGCATCATCTCACAGAAACGCTCTAACGAAAAATCCTTACAGTAGAAATCTGATTCTTCCTGAAGGAAAGGTCAATCCATCAGGGAAAAAAATAAAAAATAAAAATGGAATCTGAAAATGTCTCAAAATGTCTGTGTTTTTGAAAATTAAATGTAAAAGCGCTAGTCATTTACGAGTTCAGTACTAACAGGGAAACAAAGGTATTTCAAAGTAAATGCCTGAACACGAGTCTGGAGAACAGCCCCAACATTTTCCAACTTTCTTGCAGAAGCATCTTGTGCCAGACACTCAAAATATACTCCAGTTAAGCAATTTTCCTCCACTAGCTCACACGTCATCAACCAACCTTCACCTAGAGCTTTCTAACACACAACTGGGTTGAATGAAATTATACCCAGAATATATTATGCAGGCCATCATAAGTGCACAAGACTTTCCTGAGAAGAAAATCTTGCCAAAAAATTATACTTCATTTAAAATAAAAAAGTAACATTGTGACATCATAAGAAGAACTTTCTAAAAAGCAGAAAAACACCTGTGAGTTCACAAAAGTTAAGATAATCCTCCTAGATTTATGAAATGAATCATTGGAAGCTTAAAAAACAACAACAAAAAAACCTCTCATGTTTTATGTAGTTTGTAGAAGCAGCCTGGTCCAAATTTAACTCTTTTTACAATAAAAGAACAAGTATTTTTTAAACCCCAAAAAACATTTTTGAGGGAATTCCACTGAGACAAATACTTAATGCTTACATTAGCTCAGGCACTAGCAATAAGAGACAAAACGTCAACATAACAAAAGCATATCTGAAGAAATGGTTATTGCTAACAACATTTTTAAGTCCATCTTTATCAAGTTAATAAATGTCGTAATGTTAAATGTCATACTATTTAAATAGTTATTTAAAGAATTAAAATAACTGCATCTTCTTACCCCCTCAAAAACGTGTTTTATATTACAAGATTTCCTCTAAGGAAATCATTAACTTAAATGTCTCTTGCCAATTACCCAGCAATTCATTCACTCAAACTTTACCTTCCTATAGGTAAGCTTAATTTTCATAACAGTGATGATTTCACTTCTCTGACATCACAATTTGTTATTAGACAAGTGAATGCTGCAGAATTAAAGTGCTCAAGTTCACAATTAACATCAGCTACTTGGTCCCTATAAATCTGAAGACTACTGATCCAAACTACCTCCATCAAATCAAGACGACAAGGTAACAAACATCTTTCAGGTTGTTCCTAGTACTCTTGCAAAATGATGCAGAGGGAGTTTTCTCTTTACTGTATTCATTTTTTTTTCCAGAGCAGATAAGGAGTTTGCCAAGGAATAACCCAACAGTAATTTCTCCCTGCTTCCTCCTGTCAAGAAGAAAGCAGCCATGCAATGGTCCCCACATTAGTCCAAGATCAAGTATGACTCAAGTATTTTAAGAAGCATTCCTTGTAGGCCAAAAGCTTACACTGGGATTCTCCCCAACCCAAAATCTTGGGCAAGGGGCGGGGGGGAAAGAGAGAGAGAGACAATATAATTCTGACCAAAGACAGGAAAAATTAAACTTTCCAGGTAGAGGCAGCACTGAAATGCAGGTATCCTACTTCTTTCCTTCCATATATTTAGGCCTAAACCTGTGCAAATATATGAATGTACAAGACTTGGAGGACAGGATGTGCCTTGTTTCAATTCTTTTTTAGCATTCTGAATTTTAAGCCTCTGGCAGATAAGAAGTTTCTGTTTCCTCTTGCACAAGCAAAAGTGCACCTGAAAATTTCCTAACACTCATAACAGTGCTGTTCAGTATAACTGTGACAGACTCAGTTTTAACTCTGAATAGAGTTTGATGCTCTTTTGTATGTCTGTAGCACAGCACCAGAAAGCTGACAAGAGAAGGCATTGAGGTGTGTAAAGTTCACAGGCACAGTAGCCATCATGTGGTTTGAGGAATCCTTCATGGAAATGCACAAAAAGATCATCCATACTTCAGGTAAACAGTGCCTCAAACTTGCAGAGATCTGCTTTCCAGCTTTTCAAAGAATACTTAATACACATGAACCCCCAGGGAGTAATCTGTATGCACTACCACATATACATACATATACACATATCCACACATGAATGTACACACAAACATGCACACATATATAAATATTCACATGAAGCCATTTTCATAAAAAACTTTTTAAAGCCTACATGAATTGGTTGGAATACATGAATAGGTCTACATGAATAGGTTGGAAGCTAATGCAACTTCCACTGTGGACAATCTTACTCTAAAGTAAGTGTGACCATATCACGTAATATTTATCCCTCCAAATTTCCTCATATACACAAGATTCAAGACAATGGCATTTAAAAGAACACATTTATACTTTGAGTCAAAT
Organism: Tinamus guttatus; assembly: GCF_059628265.1. Lineage (NCBI taxonomy): Eukaryota > Metazoa > Chordata > Aves > Tinamiformes > Tinamidae > Tinamus > Tinamus guttatus. The sequence goes on from NW_028289026.1 coordinate 664,513, forward strand.
AAAAGACTCTCTGATGACATCTAAAATTCAAGTCACTTGGGAGAGAGAGGGGAGCAGGAAGGGACAGACATACGGACTTTTTTGCACATAGGACAACTTCGTAATCTCAGGTTCTGCACAGTTCCAAATGTTACCTTCATCAAAGTCCGCATCATCTTCTGTATGTTGTGGGAAAGGAAAACAATTTGTGATTTCAAGTCTGTCATCCACCACAAGTCCCAGCAGCACTCCTTGGACCACTTCATTCCCCTGTCCTTCTTCTTGGTAATGTTTAATGATCTTTAATACAACCTAAAGCACAGAAGCAAGAAATCCGTATTAAGCAACTTTTTTTTTTTAAACACAATTTTAAAACTCCAGATTTATAGTTTAAGGGTTCTCTAAATTAAACCAAGCAAGCTACTGACTAAAACACCAGCAATTTTAATACAGCCTAAAGAAGAAAAGGCCATTCTAAAATTACAGGGAAATAAAAAAGACCATTAAACAAGCAGTCAAAACACAGTTCTCAACCAATTTTCTGAAACATCCTTCTAAAATGAAATATTGATCTTTTCTTCTGTACGTTGTTGCTGTAACTGTTAAAAGCTCTCTTACGGGGGCAATAAGCTCCCTCCTGGGGGAGACATGACACAGGAAACACTACCAAAACACCTTAAAACCAGCTATGCAGAAAGTTGTAGTAATTTTTTAAAACGTAAAAGATCCATCTACTTTCAGTTGCATTAACTTTTAAGGTTACATCCTGGTGCAGTTTTATGTCAGATGGTAACGCTTTTTTTTATGATGTAAAGTAGTATTTTTCCAAAGGATATTTAAAATTATGAAACAATGACAGCACAAAGAGCAGCACAAACAAGGAGCATTTTTTTTAATCTTTAATGATATATTTCTCTCTTGTTCTCCTAAATCTGAATTCTGCAATGATCTGCAATTCTCATAAGATCATACTGTAAGTACAAGTAGCGTAACGGGAAAAACAACCATTCAAATATAGCCCAATAACCACCAAAAATGCTTTACACTCAACTTTTTTTGTTGTTATTAATAAAAAGGATCAGAAACACTAACCATCGACTGGAGAAAAATAACACTAGGTATATTTCTATTCTTTACTACA